>NC_043966.1:21964587-22564587 GCF_902148855.1 Sphaeramia orbicularis
CCCACACCATCACACCTCCCCCTCCATGCTTCACGGTGGGAACCAGGCATGTAGCATCCATCCGTTCACCTTTTCTGCGTCGCACAAAGACACGGCGGTTGGATCCAAAGATCTCAAATTTGGACTCATCAGACCAAAGCACAGATTTCCACTGGTCTAATGTCCATTCCTTGGGTTTCTTGGCCCAAATAAATCTCTTGTGTTTGTTGCCTCTCCTGAGCAGTGGTTTCCTAGCAGCTATTTGACCATGAAGACCTGATTCACGCAGTCTCCTCTTAACAGTTGTTGTAGAGATGTGTCTGCTGCTAGAGCTCTGTGTGGTATTCATCTGGTCTCTAATCTGAGCTGCTGTTAATTTGTGATTTCTGAGGCTGGTGACTCAGATGAACTTATCTTCAGCATCAGAGGTGACTCTTGGTCTTCCTTTCCTGGGGCGGTCCTCATGTGAGCCAGTTTCATTGGAGCGCTTGATGGTTTTTGCGACTGCACTTGGGGATACATTCAAAGTTTTTGAAATTTTCTAGACTGACTGACCTTCATTTCTTAAAGTAATGATGGCCACTCGTTTGTCTTTACTTAGCTGATTGGTTCTCGCCATAATATGCATTCTAACAGCTGTCCAATAGGGCTGTCAGCTGTGCATCAACCTGACTTCTGCACAACACAACTGATGGTCCCAACCCCATCAATAAGGCAAGAAATTCCACTAAGTAACCCTGATGAGGCACAGCTATGAAGTGGAAACCATTTCAGGTGACTACCTCTTGATGCTCATCAAGAGAATGCCAAGGGTGTGCAAGGCAGTCATCAGAGCTAAGGGTGGATACTTTGAAGAAACTAGAATATAAGAGATGTTTTCAGTTATTTCACACTTTTTTGTTAAGTACATAATTCCACATGTGTTCATTCATAGTTTTGATGCCTTCAGTGAGAATCTACAATGTAAATAGTCATGAAATAAAGAAAATGCGAAGAATGAGAAGGTGTGTCCAAACTTTTGGCCTGTACTGTATGTATATGTATATGTATATGTATATATATATATATATATATATATATATATATATATATATATATATATATATACATATATATATATATATATATATATATATATATATATATATATATATATATATATATATATATATATATATATAGCTGGTGATGTACATCAGTCACTATACAAACAACACAGGCACTTAACTACACATGTCATAATATGTCACAAAACACAAACCAATAAGTATGAAAAACAGTGAGTCCTCTATATGCTATAACAATATGGCTAGCATGTAATGGCTCTATTATGTCTAAATGAAGACAGTAGATCATTTAAGAAAAAAAAAAACTCTTTTGTTTCCCTGTCACATACATTGACCAGTCGTCTAATGTAAGCAGTGAAATTAGTACCAAGCTATGTCATTATGCCCTAAAATGGAAATTAAAGCAGCATTCAATCATTTTTCTGCTTAGTTTGATTGTTTTTTGAACTAAAATTCTTTCATTTGTCATTATTTCTTTACAGTGTCAAATCTCACTTTGAAACTAAAACTCCAACAAACTTTGTCCTTCACTGTAGATACACACATTACTCTTTCTATATCAATGTTTTATACATAGATCATTATGAATATTCAGGTCTGATTGGTTCAAGGACGCCTGCTGTTTTCCTGATGAACTGCAGGGCTCTGATATAAACACTTCATCGGTATTTTGAATTAATACATTGCCTGTAGCTTTACATGTATAAGTACATTTCGTCATATGGACATTTACACTATTACTAGGGTCACAACCTCCATCTCTAACTGTAGTAGATATGCTGTTACCAACTATTCACTCATTATGAGCTAAGTATGCTCAGTAGATTGGGAGATAGAGTGAGGTGAAATTGTTTCCTGATGAGCACATCTTGTTTTACACAGAAACTAACTTCCTCACATAAGTGTCTTTCACTTCCACTTAACGGCATCGCATGTTCAACCTGTAATATTGTTAGTCATCTATTCAGCAGCTTTTCTAGGTTACACAACAGACTGCTGGAATTTCAATTAAATAACATATATTTCTGTATATCCAGATTCGGTTACAGCTTATTACCCCATGGAATTGAGCTCAATTTTTATCAAGAACATTAAATGTACAGCACATCCATAGGTCACAGAATAATATGGAAGACCATGACTATTGACTTCAAGATGAGAGTAACAGCCTTGGAGACTAGAGGCTGAAAAGGAGTGGGTGAAAATTCTTATGAGAGGAATTCACATTACCAAAAATACAAAATGGTACCAACGTTATTCATTAATTTGGAGTTTCTGTTCGGTTAGTAGATAAATAAAAGTGTTAACCCCTTACATTTTTGAGGGGTTTTTTCCTAGCCTGAATTGAAGTTCAAAAACTATATCCCAGTTAGTCATGAAATTGACAGATAGATTGTGTGACTGAAATAATGCAGAGAGAAAATAAATCAGTGCTTCCATTGGGCTGTATGAGTCAGGCCAATTTATATCAGTGACTCTGAGAAGAAGTGGATCGAACTGAAGATGTCAAGGCTAATGCAAAGCGATCACCGTAGATACTGAGAAGATTAAAAATGTAACATAACTAGGATGATCATTGAAGAGATTTATTGGCTTTTCACATTAGATCCCTCCTCTAAATCAAGTGAGTATCTTTCACTCACCTACCTAATTAAAGGTGTTATCAGAGGTCTTCTACTTATAGTTTTTCCTGTTTCAATCTTCCATTGCAAAATATTTATCACATTCTCACCAATGAAAAAAAAACTTTCTGAATTCTTGTGAAGATCATGTTGTATGAACAAAAAACAAGTATTGAAAATCTATCATTGCATTTAAAAGAAAACCCATACACACATGTCCAAGGGTATAACTTAAAGCTGTAATGATGCAATATACTAAATTATGCAAAAGCTGTATGTAGCATCTCTTCAAATGAGCCAAAATAAGCATCTTGGTATATGTGTCCCAATAGTCCTTGGTTCTGAGAGAGGGTTAACTCCTGTTATTTTGCTCATAGCAGTTACATGTAGAATTTATATTCCAAACTATCAACCTTCAAGGGGAAGTCGTGCACCAGAACACACCCATGACTACCAATAACCACCAAGAAATTGAGGCTATGCATCCACAGACAGTATCACTCACTGAATAACATATAAAGCATTGTTTAAAGGAGTGATAGTTTACACTTTTTAAATTCAATTATGCATTTTAAAACATTTCTCTGTGGTCTACAAAAACTGTAAATACTATACTTGGGTCTAAATTCTTCATTAATTCAACTCCACAGGTCCATCTTCAACCCTATTCTGGAGTAATGACATGAGAGAGGTCATTTTGAACACTGGCCCTTTAAATGCAAATGACCCCACCCCCTCCAGGTTGTTGACCGTACTTCTCTGTCCTGTTCAGCCACTTGTGGTCGTTAATACAACCAACAATTTAACATTTTAGGGAATCGGGTCGAAGTTTGGACATATTTTCAGTATGGATTACAACTGTTGCTGCAATTATGTCATACTTGGAGAAATGTTCATTGGAAGTCTTGATCTTATATGTGCAAATTTTTTGACGCAACTAGTTATAGACGTAACAAATTAAGAGGGAATTAAAATGGGTTGTAGAAATCCACTTGATTTTTGCCAAAATTAATATAAGGATAGCTTTGCAGCACCTGGAGGGTTCAAATTCAAACTTTTTAAACTATTAGGGTCCCCAAATACACAAATAAATGTACCAAAGACTAATAAAAGTGGGTTTAGCAAAATATGACCCCTTTAACACCACAAATGTCTGTACTGTTTTGATATCAAGTTTTCTCCTTCAAATAAAAATTCAGATAATCTTCATATAGGTTACTGCATTAGCCCATATTTTACTTTATAGCTCTGTTTTTAAACTGAAAACAGCCAAAGTGAAACCACAATTCACTTCTGTTTTCCATAGTGACTATTGTCACTTGCTGTACTAGATCTGTTTGGAATTGTCAAAACAAGGTCAGAACTGTCACAGTTTTGTCTGAACCATGGATTAAAAAACGATCAATTTGGCAAAGATAATAATGTCGCATTATAACTTTATACCTTCATAAGTGTACTAATCAAATGCTGTGATTTTAGCATCAAATTCCATTTTCATTTAGAGCTGTGTCCTGTGGTAAAAACAGTAACAGCTTCTATCACTTTGTCACTTTCGTTGTTTCGTGGTTCTCATCCCATCTGGTCACTCTCCAATACTTTGCTCAAAGGGCCCTAGTGTTAGGCTCAATCCCAATTCACCCCTTAGCCCTCCCCCTTACCCCTACCCCTTGGCCCTTGCACCTGACACTACCCCTTGAAATGGAGCTGCAAGGGTTAGGGGTTGAAACATTCCCCTATGAAATGGGACAACCCTTTGCGACCTGTTACGTTATCAGCAGTCATCAATGCCACTATAAACAGATGTAACAGCTGTGTTTCCAAAAGTATTCATCATGCCGTCAGTAGCTATAACCATCTCTGTTCCATGGGCTTTGGTCATCTTTTTGCGGCTATCAACTATAAACCACAGAAATGGGATCTATAAGACATTGAAACGGCATTAAATGGTCGATCAAAAGATTAAGTTGTTTAAGAAGAAAATACGTACATTTGTGTGTTTCTTTCATCACACTGCTGCACTTTTTGGCTGTGTTTACCTCCATCTTGCTAATGATTCTAACAGAATTATTGGAAATTTCTCCTACCCCTCCATTCGTAGTGTGGTCCTGGAAAATCTCAGTTTCAGGGGCTAAGGGGTAGGGGTAAGGGGGAGGGCCAAGGGGTGAATTGGGATTCAGCCTTAGTTTTCCTCACCATTGGAGACCATCAGATGGACTCACTTCTCCAACTAATGGTAACATGAATCTATCAAACCGTTGGTATGAATAGATTCAACGAATATCATTAGCATCTTTGGTATAACTTCAGGACGCTTTATTCTGAGAACTCTAAAGATACTTTTAGGTCATAATTTAATATTCTTTTTTTTTTTTATAATAATATATATTTAATATATTTATAATATTTTAACCCATAAAGACCCAAACATCCACCATCAACCAAAACCATTTAATGATCTAAACTGTTTAATACCTGTTGATTCACCAATCCTGTCAATACATGTAAATGACTGAGGTAAAATACAGTTTGTCATCTTTTCATGGTCATCAGATATGACCCATTTGGACGTTCCGAGGCTCTGTAGTGAACGTGGAAACATCGTCATCTTCTACAACATTGATTCACCAGTAAAACACATGAAGTTGGATCAATGACAGTGGTTACAGATGGGTGTTTTAATGTTCAGTTAACGATAGATTTGCTGAAAAAGTTACTTTTTCTTCAGTTTTCTCTATTTGATATTATAACCCTCAAATTTACTCTGAGCTTTTATGAATATCTACATGATCAGTAAATTAAATATAGGAAAATACATGATTTACACTGAAAAGATGCAAAATACAGAAGGTAATATTACAATAAGTAATGATAAGAAAGGTTAAGTAGAGAGAACAGTTCATTTGGGAACTACCACAAAAGTAGTCTTTATGGGTTAAAGAAGAAATACTACATATAGCTCTTTTAAATGTGTCCCGTCCTATTTGGTTAATATTCACTTAGTATATAAACTTGGCAAGGCAACATGTACCACTTTGATGCAGATGCTGTTTCAAAAAATTATGTAGCATCTTCATTAAAGCCCGTCCTGAACCAGAAGTAATCACACTAAAAGTTAAAGCTGGTTTTGTAGTTGCATTTGACAATTCTTTGTATACAGTAGGTGGAAAAGGTTTGCACAGTGGGTAGGGGCATTGCAATCCCATGAAATACTGACAATATCCAACACCACTTAACTTTTGAACAAGTAAAGTAAAACTTTTACTCTGAGTTTCTTATTTTTTCTTAACACACAACTGTGCATCTTTTTCACAACATGACCAGTATTTCTTTATAGATTATGTCTCTAAAAATATAGTGTCAGGGCTGGAGTGTAAGGCAACAGGGGAAGAGGAGGTGAAGTCAGAACCTACCTGATACGAACATGAGCTGATACAGATACACCAGGAAGGAAGGAAAGAAAGGAGGGCACAGGCAAGGTCTGAAAAACCAGCAAAGGTCCAGAAACAGTCAAGTAGAGAAACTGCAGCACACCATGGGGGAAGCAGGCTAGAAAGTTAGCAGCAGGACAGCGATATTTACTTTGTGGCAGAGGAGATGAGGCTTTGAGCAGGTGAGTTTGACGCAGGGATTAGAGACAGGTGCACGTGGAACTGTTGGGAAAACTGGAGACGAATGGGGGCGTGTGAGAGAGTGGAAAACTACTGAAAGGATGGAATGCAAGTCAGTGATATAGAGCTTCTTATCTGTGTGCTGTTGAATGACCTGAACACCACACTTTTTAGGCAATCTGCACTACCCTCCACCTGTGGACAGATGAGAATTCAAGATTTAGTCCTCCAGATTCATTATGTAACAAGTGATAAAGCGCAGAATGGTATGTTTTATTTGTGTATCATATATTAAACAGTGTCTCTCTAAAATAGGAGAAGAGCTGTGCTGGCATGACAACCTCAGAAAAAAAAAAATCATAGCCACAAATATGTTTTATTATTATGGCAATTCTAACACCATTATGCTTGCTTCAGGAGTTAAATTGTGTTAATTAACATAATTTGTAAGTTGCAAAAATATTACTCCTGAACATAAATGTAAATTAACAGTCTGCCAAAAAATCCACCAACTCCTAATATCAGCTAACATCAACAACAGCTTTTTTAAACTTTTTATGATTTGCTTTAGGAACTGAAAGCACTTGGCAGGGTTTATAGAAAGATGTTACAGCTTTTATGTAGGAAAACGCTATATGTGATATGATAAAAAAAAAAAGTGTATTTAGTACTATTTGAAGTAATCCCTGATATCTTTCTAATTTTCCTAAATTATAATCCTCTAATACCTCAATGTGGGAGTTGATACGATCTCCAGTCTTGTGAGGAATTTTTCATAGATCTGCTATTGACCCTACCTACCTCATAATCATCTGTTTAAGTCTGACATCATAGTGCCATAAAATTCATTCTACAACAGCAAAGCCTGTGTGTTCATTTACTGTAACATCTTTTTTAATGAGGTACCAGTTAGGGTTCAGAAGGGACTAAATTCATTTATTAAACTCAAATACAGTTGTTACTGGACTTCTCCATAGTCAGGTTATACCTGCAGTATACTGCAATTTTAATTGTCTTAAATACTCTTAAAGCTCCTGGTCCATTTTGTTGCAGTGCATCACTTTATATTCAATTGTGTTATAACAAAAATTGTCCTTCTGTTTACCTTAACTGCACCATTTCGTACATTGCACTGCATACATTGGCACTGATGTGTGTTTGACATGTTGCTGTGTGATAAAAGAAGGAGGTTGATGTGTGAGGAAATTAATGAATGGATGTTGATATGTGAGTGATGCATACTTTGTTTTTATTATATATTTTTATAGTTATCACTATTTATTACTATTACTATTTATGAGTCCACATCCTGTTAGTGCACCTAAATTTCATTGTGCATTTTGTATGATGACAATTAAGTATCTTATCTTATCTTATCTTATCTTATCTTATCTTATCTTATCTTATCTTATCTTATCTTATCTTATCTTATCTTGGCCTGGACAGCATAGATAAAGGGCCGAAGAATGAAACACAAATAGTGAAAAGGTGAAACCTCACAAAAGACTTACCCTATGTCACGAATCCATAAGGATCCAGTTTGGTAGATGTCGTTAGAAATAATGTTACTTACAACATGCTAACATGCTAACTTTCATTAGCTGATGCACTAACATATCTAGATCCAAGCTCAGTTTTTCCTTCAACGTAGATTTGTAACTTTACTTATCAGCTTCATCCACTTCCTCTGCTCTTTACCATCACATGTAAAGTGGTGAAATGAACTGGATATGTTTTATGGATTCAGGGATTGGATCAAATTGGATGCACATTGGATTTCATAGACATAGAGGAATGAATAGGATTTGACCCAAAAGTAGGAAGTGATGTCACGACTCAACACGAGGATTGAGAATAGGGCATATTTTTGGATGCTTCAAAGAGAAACTGTGATTCCTTGCAGCACAATCAAAACACTTGTGTCATTAGCAAAATTTAATGCATATATTTTGCACTTTTGTTGCATATGAACATAATTTAAGTGATGGAGATTTGAGCATAATTGTGGCAGCAGCGTCATTTATTTAATATATCACTGAAGTATGGAGTAATGAGTGGAAATCATCTTACCATTTTTACTCTCCATGTTGAATATTTCTGATATCTGAGGTAAGGTGCTGTTTTTTAGGTGTCTTTCACCTGGGGCTGCTTCTCAGTGAGAATACCAACACTGATTAATTGAAAGGAGCACAAAACTCATTTTGTGATACAAAGATGACTAAAAGACACCGTTAACTCAGAAAACAACTGTCCTGCATGAAGCTGCAAAATGATGCAAGGGCAGTCGTTTTTGACGAACCTTTTAATTTAGCTTTTATGACATTAGCTCTTAAATGCAATTCTGTGCAACCGGCAACTGAGACTCCACAGCGCAGACACATTTACTTTCACTTTCAAAGATCCTTCAGGGGCATCACACACCCCTTCCACACAAATACCAGAGAAACAAGACAAAGGTTACAAATACAGACAGAGTCATAACACACGCAAAGCGTGGATGTTACAGATCAAGGATGGGTGTTACTTTCATGTGTGGCAAAGTAAAATAAAGAACCTGAACTATAATAGTATGTGTGAAATTCTATCTATCTATCTATCTATCTATCTATCTATCTATCTATCTATCTATCTATCTATCTATCTATCTATCTATCTATCTATCTATCTATCTATCTATCTATCTATCTACCTACCTACCTACCTACCTACCTACCTACCTACCTACCTACCTACCTACCTACCTACCTACCTATAAACATAATTAATTCACAGCAAGGACATGGGGTTGCATGTGGACAGTAGGAACATATCCATAACACTGTTTCGAACAAACAGAATTGTCCCTACCATCACTTGAGGATTATTATTTGTATTACCTCTCTGATGGTGAAATCTGCTGAAGTGCTCCACGTGTAGTCCTCATACTGAACTGGAATTATAATGACTAACATAACAAGAAGAGGGAACATCAGGATCTTTTTTTTTCTCCCAGTGTGTCAGTAACAAGTAAAAACATAAAAAGCCAGAAACAAAATTGTTTTTAAAATAGTTAAACCTGCTAGTTAACATTAGCTGGGGTTAGTTAACTGTTTGTTACTGTTAACTAGTAAAATAATCCTGTTTTCATCCATTTACCTTTAGCTTGCTGTTAAGTGGCCAACAGGAGTAACCATTAAAACAGGTGGATTTACCATAAGATGAATTTCAGTCTATTGATCAAATGCAAATATCAATATGAATTAATTATTTTGTACTCAGGAAACACAGCAGCAGGTTGGAGGAGAGGAGCAGACTGATGAGAAAACAGGTGCATCTTTATGGTTTCAGGGGAGAAACTAATTACAAATTATAAATCATGAAGTGGCATCAACATTAAAGTTAGTTTTAGGATGTTCAGCTAATATAAACCACTGAAAGTCTGGGTATTTGGCCTTCAGTTTATTCTGAAAATAAGTATTACATCAGAAAAACTTATTAAGCTCAAAAGATATGCAAGTCTATATTAACCAAACATATAAGTCTATGTATGTTATTCAATGGTGCATAAGATAATTTTATCCATGGGAGACCAAGAAGTACACATAATGTAGCTGTAGACCACTTCAAGACAAAGAAACCAATTATTTAACACTAATATTGATTGACATACATGTAAAAGTCTTTATTGTTTATGCAGGGTTGAAATCAGCATACATATTTATTTCTCATTCTCTTTTCTTCAGATGCAACAAGAAAATACACAACTATGGGCACAACCTGAAAACACACACAAAAACTCAACTAAATGTGTTGCACAGATTAAAATCGCTATTTAGTGTGACCCCTGACCCTATGTTAAGAAGCAGCAAAAACAGTTCGAAATGTGTTGAATGAGACCTGGTATAAAACATCACAAAATTAATGCAATAAATATACTGTCTGAACAAAAGGGTTAAAGACATGTTAAGTGCAAAGGGAGGTCACACTGAATACGACCACTTTGGTTTATAAAAGCTATTTTTTTGTGAAACTTTAGTTTTTTTCTGCTGTACTTACTTCACATATATCCAGACTTCATCTATAATACAGAGACTGAGAAATGCACGTCTGGTCATTAGAATTTACTGAACCAATTAACCTAATATTGGCCTGGGTCTTTTATTACCCCGCCCCCCGAAGGGGAGGCAAAGGGGCATTGTTTTTGGTTCAATTTCTTTCTTTGTTTAACACTCTAGTAGCAAAACTATTTGCTGAATTTATACCAAATTTGGTTTATAGATTGCCAGTGACCCAGAATAGATCTCATTACATTTTGGGAAAAGTAGGTCAAAGTTTAATTTTTTTTTATGAATTTTGTTAATCTTTTTTTTCACCCCTTTACTTAGAATGGATGAAATTTCACATGTCTGTAGCAGTGAAACTATTGGTTGAATTCATACCAAATTGACTTTATAGATTGCCAGTGACCCAGAATGGATCTCATTACGGTAGGTCAAATGTTTTAACCCCTTTATTTAGTCTTGCACTTAGTAATTAAAGGTTACAACTGGAAGCCAAAATGTTTTCCACATTTTATTTGTGCATCAGCTGTCTTTTGTGATGATATTTTATTGTGTAATTCGGCGATAGTCAAATCATGTTTCAAGGGACCTTTTTATTCTAAAGAAAAGCTCTTGCATGTAACTGTCACTTTCACCCCAGCTGTGCTAATGAAAGAGAACTTATAAGTTCAAAGATTTCTTTTCAATCTAAAGGTTTAGAGCTGAAAGAATTCAAAACTACATCTACATCTAATTGCATGTCAGTTAAAATAAAGCAGTAAGGAAACTTCCACTTGTTTTAGCAGATCAGACTAAATCCACTGAGAACATTTTCATAGATTAATGTTAATTTGTGATGGTCATTTAACAACTTCCACACTAAATATTTGTACTTTTTTCATCAGTCGTCACTGTTTCTTGCATAGGTCTGTCTTTATTATAAAGAGATATTACTTTTTAATCCAGGTCTGACTCAAGTACAGCCAAAAAGAAATAAAAATTGCATATCATCAGCATGACATTGCTGTACAATGCCAGCCGCTGTGCAGAGCCAATCAGCAAGTATAGCTGTATGATTACTCAAATCCACAGAAGTGTGGAATTGGACAAATTGGAGTGTCTTTTTACTCGGCTCAGTGCGTCTTATAGTGTCAGCCTAGAATTTAACTACTCCAAGGCTAATTGTGTAACAATTCAAAGTGCCCATACCCGAGAGTTATGCCAAGAATTGAATGTTACTTGGACAAAGACATATAATGACAATCAATTCCAGTCGAAAAAAGAAACATGGATCTTCTTTCACATTCAAATCAAAGTGAGCTCTTGAGGAGATGACTGATGGCACCTATAAGAAATGACAATAACAGAAGCAAATCCTTAATCAAGATCTATTGTTTGTAAAATATGAATATAACTTTGGATTTTCATATTAATTTTCTCATTACAGATTTATTCCTGGAAACAGGAAAAAAAAAAAAGGTACCGTTTCCTGGGCGTTGTCGATGGTAACTTAATTTTTGAGTAAACTTAATTTACAGGTTGAAGTACTGTCACATGAGGAACAAATTATATAGATGAAATTAGATAATAAATTAGATATATGGATATATTAAGGTGCATTAAACATAAACCTGAGAAGAATGTCCAAGAGAAATCAAAAAGACTAACTTCATAGAGAGATATCATTACGAATTTTACCTACGGCTGTAAATTATAATGCTTTCAAAATTTTATAGCTATAAACTATGAAATTAAGTCTATAGAAGATCAGTAATTATCAACAAAAAGACTGTTGAAATTACTAATTGCTCTTGTGGATTTCTTATTCTAGCCTATATTAGCATTAAATAAAAAGTAAAATAAGATACACATTTCAATTACAAAGACTTTTCTTGTTTGTGTCTGCTGTTTTATGCGGATATAAATAAATGGTATACATTCACTAAAACTGTGGTACACCTGCCAATTTATATTGAACATCCAAATATATATATATATATATATATACATACATACAGATGGGGCTTCCCAAAAGAATGTATACACACTTTAAACAATTGTAAAGCAGGTGTTTATTAACATTTATTTAATTTTCAAAATGTAATTGAATTTACAAACATCATTTTATTGTTTTGTGACCACCTGTTCTCAAACTGACGTCCGTTCTGGTCCAGACACTGCTGTCAACGCCAAGCAATGGAATCACACACATCACGAAACAATTCCTTCAGTATTTGTGTGCATTCACGTTCAATGGCTGCTCTCAATTCAGCGACTGTTACAGGTCTCTTACTGTAGACTTTGTCTTTTAGGTATCCCAATGAAAAAAAAGTTTAGTGGTGTGAGGTCTGGTGAACGCAGAGGGTATTCAGTGAAACCCCTCCGTCCAATCCACCTGTTTGGCAAGTTCACCAGACCTCACACCACTAGACTTTTTTTTTATGTGACACCCTGTATAATTTTTTTTTTTTTTTTTTTACAGTTTATGAACCCTTAACAGTTTATGAACCTTGGACATTTTTTTTCTTTTTCTGCATAAATGATCTAAACCATGACCAGATTTTCCTAAAACTAGATAAAGGACACTGAATTAAACAAATAAGGTTAAACCGTTAAACACAATAATTCAGTTTTCTTGTGGAAGTCTTAATATATTCAATATGTGTGTACCAAGAGTAAATAAAGTCAAGCCTTTAGAAACTGATGTGATGCCATTTTTCAGCAGTATCTTTGGCTAAACATGCACTTAATGTTAGTTCTTTTTCAGTACTCCAAATTAATCCCTTACTTCCTTAAAAAACAACTTGGTTTCAGTAACATTGGTTTGCTCCTTTTGTCTGAACTCCTTTTCCAGGTCAGGACTTTGATAAGGTCATTCTTAAACATTATATTTTTTCTGTTTTAACTCATCTTTTGTGTGTTATTATGCTGTATGCTCCACTTCCTGTTTAGGTACCTTAACATTTTGTAGAACTTTCCCGCACAATTCCAAATTCATTGTTCCATCAGTTATGTGAATTTGTCTTTGTCCAGAGGCAGCATAAACAGACACCAAATCATGATACTGCCACAACCATGTTTCACAGATGGTATAAGGCGGTGTTTGGTTGGTGCCAAAACATACTTTTCTGTTAATCCAAAAAGTTGTACTTTGGTCTCTCATCTGTCCACAAAATATTTCTCCATTTGCATTCTGGCCACATTTGCTTCCACTTCAGCAAACTGTAGACAGGCAGAAGTTTTTTGGTTTGTTTGTTTGTTTTGTGTTTTGGGAGAGTAGTGTTGTCCTCCAAGGAGTTTTACCCCCCCCCCCATTATTGTACAATATTCCCCTGATGGTGAGTTCATGGACATTGGGATTAGCCATGATGGAACAGGCTTTTGGTTTCCTGGATGGTAAACTGTCTGATTGTGATTCTGATCTCCTGGACTGTTACGTGCCTTGCTCTTGGTGTAGACTTTGTTGGTAGACCACTCATGACGAGGGTAGCTTTTCTTTTTTTTCTTTTTTTTTTCCATTTCTACACCATCTGCCCGACAGTCGGCAGGCCCTTAACAAATTCTTCTGTAATACTTTCCAGCCTGGTGAGCTTCAACAACTGTTCGTCTAAGGTGTTCAGAGATCTGCTTTGTTCTACCCATGACACCTTTTCAGAAAAATGTGTGTTATTAAGATTAGACTGACAGTGAATATTCAGATATCTCTTCCATGAGTAAAGTATGGCCTCCCACAGTCTCATCTGATTGTCATCATAATGAACTGAACTGAAGTACCTAAATGATATCACCTTCAAATGGACTGATAATCCTAGAGGTTCATATGTACCTTTGCCGCACATAGATTAACTCTGGACAGTTTTCTATAGTAAATAAATTAATGATGTTCAATATTTTTTGACTTGTTTGTTTAATTGGGTTTTCTCTGTTGTGTTTTTTTTTCAGGAGCTTTACTCAGGTTTAGGACATATTTATGGAAAAAAGAGGAATTTCTTAGGGCATCACTGTAATAACAATAATGGTAGTCGGGGGGAGGTGGGTGAAAGGTGCAAAATTATTTATTTTAAATTATTTACATGCTTTTATGAGAAAAAAAAAGCATGTACATAGAGTTTACTAATGTTCACCTCTCCGTTTATGTGTCAGTTGCTCTGCAGTGTAGTAGCTTTTGCCTTGGAATTTGTTTTCATGAACCCCAGTGTGAAAGGATTTTTTTATTTGCATGATAAATAATTCAGACTTTGAGGTTAAAATATTGCAAGGATTACATGCAGATAGATATAGAACAGAAACTGCTGTGTACCAGTTGCCAGGCAATACCAGTTACATACTATGTTTCTAGCTATAATAATGAATATGAGATTGTCATGCTAGTCCCAATTCTGATTTCAGATTTTAATTGCCACAACAAATTGGCCGTACAACATATTTGCATTGGTACTGATATAGCCTATGACTTGTCCTTCATGAGGTGGTTTTTCTTTGAAACCCCATTGGGCAATTAATTTTACCAGCATACTATGCGCACTTATACATCTAGGCCCTCAAAAGAACGCAGTCATATCTAATCATTGACTGGAATTTCTATAGAGTCATATTATATTTGCCTTCTCTGCTCGGCCAATATATTATTAAAGCACATCTCCCAGAAGACCACTCCGGCCACAAGGTTTCTATGGTTACCGCCATTGTACGAATACCTTTTATGAGTTCTGCGGACATCACCTCCTAATTACTTTCAGAGAACAAATTCTCATTTCAAATATATCCAGCTTTATTTCCAATCATTATAGGGTATGAAAAAAGGTGCAAACTGTCAAAGGTGGCCTGAAGTATCACAAAATACACTCTGCCCTGTGGTTATGCTCAAAAGTGAGATCAGGAATGATGCAATTGCAAAGAAACTTCCCAGCATAACAAGTGTTGAGCTTTAAACTACTGTTCGGATAGTCACTATTACATGATTATACCAAAGATGCAGCAGTGGTGTGTCCTGGGCAACAACCTCGTGAACACAAGGCCAATGTCTCCTCCACTTCAGTTTATAGAGTTTCTCCTTCTTATAAAACTCAGCTGCACTTGGGGGAAATATTTCCTTATCTGGTCACACCCAGCTTGACTCAGAAAACCAGATGGATGGATACAAAAGTTTTACCTACATCTGTTTTTACTATTATTAGTATTATTACTATTATTATTATTATTATTATTATTATTATTATTATTATTATTATTATTATTATTATTATTATTATATTATTATTACTATTTTGATAATTATTATAATAATGTTTGATTATCTCTGAACACCACTTTGTCAGCAGTATTATCCCCATTATTTTCATGAAACTTGATTTAAAAAAGTAGGGCACAGTGCAAAAATGAACCTCTTACATTTTGAAGCAGGCCCATAAAAAGATAGAGGCAATAATTGTTTTTCATTGTGTTTTCTGATATGTACATACTATAAAAATCTGCACCAGTCCAGTCTTTTGGACACATTTTTATATGAGGTATCAATAAAGCAACAGCAGTATACAGAAGATGACTACATTAAATACTAATAAAACATACAAACTTCATCAAATAATATATTATTTGATGAAGTTTGTATGTTTTATTAATATTCTCATATATAAGAAAATTGCAGATCGGTCAGAATAAATGTGGCTAAAGAATGTGGCTTTAGAACAAACTATTAAAATGCACAAATGTTTGTCTTGGCTGTAAGTTAAAAATAGATGGTTCATAATGGTCATCATTAGTTTCTGTAAAAAAAAAAATAAAAAATGTCATAACGACAAAGATTCCATCTATTATTTACAGCAAGTTAAGCTGTAGTGAAGGCACACAATTATTCAATACAATTTGCTGCTGGAGGTTGTTTCACTTTGCCAAAATGTAAAACTGCATTATTTCAATGAACAATAATATATAAAGTAAAATATGAGTGGTATTTACTGCCAAACCTAATTACACAACAAAATAACATAAGCATTGCTTGGGTGTATATGCATTATAGAGGCATTCTGTTTGTTAGAGATATCATTACCCCACTACCCAAAGGGGAGGCAAGGGGTATTGTTTTGGTTCGGTTTGTTTGTTTCTTTTACCCCATTTCCACTTCACCTTTCCAGCTTAACTCGACTCGATTCTACACAGTTTTAGCACTTTTACGCTGGTGGTTGTAGCTGGTAACCATACTTTTTTTTTTTTGTACCACCTCCGCCAAGGTTCTATCCGTGCTGAGTTGGCACTGAAATTTCACTGCTGGTCACTGATTGGTCAGAGGGAGTGTCGTCACATGTGCACAAGGTGTGAGCATCTAAATGCAAACACCATATACCGACAAGAGTGATAGCAGAGAAGATCTTCAGATAGCCTCTATCATTTTACCCACAGCTCGGTCCACATAGACTGTACCATTCAATGCGACACCTATTGTATATGAGGCATCAGTCTACCATCAGACATTGTGTCTTGGCAGCTCTTACTCATGTCGTTCATCTCACTGCTTGTATTTCTGGCTCTCTCTCATTTCACCTTTTCTGTGACAAAAAGCCACAGACTGAGCGACAAGTACAGCATCACCTCGATGTCATCCATTGTCGTTACTGTTAACTTTACTAAAACAACGTCTCGACAGTTTCAACTCCACTGACCACACCCATCTCATTCGTGATGAGGTGATACCAATTGCAGTGGAAAAGCAACAGCACAGTGCCAAACTGTGTAGAGCTGAGTCGAGCCGAGCTGGTATCATACAGTGGAAAAGGAGCATTTGTTTCTTTGTTTGTTTGTTAACACTTTAGTAGCAAAACTCTTGGTTGAATTCATACCAAATTGGGTTTATAGATTGCCAGTGACCCAGAATGGATGTCATTACATTTTGGGAAAGGTGGGTGAAAGTTAAAATTTTTTGATTTTTCTCTTCCTATGTACTTATAATGGTGTAAATACGTGCGAGGGCCGGGGTTTGTTGTGCCTGGCACCACTTGTTTATGTGTTTTATTTAAATGAGTCATTTTGAGCCTGTCTTCTGTCTTTTGTATTTGTGTTGTACTAACTGTACTGATGTGCATAATGTGCAAAGTCGCATCATGACAGCAGTGTCATCATGTAATGTGACCTCAGGAGTAATAGCTGCTATTACGCAAAACTTAGTGGTAATAAACTATAAAATGATGCACTTCGAGAGAAAAAAAAAAAAAGCCTTGTAAGTTCTTTTCGGTTCCTGCACAGGTCTAAACTTCAACTACATTTCATTGGAGAAGTTTCCCATTTAAGATGTTTTTATTTGATAAAACATATTCACTCTACATTTGTTTATATTTAGGGGAGAAGCTAATGGTTAACCATGGCTGTGGCCAAGCATGAGCTTAAACTTGCTGCCAACACTGTGCTACAAAGTTTTCCTGAAATCTGCTGACTGTGCTGAACTCTGTAATGACTATTTTGCTGGGCTTCAGAGTGTAAGGCTTGTATGCTGGCTTGTCCCATTGGAAGAAGTCACTGACTGGATCTCAACAGTGCACAGAAATTGCCTTGTGGATTCACAGTCTCCTCAGCTTTAATACTGCTGTCACAAAGCACATACAAAGCTGCCAATTTCACCATCAGAGCTCAGTTAAAGCAGCTCCTTGTAGTGTTAAACCGTCAGTTTCCCTTGGAAAGTGTGAAAATCAACAATCAACATCTTTTAATTAGCAGACTTGAAATTGGTTTGAACTGCTGCCATTTGCAGGTGTTTACATGTTTATTTACTGTGAAACTTAAAACTTATCAACATGAAGTTTGAGATCTTGACTAACGATGAGGAGATATATCCTATCCCTCCTCCTGGCAGGTGTCGACGTATGCTACAGCTGTTTCTGCAGCTGGGCCGTGTTGGTTATAATGAGGGAAGACAACGCTCTCTTTGTGTCCTCCAATGTTCTTATCAAATATGAAGTCAATCACAAATCATCATAGCTGTTTAGACTTTCTAAATACATTTATCTGATGTATAATAACCTACACAGCAGCGTATAGAGGAGAGGAATGCATAGCTTTTAGCATAGCATGAATATTCAGGCTTTGTGTTCCTTCATAATTTTGAGAAATAACAGTGGGAGTAGAATTATTCTTCGACAATTTTCTGATTACTAAGGGAATGTATTTTCTTGTTCCTCTGACAGCCTTCAAGGCTGACACTCGCAGATACCAGATGCCCTCTCAGCCTTGGCAATTTGCAATTTGTGCACATACAAAAGCTGTAAATGCAGATATGTGACAGAATCACTTTACCCAGTATGTTTCACACAACATTCTGTATATGTATTGCTCCAGAAATGACTGTCTTTTGTTCCAATTTAAAAATTTCCTGTAAGTAGTATGTACTTATAACCACAGATCACACAAAGTTCTCCCTAACATTACAGCAGCAATTACCATCCATAAATACCTGCCAGTCCTGAGTTAATCATGTGTCATGCATTACAAATGATAATCATTGTCACATCAGATGAAGTAGTCATGCAGTAATGGACTACAGTCAGCATTGTGTAGGATCATTTACTTGGATATTTGATTTGTTTCAATCATTTACTTTATCATTGCTTAAAATAAAGAACAATTTATATGCACATTTATAATGCTCTAAAATTCATCCTAGGTTTGTCAAACAATTTTTCTTTCTTTTTTTTTCTTTTTTTTACAAAAAAAGCTGCAAGACGTCTGTGTTACTGTGTGGCTTCATGTAGGGTTGTCAAAATGAAAACTTTTAAAACAATTTACTCAGATTATTGAACAGAAATACAAAACAGCACCATGGTAAGTCATGGCAGATCATTTTTACCTTCATCAGGGTGACTTTGTGATCATTGGTGTCTTTGCCTGTTTACCTGTCAGCAGGATTATCCCAGAAGTACTACACTAATTTTCATGAATTGTAGTTTAAGGCTAAGTCTTAAAAATTTTGGAACAAATCCCCGATTTACTGTTAAAACTGGCTTGGAGAATCAAAAATAATTTATAATGTATATCCAATTGGCTATGCTAAAAATGCCATGTCAATGCAGACCATTAGTGTACAGAGTATATAATTTTACCGGATGCACTATTCCATAGGATATAGACAAGACAAGACAGCCCTGGGGTTATATGTCATGACATCAGCATTTGTTGTGAGTTTTTGGAGTTTGTTTAATGTGCATGAGTTAAACTGACTACAGTAGGAGAAGCTAAGGTTTGATTAACAATTACAAGTAAATGCAAAAAAACAAAACAAAAAAAACAAAAAAAAACAAAAAAAAACAAAAAAAAAAAAAAAAAAATATATATATATATATATATATATATATATATATATATATATGAAAAAGTGATCAAGAGTGGGAGAAAAGATCATCTAGTTCTCTCACTCATCTTTTTTATCATTCTTTTCCTGTCACTATTTTCCTACGTTGCTAGTAAGCTAATCATTTAAGGTAGTCATCGCTTGTAAATCAGTAGTTTAGTATAAAAAATATAGAAACTTGATCTATTTCTGTGTAAAAATGTCTGCATACACCACGTTTTACATTTCAGCAGATATCTACAGCCAATACGCATCAACTAGCCTACACAGAATACACTTACCTACACACTTCCACACTTAGTGATGAAGTCTCTCTTATGGATTATAGTGTAATTAGTGCGTTGACCCGGGGAGATCCACAGGCACTAGATGTGGTAGTTTTTATGCTGTTGTGTATTTGTGCATGCTGTACTGCATTTGTCCAGCAGTCACCGCCAAAGTGTTCTAGGTATAGCAACGTAATTGTAAGGCTATTGTATTCTAAAATTACTAACATCTCCCAAAATACTGGTCCTATCAGCTTGCCATTTTCACTAGTCTGCTCCTTGACCACAAATACATAAGTATAACTAAACTGCAGCAGTCAGCTCTTTCCAGATTTTGTGTGAATCCCGAGACACACATACATGCATGCACACAGAGGCGACTTGGCTTTTATAATATAGATGTTACATTCTGCTTCCATTATCTATTAAGTGTTAAAATAATAAAAGTTATTTTTGAAGGAATAAAATAAGCAGATGAATAAGAGCTAAGATTTGTGTTACTATGACAACCGTCAGTACAGTAACACAGTGGAGCAATATCATATCATCATATTTCCTCTTAAATTGTGGTTTGTCTGTGGTTTTATAATGTCATCTGATGAGAAGAATGTTGGCTTTGGTAGAGGCATGCTCTCTCTGTGTGACTAGTCAGCTAAATAAAAAAGTCACTCTTTATATTTTTTGTTTGTTTGTTTGTTTGTTTGTTTGTTTGTTTGTTTGTTTTTGCCACAATGGAGCAGTTGGTGGTGGTTGCGTGCTTGAAAGGGGGTGGAGCAGGTAAGAACAAAAGTAATGACATATATTTGAAATTATCATTATGATGTGAGGGCTCCCCCTTAGGGAATGATAAATAGTCTGAGTAGATAGGGTCAACCTGCTACCTGGATTTTTAAGGAGCCCAGCCCATCTGCATGCGCAAGTGGACACTTATAACTGGCATATAATTATGGACCAAGGATATGGCAACCTTGCCTGGGAGTGTGTATGCTTGGATGATGTGAGACTTGTGAAAGTCAAACAGCTACTTATGAGTTGAAGGTGCATGCCAGCTGACATGAAAAATCTGGTTTGTTGGCCTAAGGGCAGCAAAGAATGTTGATGGGGGAAGCTGGAGGCTTGTGATTACTCCCTGAAGCATGCAGCGCTCTGCATGACGAGTTACCTCCACATGACTCGGACATCCACAATGACCTCTAGACAATGGTCATGCATTAAGACAGACTGCGTGAAGCTCAAAGACAGAAATTCGCAGCAAAAAAAAAGAGATTAGGTTGAACAAGATGAGTCAGAGATGTGGACAGCTTTGGGCTTGATCCACCTCTGTGCTTCCAATCAATTATACAGCTGCAATTTGTTCCAGCTGCATAAAGTAAACATTAAGAAAATAGTATAGCAACTAATGATGGTACCTCTATGAATATATGAATATTTTCCCCCTGATCAATACTTGTTTACATTTTATTTATTTATTTATTTATTTATTTAGCCTTGAGCATTATCACATGCCTAACACCAAATTTTCCCTCTGAGAAAACACCTATGCTCTTGTTAGGTTATCATCTATACTGTGATTTCACTTTTACAAAATCATCTCATCCAGTCTGTTGAAATGTCACCAGCTTAATGAAGCTCATCTGCATTCACTGTGTATTATTTTCCTCCATTTACCACATATTTCTTTTTTATTTCCAAACCGGCTCCACTTCTCCCCAGTCTAGACCGCTGAGCATGTGATTAAATGGTAACATGTCTCTCGGCTCTGAAACGCCAATACATTTTTGAAAAGGTGTATCAAAAATACCCTTAAGACTCTTTGGTTTGTGTTTGTGTGGATCTTTCATCTTTGTAAGAACTTTTTTCCCTGTACAGTATGTCTAGCATGATGGCTTACTTGTGCTCACACAGGAAATAACTCAAACAAGAAGGTGCAGGGATACAGGAAGAAAATTGGGTCTCAGGAGAGTATTTGAGATGTATTGTAGAAGGATTGGGAGTCACTAGATAAGTCCATTTCAATACCAAGTTTCTGACAAGGTAATAGATTGAAGTTGAAGCTACAGTCTCTGTAAAAACAGTCTCACTAATATGAAAAAGTTAGACAAAAATATCCCCATCGTTGAATTAATTCTCAACAAAAAACCTACAAATTATAGTGCACCTTTACTTTAATGACTCCAATAAAGTATTTTGGGGCTTTTATTTGTCTGCAGTAAGCAAACAGCTAATTTAACAAACAGCTGTTTGGTATTGACAAGATGATATTAAAAACAAGTCGAGCTTTAATTGGTTCCAGTTATTTACATTCTCTGGATTCTGCATTGTTTTCCTTACACAGAAAGAAATATCTGGAAAATGGTCAGGAAAATAAGAGCTCAAACACATATTGCCACTGTCGTGCTAATCATGGACTAATTATATCACAAAGTAATTACACAGCAATTATAGCTCCTATTATATCTGAATGAGCACATTTAAAAGAGAGAATACATATGAGTTGATTAAAATTATACATTAGGTGATTCAATGTGGAAATGTTAAAAAGTAAATCGCTTTGTCCCTGTGCATGAAATATAGTTTAATCAGTTTAGTTCCATTTGATTAAATTCACTGATAAATTGGTACCATGTTCCCCTTTCATGTGTTCCCACTCTGTCTTTGTACCACTGCTGCACCACAGAAGTGCTTTAACAGCAATGTGCTACCTAATGCAGTATGAGTACATAGGTTTTTCAAATGCCTCTCCACGATACATTATCATTGTGTGTGTACAAGCATAAATGCTGCTGCCTGAAATTAGCCTTTCAGTGAGTTGTGCAGTGTTTATGGGTCTATACATTCTGCTGCAGGCATGGTGAGCAGTCAGCTGGGTTGTAGCTCTCAGGGAAGTCATAGCAACATCTACAATGGGGGAAAGAAAGAAGAAACAAATTACCACAAGAGCTCCGTATGCTGCATTAGAAACCTTTTTCAAAAACATAGTGAACATTCCCATTTTTTTTATGGTCGGCTTTATAGATGGATGGTGTCTAAGCCTCAGGCCAGATCCTTCATCAAAAAGAGTGACGACTGTCAGTTGGGAACCTGACCAACTGAGGAGGAGGAGGGCAAAACTAACAATACACTTCCTGCCCGGGGGCAAAAAAGCTACATATTGCAGTTTTAAGAACATTAGCGGCATTGACACAAGCTTCATTTTTAGGTCACGTGTAATGAAACGTCTAATGAATACTCACATTTGGTTACTACGTGATGAAGATTTTATGCAAATCATAACCAAGTAGCTTTAAGTGGACATGTATAGGGTGCCCTTTGTAAAGCGGCTCATGATAAAAATAACAGCAACATTTTGTCACATTTAGCTTCAAACCACATTAAAAAAAAAAGTGGAGTGAATTCTGTCAGGTCACCTTTTAGGACTTTTACAAAAATATTTGTCATCTTAGAAATACATGAAATAGTTAAATGTAAATATTAAATGTCAAAAGTAAATGTTAAGTATTAAATCTAAATCTAAATGTTAAATCTTAATGTTAACTGTTAAATATAAAGATAAATGTTGAATATAAATCTCTCAGGTGCAAGTAAATATTTAGATAATATGTAAATTGACACTACCGGTAACAGGAAGTACCAGAATAAAAGCTCGAGATTTAGATTTAATATTTATATTTATATTTATATTTAACATTTCGATTTAGCATTTAGATTTAGATTTAATATTTAACATTTATGTGTGACATTTAATATTTACATGTAAGTATTTCATATATTTCTAAAATGACAAATATTGTTGTAAATGTCACACCACTTTTTTTTTTTTTACAAGGTTTGAAGCTAAATATGATGAAATATTGTTGTTACTTTTAGAATGAGCCACTTTAGAAACGGCACCCCATAGACATGAAGCTAACATTTTTTTTTTTTTTTTTTTTTAACCCTGATTCTATGATAATGATATTTAATGTCAGTATGAGCAGTGTTTTCTTGCTCCTCTCCTCTTAAGTGTTGCAATAGTTATGGCGTCGGAGAAACACGGAATCTTTGTTGATGTTTCATCACTTAAGTCTACTATTACTGCACTGCTGCTGTTACAGCCGCGTCTGGACTTTATTACTTTCTCGCTCTCTATGAAGAGCATTTTGATCAAGTATTCATAACTAGTGAGCATTAAAAGTTAAGGTAACGCATGGATAGTCAAGTAGTGATGAATGAATTATGTGATCAAAAAAGCAGAATCATATATACGTAGATGGGCAGTAACAGGTTATATATTTATATTACCAGTATTTACGTTGTCTATAGTTTTTTCAATGCTATAGTTGATTGCATGACTGTAGCAAGAATTAGATCAGATTAAGATGAGGTTTCTACATGAACCCCTTTTTTTTTTTTTTTCTCGAGTCACCCTTAAGTGCATACTCTAACCTTGGGTTGCTGAACATAAATACAAGAAGAGCCATTATTTAATTTTAAACTGTATGTATAATTTAAAGTGATGAGGTGAATTATCCCTCTCCAGCAAATTAAAATATAGTTGTGCACTGTCTATGGCTTCGCCTGATGAAAGGAGGAGAAAAATGACTGCATTAAAATAATTTAGAGCCCTATTTTGAATTAGAGTTCTCGGAAAGTAAAGGTCCATTCAAATAGTCCACGGCCTCCAAAATACATTGTCTGTAGAGGCAAATCATGATAATTAATATGTGATGAATAGGTCTATTTAGTCCTGCTGCTCATAAGCACAAAGCTGATGGTTTATCTTGTTTTGCTTCCAATTTATTTCCACAGGTTTTTAGAAATTCATGGCCTACGTTGAAGTAAATCACATAATTACTTTATGAAGGTTTGTTTTTAGACTGGCTTTGTAATGGCAGTGTTGTGATTCTACTTAACATATCCAGTCAAGTATAGTTTTATTTATATGACCTAATTTCAAATAATATGTCTATTGCATTAAATCAGTCTGAAAATAATAAAAAAAAAAAAAAATACTTGTACTGCAACTTCTAACACCAGTCAAGTATTTTACAAGGTAAAGTATAAAGGGATAGTGTGCCAGTTAAGTGTCGCCTACTGTATTGATCTACAAAGGAAGATCTGGCTAGAAACTGGTATCTACAGAGCTGTTCTTCACTAGACAAATCAGTTTTCAGTCATATTTTTAGAGAATATTTCAGCAGATGCTCTCAAAAACCATCATAGGAAAACTGTAGTTTGCTGCCAAAAGCAGTGCCACAGCAATGCAGCACAAAA
Organism: Sphaeramia orbicularis; assembly: GCF_902148855.1. Taxonomy (NCBI): domain Eukaryota; kingdom Metazoa; phylum Chordata; class Actinopteri; order Kurtiformes; family Apogonidae; genus Sphaeramia; species Sphaeramia orbicularis. The sequence continues at coordinate 21,989,736 of NC_043966.1, forward strand.
TTCAAAGTACAAAGCCCAGCATTCTCATTACTGAAGCCCAACCTTTAAAAAGAGCAAAGAAATATTTCAACAACCCAGAAATTGTACTCTCTGGTCAACACAGTATTTAATGATTGGATGATAACTCTGACTTTCAGACAAACTTTCAAACTTATCACCAAGTGTCAATTTATTTATTTATTTTTTTTTAAAGAAATGAATCATTAAAATTTTTGTACATAATTAATACTTCTTCCAGACACTGACGATTTTGCTCTGACTTGTTGGTTCCTTGAGCCTGTATGAGTATATTTTATTTGGAATTAGAGGGGAACCATTCCTCTGAAGTAGTGGCGCTATCTCCAGTTTGTGCTGAACAGTTGTTTTTTTTTTTTCTTTTTTCTAACAATGATACCTCTTGCTTAGATTTCATGGCCATGAAAACTGGAATTACAGGTAGATCTTTGAACATCAGTGATGCTCAATGTTATTTCATGCAGACAGACACTCAGATAGCACTTGCTCTATGTTTGATTGGCTGCACAACAATGTATCTAATAATAACCAATCAGTGTCATGCAGGTGTTCGCTCCCTCCACCCTCCTCTTCCTGTGGCACTTGCTGGTGTCGTAATGATTGAACGTCCATTAAAGCATTCAAAAGAATGATGTATACAATAATAATCCTTTTCGGTCATTACCTCTGAACCTATTATTACATCTAAATGGTGCATTTACCTGCAGAATGACTGGCTTTTCCTTTTATTTTACTCCTGCTTTACTGCATTTTTGACATTTCATGGTGTGGAGCTTTAGCTATTGACTTTGTTCCTTCATTTTCACTTTGCTTAATCCCCATGAGGGTCACAAAATTGTGTAATATTAGAATTATAACATAATTAATTCTTATTTATTATTTATTTTTACTCTACTTTTTTTTTACCTGTTTTTTTTTTATTACATGGCATTTAAATAGCAAGGTGAGAGAGGAACAATATCTCAATTCTCTTCATGTCCTGTTAAACTAGTGAATTGACAGTAAAAAAAATAAATAAATAAATTGGAATCTTGAAACTTTGAATCTCTGAATAAATATTCTTTTACAGACATTTTAAATTCTAGCATTGTTGTTATTTTGTTTTTGACCATTTCTTCATTTCCACCATAACTGCTCCCTATCACAAGTTTCCAGGAGCAATTAGATGTCACTGTTTTTCAATAAGCAACTATCAGAAAAATATGCAATTATTGACAAAAGAAATTGAAAGTTTGGAGCCTATATAAATCTGACAACGCATAAATGGTTCTTGATTTCATTGCAGTACACTGAGAATCCTAAAGAGAAGATTTCCTTGGACTTAACTGTCATATTTTTGAAACTTTTGTGTAATTACATGAGCTTGGTAGAGTCAAATCACTACATAAACTTTCTCTGAGCTCTAGCTATTCATCAGCAGAAGATGCAGTGATAGATCAGATATAAGGTCAAATAAAGTATGCTCTAAGTGGAGTTGTTTGTTCCTCCTATGTGTTTACCCTTGAATTCTGCAGAAGCAGAAGACACAGCTTCATCAACAGAGCCAACACTGTTAATCCATCTCTGCCATTGTTGTTTACCATTCTACTGTTTGTCTCTTATGTCACCTCTGGCTCCACATCTAACATTGAACTTTATTTTTACTTGTTAAAGACAGACCAATTTGGAGGGCTTTTATAATGAACATGCCTCTTATTCTTCATGGACTAAAGTTCATTTGAAAATCATGATTGTATAGTAGGATTCCCTTTCCATTAAAACATTATAGCCCTCAGTGGCTACAGCCTATTTTAACGAAAATTACAGATATTAGATGAATAGTAGCCCTGAGCAAACCTGTTTCCTTTTAACTGAAATTCAACTTGTGAGTTAGTTCATATGTACTTACCGCTGAAGACAGAGAGCCGTTCCATGGATTTTGGTGTAATGGTGAGGGTTAATTCTTGTAATAGTCCAGTTTTCAATAGTGCTTCTGCAGTCCCCCACAGCGATTCAGCAATAGTTGCTTAGGAACCACTTCCTGCTTCCCATGAAGCCGCTTTGTGGAAGCTCTATGCACACCGTCTACTTATTGTGGTTTCCCAAACCCTGGAGATTTTAATGTTCACCTCGTTCTGTTTAATGCTTGTTTCCAGGAGATTATTGGCACCATTTAGCTAAGAGTTGTTTACTTTCATCACTGGAAATCCAGATGGTTCCTCTGTAGGGGATTAAGATTACAGGTAGTGATAGCTGCATGCTTCAATCCAATTAATACCTTATGTAAAACCATCTGAGTTCAGTCTGTCTCTATTATCCCATGATGGAGCCTTTTGTTCACAGCTATTGATAATACATTGGCAACACTCTACTCACATTCACCACATCATCTAGATTATCATGCATGATCCATGATAAATCAAATAGTCTGGTTTTACTACACTGACTGAATAGACTATCACAGTTTGAAAGATGCTATTTGTGCTTGTTGTCACAGCCCAACAGGTGTAATGCTGATATCACAGCAGAAGATGTTTTCACAGATCATTTAATCCTCATTCACTCCAGTAGCCCAGTGTTCACACATCCTGCCAGCTGTGTCACATTGGTTTAGGCTTCAAAAAGATCACTCTGACCAAATATCACACATTAGAATGTGTGAGAATTTTAATGGATAAAAAGTGTTGCACTTCTGATGCCTGTATGAAGCTACATCTTCAAACTTAATGACATAGGACTTGAACTGGTGGACTTATTTACTGTCATTGTGGTGGTTTATTTTTTGAGTAACTTTGTTAAAATGTGATTTAAAGACCACATTTGTTTGAAATACAATACAAACATTAAAAATAGCATATAAATTAACTCCTAAAATATCAGTACTTTATGCTTTTTAGAGCAAGGTTAAAATATTTTTTACTAATAAAGAATTTTCAAGCTTTGTAACTGTAGAGAAATGTGTGTAAATACGTCTTGTCATAGAGCATGATACCCCTTATTTGTGCATTTGTGAGTCCAACCTTTTCTATAAACATCTTTATGAAACCACAGCACATACCTCCATTACAGGTACACTTACTGTGTAGCATTTAAAAAATCAACAGCCTATTTTAAAGTCAGGAATAGTCCAGTTCAAATAATTTCATATTGATTGTTGCTCAAAGGGGCTCATTATATTTCTTTATTTTTTCTGGACGGATGCAATAGAATCGGTGTAATTCATAATTAATGGGTCCATGAAATGAATGAATCATTACCCCCCTACTGATAGTAATTAATTTTATTAATAGTTAATGACTGACAAGAAAATGTTCTTGGGAGGCTTTAAGCAGGGAGGGGGTGAAAATTTGAAAACAAGTTTTAGGATAAAGAGTTGGACTTGCAACGGAAAGCAGAGCTCAATTATACAAACAGTCCGATACTTAACTATAATTTATAATTTTGATACTGATTTATTACTATTTTGTTTCCAATAGCAGGTCAGGTGCAGAAAATGAATTGCATATTTATTAATGAATCAATACTTTTAAACATAATGAGCTCGGGTAGTACTTCGTATCCTTGACAAAGAGCATTTGTACATGATTTAACATTTACTAAGAGGTTTTTATCACTTAGGTGTTTGTAATTAGTCTGCTGTCTCTCTAAATCGGCATGTTTGTTTTCATCACTATAAATCTGAAGTGTCACTTTTCCTTTGTGGTTGTATGAAAGTTGGATCCTTAATGTGGTCTGTGACAATCACTCAGGATTTTGCGCCTTTCACCTTTTATTTTTGCATTCGTGTCATGTTGATTGAGTTTGCCGATAACAAAAGACATCAGAATACAATCATTCAAAGGTATTTTGTCATGTCTCAGTGTGCATGATGCTTATTTTTATTTCTCTAGTAGCAATTATCGCAGCCATCGATAATTTTGAATGACAACTAATTATGATCGTCCTGCTTAGAAATAAATCACACGGTTATTGGCCGTAAGGCTAGCTGTTCACAAAAGAAACAAATAGATTTCTGGATAGGCTGTATGTGCATCACCAGCCACCCGTGACAAGCAAAGTTTCCAGTGCTGAGCAGAGTTGTACTCATAATAAGTCCATGGAATAATAAGAATGAAGTGAAGCATATCTTCTGCCCTATATAGAAAATTTCCTCTCCCTCTGCACCAAACAAAGCTTCTGAGGCCTGCGGCTAATCACTGCCCTTTACCTGTTGTCATTCATCTAGAGGAGTCAATTGGTCTGCTTCTGCAGGGTGCAGAGGTAATTACGATTTGGCTATGACTTACGTTTGGCTCCATTGTCTGACTCTGTGGCACACATGCTGGGATATTGGGGACTTGAGGCTCAAAGCTTTTTCAGGAGAGTTCCACTTTGACTACACCACTCGATGTTTCCCCGGAGAGCTCTGCTACTAACTAAACAAAGCTCAGCCAAGATGAGAGAAGATCATCACAGAGGAAAATATCTGCTTCTATTTTTATCTTTTATGCCAAGTGCTTTATTTGCTGAAATACATTTTCAATATATCCTAAGAAGCAGAATATTTTTCTATTTTGCTGCTTCTGTTCAATTTATGAGAGTGAAAAAGTTGCAAAGCAAGAAGAACGATTTCACAATATTGCTGTCTAGATAATTTTCATAGATGTGCTTCTCCTCAAATTCAGAATTGTATTAATATTTAATCGCATTATAAATTGAATGAGGAATACAATTATGTAAGTAAATACACCTGTCCTATCAAGCAAGAAATTGAGAAAATCCCCCAGCAAGTAGCTTTACTCTCAAGGTGAGATTTGGGAAATGAATGTATAAACTTGTGGAAGATTTGCAGCGTCATAATCCACATTCTATTGATCTAGTTCCTCAGTACGTCAAAGAAACTCCTGGGAATGGTGCATATCCTTCCAACTTCTGTTTATCCTCTTCACTCTGCTTTAACAGCCAGAACCAATGTTTGGATGAATTATTACTTGATATGTATGATGACAAAAAATCTATTTTCATAGTTTAATTTGATTTGATATTTGCTTCTTTTTAGCGAACTTCTGACTTTTCCTTTTAATAAATAAATGATGTTTTTGTTTTTGTTTTTTTTTTATTGGCTAAATTGTGCTCTGTCAGCAGTCAGAACTGTACATCTCTGCAGATATCAATGGAAGTCCATCAAAAGTAAGAGGAGTTGCATAACTTCTGTGAAAACATCAGGAGTTTTTTGTTTTGTTTTTTTCTTTGTCTGAAAGAGCAGAACTGTCTCGACATTTTTAGCTAAACTATGTGAAATTGACTTCAAAAATTAGTAAGGGTTATCAACAAACACTGAAAAATGGAAATGGTTTGAGAGTGTTGTGAAAATGTGTTTAAATATTGATGTTGGTAGTGTTCAGAATTTTCTGCCTTTGTACAGAAAAGAGACATTGATCTGTCAAATGAAAGGATGTACTGTATTTGCCTAAGAACAATTGAGATTCCATTTAATTTGTATTTGCACAATTACAGACTAGAATTCTTACATTAATTTCTCTTCCAAAGATGGATAAGACTGCCCTTTCCAGAGAAAAAAAAAGAGTCTATATTGATAGCATGCTTTGCTCTTAGTAGAGCTGTTCTCTATCGTCTATAGTTTCTTTTAAGGCAGGACTCCTCAAAGAGCACTTAGAGAGGACAGTAGTCTCCTTTTCTTTTTTAATAACTATCATTAGCACAAATTAACAACTTCTCCCTCTTTTTTATTACTTGGTGTCACTAGTGTAACTGATTGTTACCATAGTTACAAAGATCTAGTTGTCATCTGTTAGTTAGTTCCAGCTGCTTCTCTTATTATGTTTTACTGCTAACATTCAAAGTTCTAAATTAGTTTTGGGCTCTCCATAGTAACAAAGGAAAGTAATAAAAATAAAACAAAGAAAAAACATTCAACCCTCAACCGTTTTTCAGGATGTGCTTTAAAATGTATGAGGTTTGTCCTCCATCGACGGAGACTAAAATCCACACTAACGCATTTCCATTTTAAAACAGCACTGGAAATTTTAGAAATAACCTCCAAATAATCTAACATTACTGTGGTTCATTCCATATGACCATGAAGCTGATAACGCCACTTGGCAGGGGATTAAAAAATAAATAAATAAATAAATAAATAAATATATGTATAACCTTTATTTAACCATGTAAGTTAGTTGAGAACTGATTCTCATTTTCAATAACGACCTGGATGTATATAGAGATGAACAACCAGTCACTCTCACATTCACACCTATGGGCAATTTAGATTAATGAATTAACCTACTAGTGCATGTGTTTGGAAGGAATTGGAATTATCTTATGTTGTGTGCAGGGAATGTCTTAGTTGTATCATGGTACAAAATAAAACAGGTGTTAACAGAGACAATAAGAATAGAATCGCCTGTAGTTCAGTATCTACGTTGAATTAACTACTAGTCAACACCTTGTTTCCTGCCAGAAAGGGTCATGTGAAAGGGACTCATAACATGGATCAGGTCTTACATGCTTTTGTCCACATTACAACAGAACCCAGCAGGTTCCAGCCTAATGCCTTGACCACTCTGATGCAGACTTTTAACAAAACAAATATGTTATTCTATATTTGGGCCTCTTCTACACAAAAACAGATTTTTAGAGATTTTTGAAAATGCTTTCCAAAATTATCATTGTTTAAAGCACTGTATATCCACATAGGAAAAGAAGAAACAAACTAATAATGGCATTACTCACTGTAATGAACATGTGCCCGAAATATCAACTACAGGTGAATAAATCAAAGTCCTACCTGCAGGAGATCAAGGTCAGCATGGACACATCCGGAAGATGGACCGGATTGGACCAGACATAGACCTGTGTTGTGGCAAAATCTACATGATACAACGTAACTTGTCAATGCAGCTCAATTTCACAATTAAAGCCTCTGCATATGTTACATCCAACAGCAGTAAGTTGGTCATCATTTTTACATTCTAGTGAGGATCGAGATAGTTTGGAAAACAAAGGTTCTCAGAATCACAAATACTTGATGTCAAATTATAGTTATTTACTTGCATTCCTAAACAGAAAAATAAGTTTTAGTGGCTGAATGTTATGCTTGATTAATTTCTCGCTTCTCAGAGAAGCCCAGTGAGGCAGCTCAAATTTGTGAATAAAAAGGTGAAATGAGTCTGAACTTCCTCATTCCTGTTGAAAATAGTAAAACATTGAGAGCTCACTAAAGGTGAATTAGTCTGCATTAAAGCACACCATGCTGGATGGTCTATGAGACAAATAGGGAAAGGTGGTCTGATACATTTGGTTCAAGTCCCAGTTTGAGTGGTATCATTGATTTATTTGAACCCTTACTTGATTTTCTATTTTTTAATGCCATACGATTTACCTGTACTACCTTCACCCCTGGTCTAAATCCATTGGCCATATTATCAGTGGAAAAGACACTAGTCAGGGACATGCCTGACTTTAACAAAAGCATCATGGAAAAATTTGCATGTTTGAGGGATAGACAGGTGACATTTACATATAAAAATATATGATTGAAAACGCATACTGTGTATTTTTATTTTTATTTAAATTAATATTTTAAAATAGTGGGGGTTGGACCTTTCTGTGTGGAGTTTGCATGCTCTCCCCTTGTCTGCGTGGATTCTCCTCGGGTACTCCGGCTCACCATCCAAAGACATGCACTGATAGGTTAATCGGTTAATATAAATTGCCCATAGGTGTAAATGTGAGAGTGATTGTCTCTATATGTCAGCCCTGCGATGAACTGGCGACAGGTCCAGGGTGTACCCCACCTTCACCCATAAGTAGCTGCGATAGGCTCCAGTGACCCCCGTGACGCCAGTGAGGATAAAGCGGGTTCAGATAATGAATGTATGAATGAATGAATGACTGAATGAATGAATTTTAAAATAGCGGTGCATGTACTTTGGTGTATCCTAGCTGTGATATGTGGTTATAGTGCAGCTGAAAATTGACTTGGCTACTACACCCCACCAAAAAATTATTTCACCAGCCACCACCGTCCATAGTCGTGTGGACAAGTTTAATGATACACAAGAGCTTTTGCAAATGCTCAGAGATAGATAAATTGTTAACATAACCTTTCATGACCTCCTTGGTCAATGTAAATAAATTCACATTCCAGATTCCTTAATGGAGACATCAAAAAATGACTGATAAAAATCATGGTAAAATGGAGATCAGTTCATTTATTATCATAGATAGATGCTGTAAGTCTATGTAAACTGAAGCTACCCACCAACATATAAAGCATTTATCACTGTGTTGGAGTTTTACTTCCTCCACGCTTCACTTTATTCCACCTCAGACCCTGCAGTAGTACATCAACACAATATGTCAGGCCTTTGCTACACTCTGCTGAAGAGCCAAGTGACTCCTGGGAAACAGAGCACTGTGTAAACTTCCTGTGCAGAGGTACACTTCCTTCCTAATGTCACTGGAGCATGAGGAGGACCCTGAAACATGATGAATGGAGCCTCTCAGATCTCTTGTCTCCAAGAAGTCAGTATCTTTGACTGCGGTTTCATGATGCGCCCACCTCTTCTTCCCCTGTAATGAAAGGCTGATGTGGTGTAGCTGCACTGAGGTAGGGGGCGGATAATCTGTCACATTTGACCTGCATGGACAGTGTCTGTATTTAATAGAAGAACTCTAACTGCAAAGGAGTTCATGTCTGTGTTAAAGAAGGAGAAAGGAAGAGCTAAATAAATTCTCACTTCGCAGTTTTTTTTCAATTGTTTCCATTTCTATCTCTTGACTTCTTCATGGTTCTTCCTCTTTACTGTGGCAGTCTCACTTCAAGTGGGAAGGGGCTGTTAATGAATGTGTATGTGCACGTGGGGAAATGTGTGGGTTTTCACCACAGCTTTCTGTCTGAGTGACAGAAGCTTGACAAGGCTTTAGAGGCTGGCTTAAGAGTTAAAAAAAAAAAAAAAAAAGGCAAACAAGGAACAGCTTTTTTCCAGATGGCCAAAGCAAAATAGAGCAAAATATACAAGTATGTGGAGGCAGAGCCCGCCTGAAGTATTGTACAACAAGTCACTTTAAGCAGAACTACTGCTGTCTGATGGAAAACGGTCTATTTGTATAAAAAGAAACAAAACTCACAGGATTCAGCGTGGTTGTTGGATTGTAATGGGCCTCACTGTTGGTCACAGTGCACAGTGCTTGTGTTTGCAAAAATACAAAAGAGAAAAATTCCTATCAAAGCTATCAGGCCTGAAGCATGAAGAGGATAGAGTAAATGTTTATTTTGTGATTCTTCCTGGTTTGCTAAGGCTGCTCCCATCAACCCCTGCTCTAATCTGTGAGTATCTGGTATGCACTCCAAACTAAATTGCTGTTTATTCTATTCTGTGAGTGTCAAAGCCCCAGCCTGTCGCTGAATGCTATCAGGGGAATGAGGGTCCCAGGATGCTCAACTCTGCTGCTGACACAACACTATTCCTGAAAGACCTGCTGCTTGATTTACCCAAGCAAAATGTCACAGTAATTGTGAAGATTTATATCAATGGGAAAGAGCTGACGAGGTCCCACAGCTATCAGATCTGACAGACTTAATATGTGCTCAAATGTTGCCTGCCACACTAAAGGCTTGCAGGTTGACCAATTTTACCCGGAGTGTTCCACCTCAGCTGGTATTGACCGAGCCGTCGTTTTTCACTTCTGTAAATCGAGTGTGAAGTGGAACTTTTAGGTTGTGAAATTGTATTTTTAATAAACTGGAAATACTTCTAAACATTTGATCACGCTTTTTAGCTTTTGCTTTATGTGCCACCCTAGATACATTTTTTAAAAAAGTCTGACAGGTGGTTTTTATAAATAGGCAATTGGAGCGATTTGATATTGTATCCTTCCCTCCTCTCACAAGATGTGTTCGATAAGGTTCATTGTATTTTTCAGTCTAAAGATAGGTGAGCAGGAAGCACGGTGTTAAGATGCTGTCAACTTTGCCATGCAGTATATCAACAAAACACTCTGTCGCATAATAATGGTAATATGAAGTTAATTTATAGAGTGTCACAGTTTACAACATAAGAAATTAATAATTGATTTTTAGCAATTTATTTCAGGAATTTATGTATTTTTTTGTTGTTGTTGCTTAAGAGATTTGCTCCTTTTATTTCATTCATATGTAACATTAAGCATTTTAACCTAGACCTATTTTTGTGGTGATTTCCAGTTGACTTTTTCTCCATATTTAACATTTCCTCTGTAATTTTTTATTATATTAACCTCAGTATTTTCCATTTTTAGTGAAATTTGGGTATTTTTATATATTTAATTTGCTCATGTAGATGTTCATAAAAATTTAGAGTAACTTCAAAGTTTATTTTATCACAACAGAGAAAACTGAAGAACAGTGACTTTTTTGGTAAAATATAGTACTAACTGATAGGGGTGTAACGGTACAGAAAAATTTCAGTTTGGTACATTTTCGGTACAGGGGTCTTCGGTTCATGCATTTTCAATACATTTTCGATACAGTGGAGGAGACCAATTTCATTAAAAATAACTTAATTGAAGTAAAAATGCAACATACTCTGAACAATTAAATGTCACTGTACAGCTGAAGTTTTTATACTACTGTGTGGGTCTGTTAATGTGCAAATAAATATATATAAATAAATTATTAATTGAAACTTAGCTCAAATTCTGCCATTTCATAAAATATGACCAAATACAGCCTTAAATCTGAAGCTATAAACACGCCATTAGCATTTGTTATGGCATTTTCTCGATCAGAACCGCTGGCTAAAGGCTGTTTAAGCGCTGTTCATCTGTATCTGTAGTTGGGTTACAGTTTTTCTCAGTATTATTAATGGTTGGGTGGTGTCCTTTTAAATGTGTTATGAAATTTGACGTGTTACCAGAAATATAACCGATCTTCACAAAACAATGCCAGCACACTGCTCTTGTTTTGCTGACATGTCTCTCTCGTTGTTATAACTGACAAGGAATCCGGAATGCTCTTAAATGCGGCCACCCTGCTCATACTGTGTGTGTTCTGCTTCAAGGTTTGTGTGGAAACTTAAGGCGAGTTTTTGCGTTCCTCCCATAGGCTACATGTATTTGTTCAGTACACTTCCGTATTCTATTGAAGGCCCGGAACCAAAACAGTTTGGTACAAACGAGTGCACCGTTACACCCCTGCTAACTGAACATAAAAACAACCGCCTGCAATCAATGTCATTGGTCAAACTACATGGATTTTATTGGTGAATCAATGTTGCAGAAAATGACAGTGTTTCCATGTTCACTATGAAGCCTCTGGATGTCCAAATGAGTCATATCTGATACCAGTGAGAAGCTGAGAAACTGCATTTTACCTTACTTATTTCAATGTATTGATAGGATTAATGGTTCAAAAGTTATTAAACATTTTCGATGACCGAAACGATGACCGAAACAGTAGCTGTTTCAGTCATTGAGGGTTAAGTGGCACAAAATAACAGTACATGTTCATAATAAACCACCTGAAAAAATATGTAATGGCTCCAGAAAATATAATGGAAAACAACATAACATAGTTTTCTATTTTTCAAGGATTTGGTTGTTGACAAGATCACCAGTAGGAAATTGTGCTTGGAAATGTAAAATGCTTCCCTTGCTGGTGAATTTTAGTATTTTTGTAATGAGTTTGCTAAAGGTGTGAACACCTGAGAAGGTAATTTACAGAAAACAGCAGGGCATCATGGTTCACCATGAGTGCCCAATGTACCGGCTCTAAATTCTGCTGTGACCTTCATCATATGTCACTGTCAAAATCTCTGCCTCTCTCTTGCAGGCATAGCTGTCTGACTCTATTTACTTCCAGTTAAGATGGGGAATAATAATAGTTTAGTGTGGAGCATGGTAAAACTGTGCGCACATGGCCCAGAAAACATGTGCACATCATTTTAAAGACAACAAAAATATCTACAGTGTTCAACACTTGGTGCTATTTTTTAAAAGCTACAGTTCAGCTACTGCACAATGGGAAAAAAACAAAACAAAAAAAGACAGATTAAGTTTAACTATAACTTCACTCACAGAGGAACATGAACTACAAGGTGTGATCACCATACTGCCTTAGATCACAGTAGCTTTTTCACAAGACTGTTAATGATACTGTGCATTGTATGGATGGAAGAATAACTGGGTATCATCTGATGGCATTATTAAGCTTGCCAAGAGCTGTGTAAAGTCCACAGGTGCCCATATTTGAGGAGCTTCAGTTACTGCATATGTTATTTAACCCCTCCCTTGTGTGCTCCTAAAAATGGTTCAGTATTAATTGCATTCAGAAAACAATGGCAAAGCAGCCTCCAAGTCTCAGCTTGCAAGACGCACAACAAAAAACAAAACAAGGCAAAACATGTATCACTGTCTTTGAACAGAGTTTTTAATGATGAGCTCACATTATGTTTTAGTTTCCTCTTGAAAATAGTTTTCATTGCAGGAGGATCTGCATTATCATATAGTTTCATAGCGGTAAATAATGGGGCTGTGACTCCTCAGACAAACCTCCAGGCACTTTTCATGATTCCAAAACCAAACACAGCTCTGTCTTTGTCTGTCTTTTTATGTCTCTGTGTGGACAAGTGCAACTTTTCATTTTACAGGGTTGATTTTACGTTTTTGTTCAGTCATGTCATCTCTTGTTTACTGATCTGAAAAAGACAACATTTGAACTATATAGTATGGAGAGTGTGACTGATAAGCTTTATGAAATATAGATAAAATGTAGTTTCTTTTCTACCTACAAACTTTGGGCCCTCCGAGCAGGGATCTTCTGAGAGTAGTGAACCAGTATTTTTCATCCAGTATGTAATTCATTCAGCAGAGAGTTTGTCTTTCAGTCTAAAATCATTCTGCGCTTTCCACCTTTGAAATGAGAGCAGGCAGGCAGGCAGGAGACATCTGCCTTGCTTTTAATGGGTATCACAAATGTTTCAGTAATTCCACTCCATCCCGAAACTTCCCTCCCCTTCAGCACACTCCCAAATTATAGCAAAGGCATGAAGCTGGGGCTCCTTGCCTTGCAGAGCTAGTATTTTCCCCAGCTAAGAGGATCGAGAGATTCCTCCTGTGTACTTGCATTATGGAGGCGAGCAGTCAGTCCAGCAGTCAACAGATTCTGTGGAAAGATGTGAGTCATTTTTCTTTTTTTTTTTTTATTTCCCTATTTGATTTATTGCACTTTTATTTATTGCACAAAACAATTGAACAAGAAAATTCAACCATCTATTATGTGCTTTAAAAATTATGCAATAAGAGGTCACCGGTCTCAAGAAATTGTGAGCCCTTTTACAGCTCAGAAAAATTAAATGTAGGTAGCAGAAGAAGAACAGTAAAAAGAAATATTTTAGTTTAAGTATAAGTAATATGTCAGAAGTCCAAAGCTTTTTTTGAAATCAAATAGAGTACTGCTTGATCTCTTTCTGAGTGATTTAAGTTTTCTCAGAAAAGTAATTTGGCTTTTCTTCGCCTTGGCTTTCTGCCTGTATGTCTGCTCTAATACTCGCTTTCACCTGAGCCATCATATTTCCCTTATAATATCCTTACTTTTCACTTCCAAGCTGTGTTAAAATACCCCAAGAATTGTCTTTATTTTTGTCTTTATTATTGTGCAGAGGCAGAGGCAGGATTTTTAGCTCTGAAATCCCTTCTCTGACTCTTTTCATATTCCACTTGTTGCAGAATTTGTGAGAAACAGAGCAGAGTTTCTTCACAGCGTAGTGTTTTGTTTTGTTTTGTTTTTTCTCAATATGAATAAGTAAATTCTTTGACTGCCCATCATATTCTTCTGGCAAAATAAAGCCAGTGGTTACTCATCAAAAATTTTTACTATAAGTTGCTGTTATTAAAATCATCTGTGTCTTGTCATTACCAAATAGTTTTTTGTGGTATTAAGTCCGTATATCAGTATGCCCTGGTGTGATAAATCTCTGCCTTTTCTTGTTGTTTATGTAGGCTACTTCTTTTTTTCTGTTGTTTTCTTGTGGAAGTGCTCTTTCTTTGCATGATAACAGCAGGGGGCTCCAGGCGTTCTTCCTCACAAAGCTCAAGAGGAATTGCCTGGCTGACTCTGAACTCCTAAACCTTTAAACACTAGTTGGCTGGTGCTGCACACTCTGGCTCCTCACTCCGTCTCCATCTCTGCCTTTATTTCTGTCTGTCTGTCTCTCGATCCCACCTTCCTGTGAGCATTCGGTATTCAAAGCACAGGCAGGGGGAGGTTTGTCCTCTAGTTAAGTTTCCATCGCTTATGCAACCTGCCACATGAGAGCACAGGATTTCAGCCATAGTTTTTTTTTTTTTTTTTTTTTTTTTTTACTCCTCACAATGCAAGGAATTTCTGCCTTTTGGATTTTTTTTTTGTTAGTAACCCTACTTTAATGTGCCTTATATGGGTCATTTTCACCAGTATGTCAAATTAATAATTGCAGTCAGAGGTTCAGGTTAAGGTTTAAGGGATCTGTCTCAAATAATGATTTCTTTGTCCTTTCCTAAAGTCATACTATAATGTATTTACCATATTTCCTCCCATTAGTCATGCCGTATACTTTTTGGATTTATAAAACTGCAATAAAAATACTACTTGGAATATATCTATATAAATTATACAAGTCAGTAGATCAGAAAATAACAATTTGCATTCCAAAATAGTCCAAAGGATTCATTATACAAAGAAGTCAGCATGTTGAAGTGCTCTCCAATCTACTGCAGCTTAACTATAACAACCTTGGCCACAATAGAAAACCAAAGCTGCTTTATCATCATTTTAAAAAGACATGAAGATAAGCAACACCAATTTTGTTAATTGAAGTTGGTCTTTTTTTTTTTTTACATATCTACTTTTCTGTTGTCCTCTGAGACCTTCAAAAGTGGTCCAGTGTGAATGAGAAGCTTTCATTTTCTCCCTGCTGGAGCCATGGTGGAACAAAAGCCTGTCTTTATTAATTTGTAGCCAAAGCTTGGGGAATTGACTACATCAGGCAGAGTTTTAATTTGAGGAAAAGTTTAATAAATGTAACCTTTCAATGGCACTTGTGGTGATGTGCGCTTCCCATTCGGTGCCAGGATAGATGTATTTTGTCAATAGTGACCTCACTGATAAAGAAGTTTGGTAGAAATCATGGAAAAAGGTAGAAAAAAATCCCATAAACTCAAACACCGCTGTTTGCTAAGGTAGCACACAAACTGGTATGCTATTTCGATCATATTCCGTGTATGAAAAACTCAGATTTGGTTACGTGCACTCAAATAGAAACACAGATGCTTGTTTAAAAAGCTAGTTCTGAAATGTACTGTAAAAAGTATGTCTTTGACAGACATTTGTAATATTTTTGCACAAAGCAAACGCAACTGAAGCCACGAAGATAATTCATGCATTTAACCTCAAATAAAATGAAACAACAAAAAACCAAAACAATGAAAAATGTTTTTTTTTTTTTTTTTTTACAATGTCCAAATTAGTATTCAGTGTCAACAACAGTCTGTCAATGACACTTTTCTTCACAGTCCAGTCATGCTTTACAGTCTGTTTTTTTTACTTCCTTCACACATACACTGAGGAATTACCTTTTGTGTTACTGTCCTCTGCATTCATGTGGATATCAGTCTTGAAGTTGGGAAGGCTTGCAATGATGCAAGAGTAGAAAGCACAAATTTGTGTTAAAGCCCAGGGAGTAAAATTAAAAATAACCTCAAGAATAAAATACAAGTGCAGATATATGAGCTCATATGTATTACTTATGTCTGATCAAACAATGTTATGTTGATGATATGTTGTTTGCAGGTTGAGGTGGGAAAAGAGAAGAAAGCCAGATATCACACCTACCAGCGAGTGGCTCTGATTCTGGCTCTGGTTTTCCTTGTTTTGGCTCTCTGCATTTTCAGCCTTAGATATCTGTGGAGCCCCAGTTTGGGAAAGGTAAGCCTAAATATCACCTCATTGTTTCCCTGTCATCAGCCTTATTGCTACTGAGTGTAGTATGTGTAGTCTTGATGAAAGACAGATGAAAGACATAGTGAATTTCCACATCAGCAAATCATACCAGTTACATCAAAGAAAAAAATACACAAGTAAGAAAAATGGACAGCCACACAAAGAGCCAAAGGCACTCGCTGCAGCCTGTGTCGTATTCTAGATTAAAAGATGTGTGGGCTATGGAAAAGACAGCTGTGTTTTGCTCTACTCATGTTTTGGCTGTCATATCTGAAAGCAAGGGATCTCGGACCAAACCACAAACCACTAAATGTTGGCCTGTTGCAGCTATCTACTCTCTGCTCACATTGTAAACACATCTCAATAGAAGCTCCTGATAACTCAAAGTTGACCTTAATTGCTGTTGACCAGAGTGGCTGCAGTAAGACTAAAACCTCTTGGCAATGTAATTGGGATAAACTCTTGTCCAAGCAATTCATCTTGTAAAATCCAATTCAATCACACTTGATGGAGAACGTTTTCACTCCGCTCCTTTCCCCTGATTTTCCCAAGGGTCCAAAAAAGCTAATTTACCCAAGCTAGAAGGAAAAATACATCAATAATTTCACATCCAGAAATTGGATGCTCTATATGTTCTGAGCACAGCTGCGAATGAGAGAAATGATTAAAATGAAATGATGGTTAAAAATGGGCACATATATTTCAAACCCCACTGCACAAGTCAGCTTTGTATGTAAAGTAAATGTCATGAGGTGAACACAGGGAAATGTGCAGTGCAGTGTGTCAGCTGATGTTACACCAATATCTTTATTATAGTTAATAAACATTAATTCTGTCTGTTATTATAGTATTATTAATTCAGAAACCTTCTGCCACATTTCCTCAGTTTCTGCTTTCCATTAAGACACTAATTTCAATTGCAGCAGTCCTTTCTAGCTCAGGTTCATCAAGGTTCATCTGCACTTCCTGTGTAGATGGTATTGTCCACATTCTCTCCTTTCAACATAGATATGAATCACCTTTGAGCCATCTCCTTTGTCCTTGTTAAATATTTCATGCCGGAGGTAGAGCAGTCATTATTTCCACTTTAATAAGCTGTGATCATTCTCACGTGGCACAAAATGTGTTGATGGCAGAGGTTGCCCAGGCGATGAATATCAAACCTGCGGACCTTGGGTTTTGCTTTAATGGGGTCTTGAGGGGGAGGCTTATTCTCTGGCCTCCACATCAGGGAGCAAGATGGAGCCACTTCAAAGAAGACTCACCTGTCTGTCAGATGGGAAGGAAGCTCACTCAGACACAGGAGAACAGTAAAGCCTAAGTATGTAGTCCAGAAGGAGTGGAGGGAGAAGAGATGGATGGATTACATCGATGGAGCGAGGATTTATCTGCACGATGCCTGACAACCATGCACAAACTGTATTTTATAAAAAACAGCTGAATAGCCCAAGTCTGATAGTCTAGACAAGAGAACCAACACCACCAAAAGGTCCAGTCCGGGCCGTGGGAGGAATTTGTGAAATGCAAAATTTACACTGAAGACATTAACAGTCACCGAGTTAAAATCATTTTATTTCAGGGCCACATACAGACCATTCAAGGGGGTCAGAGCAGTAAAATACTATCATAATAACCTATAAATAATGTCAACTCCAAATGTTTCTCTTTTAGTGTAAAAAAGTAAAAATACATGAAAATGTTTACATTTACAAAATATTGTTTCACAAAAAATGTGAATAACCTGAACAAATACAAACATCCCCGAAATGTCTTAAAAGAAATAAGGTCAATTTTACAATATTATGCCTGTTACTAATGTTACTGTTTTGTCCTTTAGTAGATCCACTGTGATCTGTATGTGTAAATGAGAAGCTGAGGCATCACATTGTAAAATTGCACTTATTTTTCTTAAGAAATCTCAGGTTGTTCATGGTAATTTACACTTTTTAAAGGATAGTTTGTAGATTTAAATATTTTCATAAAGTAAGTTTACATTGTTCACTCTAAAACATAACTAAGGTTTGGAGTTGACATTATTTATAGGTTATTATGTTATCATTTATTGCTCTGGCCTACTTGAGATCATGCTTGGACATACGGCACCTGAACTAAAATTGACACCCTTGGTCTAGACTCATATCCCTTTTGAAACTATTTGCTATCTCCACTGCCTGGATATGTTCATATGAACCGACAGTGGAGTCGACAATGAAGACGTATCTACAGTATTTCGAGATAGTGGAATTTTATCGTTAGATTGTTTGTAAACACATTGCCCATAAGTGCCAGTATCCACCTATTTGGCATACACTGGTATGCACACTACTGTAAAGAATGGGCAATATACTGTATATAACTCCAAACAAATCAGAGACAGGGAGGACTTTCATCCAGGATACTGGGGTTTGGTGTCCTTGTGCGACATTCTCAGGTTTCAGTTCAAGTTTAAGCAACAAAATGTATTGGTTAGGATTAGGAACGCATCACGGTTTGACTTAAAGGGGTCATATTTGGCTAAACCCACTTTTATTAGTCTTTGGTACATTTATTTGTGTATTTGGACCCTAATAGTTCCAAAAGTTTGAATTTGAACCCTCCAGGTGCTGCAAAGCTATCTTTATATTCATTCCGGCAAAAAATCGAGTGGATTTCTACAACCAGTTTCAATTTCTATTTAAATAGCTCCGCCAAGGAGGTTATGTTTTTGCCGGCATCTGTCTGTCTTTCTGTCTGTCTGTCTGTCTGTCTGTTTGTGTGCAAGATAACTCATAAAGTTATGGATGGATTTGGATGAAAATTTCAAGAAATGTTTATACTGGCACAAGGAACAAATTATTAAATTTTGGTGGTGGTGGGGGCACTGATCTGCCTTGGCAAGAGGTCTGCGCTCTCCGAGTGCTTTTCTAGTTGGTATGGTTTATAATTACTTACATCAGGACATTTGCACATATAAGGAAAATCAAGACTTCCAACGAACATTTCTCTGAGTACGCCATAATTGTTTATCGGCAGCAGCAGTTGTAGTAAAAACTGAAATATGTCCAAACTTCGAGCCGATTACCTAAAATGAGGTGGATATGTATATTATAGTTTATATTGAAAACGGCTGATTACTGCAAATCTGATTGCGTTTGAGGTAACTAAAAAAATATGTATATGAATGTTTTTTATGGATGTTTTGTGTCATTGTAAAAAATATACAGAGGAAAATGTGTGTTAACAAAGCAAAGGAGGCGGATCTAGTTTGATTATTAGATTGTAAAAAGGGGGTGGGAGTCAATAAGTTATTCTTCTTCCCACTCCTTTTCGAGCGCAAAAAAATTGTATTTATTTATTTGTTTTGACCATGTTGTATGATTCTTTGTTATCTGATGATTCTATGTGCTCGAAATAAAACTACTACTACTACTACTACTACAAAATGTTCAATTGTTGGTTGTATTAATGAACACAAGTGGCTGAACGGGACAGAAAGCTCGGTCAACAACCTGGAGGGAGTGGGGTGTGAAGTGGCTCATTTGCATTTAAAGGGCCAGCGCTCAAAAAGACCTTTCTGGTGTCATTACTCAGAAATAGGGTTGAAGATGGACCTGTGGAGTTGAATTAATGAAGAATTCAGACCCAAGCATAGCATTTACAGTTTATGTAGACCACAGGGAAATGTTTTAAAATGCATAATTCCATTTAAAAAAGCAAAATATCACTCCTTTAAAGTAGTCTCTTGGGTGTTAGAAAGCCTTTCTGTTTGAAGACATTGCAATTATGTGCAAGTATTATATAATAGCTCACACTACCAGGACTAAAGGTTTGGCTATGACACACTGACACACAGATGAAACTTGTCCCTGCCATTGTTGGCCAAAACCTTGCCCAGGTGTAAATAGCCTGAAAGTATTGTTGACTACATATACAGAAGTGCAAATAGCATCTCCCTTTAAATAAATATGTGATCCACACGTAATCGAAATAAATGTTTTTTACATTGTCTATAGTGACTACAGTGCAAAGTGATGAGTGAAAATGTTTAATATTTTTTCCAGCATCCAGGTTTGAAATAAGTCATGAACTTGCCTTACAAACTATGAGTTTGTAATTGACTGAAAACAGTGTAAAATATTCAGTGAAAGAATAAAAAAAATAGCAAGACATATAAATAAGGGAAAAAGCAAGTTTCCAAACAAACTTGCAGACCTTGTACCTTTTCACATGTAAATTAGTTCTTGCTTTTGACACATTGTGAACACCCGAGAATATGAGAGGTGCAAAGAGGCTGTTAAAGTCACATCCTTTAATTTTCACAGTTCAAGTCATCATCAAATGAAAAAAAAAAAGTGTTGTAGTACATACAAATGCAAGGATTAAGTTTATTTCTCGAGGGCCTCTCCTAAAGAGTATTGTTTAAAGAAAGCACAAAACGTTTTGGAAAAGTGGAAGCCATATTTGTTTGGATAGACATGAATTCCATGGAAGGCAAAACATTTTTGTTCATGTATATTCTTTTAGCCTAAGGAAGTATAAAAATAATAATAATAGAATAATGAAGAAGAAGGAGAAGAAGAAGAAAAAGAAGAAGATTTTTTTACTTTCAAATATTATAAAATGATCTAAAAGTAGTGAATCACTGTCACTGCTGTTCTCCCATGGTGAGGAAAACTAACACCACAGGGCCTTTGACCAAAGCATCCTAAAGTGCTGAGATGGGATAAGAATCACTAAGAAACAACTTTTATATTCAAAGCAATGACAAAGTGATGAAATCTAGAAGCACTGTTTTCACCACAGCCCACAGATCTAAATGAAAAGAATGGATTTTGTTGTTGAAATCGCAGTGTTTCTTCGACATGCTGATGTGATGTTATTATTTTTGCTGAGTTCTCTGTTTGTCGGTCCACAGTTCAGACTAAACTGTGACAGTTCTGTCCTCGTTTAGGCAGATCTTTAGTGCAGTTATTGACAACACAAACTGTACAGAAAACTGAGGTGATTTGTGGTTGTACTGTGGCTGTTTTCTGTGTAAAAACAGAGCTAAACAGAGCTTTAATGTAAACTATCAGCTGATGGAGCACATGAAGATTATAAGACTCGCCTATTTTCTGTCAAAATAACCAGCGATGAGTTTTTGTGTAAATGAGAAAATATCATACGATAAAACACAGATGTGTGTAAACAATGAGCTTTATAATTAATAGAGACTATGGATACATAGCGCTGATTCACTGGTAGTTTTGGTAGTCATAAGTGTGTTCTGGTACATGTCGTCCCCCTGCTGTTGAGAGTTTGGAATATCAATACAACATATAACCCATCTGGGATAAAGCTGCATTCTGCAACATATTCAACAGAAGGAATTCATACTCACACAAATATAAGGCACTGCATCACAAAAACAAACAAAAAAAATTAGTGTGTTGTTTCCAGAGTATCTCATACAACCACCTTCTTTACTTTACCTTCTATGACATTTAAAAGGATGGTACAAATTTTGGACCTAAATTGAACAAGTGGTTCCAGGCATAGCAAACCCTGCCCCTTGCACATATTTTAACTTATTTTGGCATTGATCCAGCTGATGTCATCATGTCTATGCGTGTGCTGATGTCAGCATATCAACTACCTCTATATATGTGCCAAGTTTGAAGTAAATAGAAACAAAATTGATGTTTTTAGAGATATTTGAAATTTTGCCCAACATGTATTCAAATGGGAGAAGAAAAAAGATTTTTAAAATTCATAAAAAAATTTGAACTTTGACCTACTTTTTCCAAAATGTAATCACATTTATTCTGGGTCACTGATAATCTATAAAGTCAATATTGTATGAATTCAACCAATAGTCTTGCTGCTGCAGACGTGTGAAATTTCACCCATTGTAAGTAAAAGGGGAAGAAAAAGATTTTAAAAAAATTGTAAAAAATGTAAACTTAGACCTTCTTTTTCCAAAGTGTAATAACCTGTAGTCAAACAAAACAAACAAGCAAACAAATCGAACCAAAAACAACACCCCTTGTCTCCTCTTCGGGGGCGGGGTAATAATTTCTGAAGTGGCATTATCTGCATGTAGTCTTGTGTTACTTAGACGCCTGGTTTGCAAGATGAAGTTAAAGATCCAGTCATTTGGACACTTTTGACAAGGATTGAAGCCAAACTGACAAAATTGAGAACAAACAGCCTTGAAGTTAACAAGCAAAGAAAACTCTAATTCTGGTGCAGGTCTAATTACTCGACACACTGATAATAAGACATTTCTCTGCTCTGCAAAATTGCTGTTGCAGATTGACAACTGCTGAAATTTGCTTTGTGCTTGATCAATAGTTTTATTGTGCGAAAAGAAAAAAAAAAAAACAGAAAAAACAAACCTCAAACACGTTTCCTTTACCACTTTGACCTTAACACTCTAATCAGAAGTTAAAACCACAGCATGACTGCGCCCACGAACACGTCTCATCTATTCTCTCAGTTCACCAAAGCAACGCGACCTCATGCTCCCGGCTTTGTATAAATAACCACAGAAAGGTAATTTGCTCTGTGCATTGTATTTCAATATGACATGATAACCGCTTGGGATCTTCTTTTAATTACCTGCAAACATATGTTGTTACAGAGGCCTGGGGAAGATACTTTGCCACCATTTTCTATGCTAGCGTGTGTGTATGTTTGTGCTTGTGAGGGCGTGGTTGTCTGCTTGTTCACTTGATTGTATTTGCAAAAGCGTGCATTATGTGTGTAGATTAGGTGCCTGCATTCTCTTTTGGCTTATGGCAAATTTCTGTTTACTATGTGCTCATTATTGTTCTGGGCCACAAGTCTCACCAGGGGATTTTGCCTCCTTGTAAATTAATCCTCTGTTATTACCAGTTTACATCAGCAACTCCGTGAAAATGAAATCAAGCTGGTGAATCCAACAGGAAATAGAGAATAATTTGCCTTAGCTAAATTATTTTAAGAACTAGCCCCAGAAAAAAAAGCATAATAAAATATTTCAATTTTGATACTGTACTGTGCTTCTCTGTACTGCACAGCATTAAAAAAAAAATTCTAAATTTTCATATCATTAGCCTTGATATATTTGGTGCTATTTTTAATTCATGAACCACTTTGAGTGAGATTATCTGCAGACCAGCAGCCAGGCAGAGTAATTGTGAACCTGTAGACATTGTAAACCAGTTTTTCCTGGGTAACCTTGAATAGCTCACAGGTGCTGTTCGGGCTGTATGGAAGAACTGCCTGCGAAATACATGAATGTCAGACCTGAGGAAAGTACTCCATTATTCAAGCTGAAATTGCATTGCTCACCTTGATGCCTTTCCTTCTCCGGTCCCAAGGTAGCTGCTGAGTTGTCGCTCCTGATGGCCTCTTAAAGGCCTCACTGTCAGGAGCGGCTTCTTTAATGAACACTTGCTTCGACTGCTGCTTTTCCCGCTGGTCACAGGTGGATGTCTTTTCAAGGCCAGGCCCCCCTTTGTTTATTTATTGTTCATAGCCTGTGTATACCCACAGTCCCCTCAGTGTCCAGATGTCAACATGCAACAGGGGAGGAAGACAGAAGATCTGATCATGATATGATTCTATCTTCCTGCTGTGCTGTTACCTGTCTTTTGTCTTTTTTTTTTTTTTTTTTTTTGCCTCCAAGAATAACAACAAGACAGAGCTACCTTCTCTTCTGACTCTTTGTTTACTCAATCTCGTGTGGTGGAATTATTATTCTGGGAAGGCAACAGGCTTTATCTACACAGCTGGTTCGGCAGGACCATTTGGGAAGTCTGCCCTCACTCTGTAATCTTTCTGATTTTACCACGTCAAGCGTATTCATTCATTAGCAGGCCGCTGTCCACTGGTGTTTCTCCTGGCTGTTAAATTAGGCTGCTACGGGTTCCCTCCTAAGATGATGCATTATGCCTTCTACTCTGGGAGCAGTCAGGAGGAGGGAGGGGATGCAGACTGGGGAAACAAAAGAGAGTTGTTTTAAATTGTTGCCAGTAGAGTGCCTGAGGTAGGAAGGCTTCATGGCGGTCGTGGCACATTGCCTTCTTCTGGGATAGTGACTGCTACATAGACTGTGACAGCACTGCAAAGCCCACGAGGAGTTATCTTTTGTGCTATAGAGCTTTTTTAACTCGCTTGTGATTTTCTTTTAGAAGCTAGAATAATATAGGCATAAAACAGATCAACATCTTAATTTCCAGTGCTGTCATTTTGCCGATCCATGGCAACTCATATGCGTCGTGTTGTATGTATGATAAAGTCTAGTGCAAAACAGTCACAATCCTTGCCTTTATTCTAGACTCTCCCTCCTCTCTGTCTCACCAGTGGTGACTGCCAAGTAGACTCCTCTGCTCTGTTGTACAATTTCAAACGTGATTGAGCTTTCACATCCACTTTTACTCTGCAAGTAAGTCTGCACCGCTTATAGTGCATTCACAGCCACAATGCTGAGTGTGTCTGCAGCAGTGAGCAACAAACTGGAAATACCTGGTTTAACCGTCTTTTCTTAACGTACATAATTGAGGCTTCAGATCTTAAAGGTCCCTTATGTTTATATCTACTCAGAAGAAAGTAGGTAATCTCTTCATCAGTGTCCAGTTTTCTTCTCTGTTATTTCTGTCAGCAATTAAAGGTTGCATTGACTTTTTGCAGGTTTACGCCTATTAATCACCTTACTCAATTTGGGAAGAAAGAAGGAGCATTTAAATCATGCCTTCAGGTCTCTGTCTGGTGCTCAGTCTAACACTCATGTTGAATAAGTCTGGTTGATTAGCCTTATTTAATATGAGAAAATGAGATGTTGTAGGAGCTTTAAAAGTTGGAATGTTAGCAAATTTTAATGACATGCATCCAGACCTGCCAGGCTTTGTTGGTGAAATAAACATGAAATATCAGCAAAAATAACATACATTTAGAAGACGACCTTTCATCCAGTGAAACTTCAAGCAGAAATTAGGCAAATACGTCAGTTATCTTGGGGTTTGAAGCTGTAAGCTCATTAATAGATGAAGACCAAGATATTGTTTTGAAGAAGTTGTGAACACATAAGTCACAACATTAAAAAAAATTACGGTTAACATATTGCAAAATGCAGATAGTGTGCTGGATCTAATTCTAACATTTAGCTACGATCAGTTCAGTTTCACATGTGAAAATTGGATGCTTTGAACAATTTTATATCATCATCGCTCCATTAAAGAGCATAGCTTATGCAGACTAATAAATATCATAACACTGGGACCTGCACATCAAAACATTGCTCAGGTTGCATCACTAGTTGCCTGGCATAGCTTTGACAAAATTGCATGAAGACATTGAATATCAATATTACAGTGGTGCTTCACATTACAGCTCAATACTGAAGCACAAAAAACATGAATAACGATCAGATCAGGAATTAACTGGTCATTATTGAATTGATGCCAAGAAGGTCATCTTTTGGTAATTACATTTTCTTTTGCCTTGTGATGAACTGGTGACATGTCCCGGGTGTACCCCGCCTTCAGCTCATTAGTAGCTGGGATAGGCTCCAGCGACCCCTGTGTACCCTAGTGAAGATAAACGGGTTCAGACAATTAATGAATGAATGATTTTCTTTTCATAAACAAATAAAAAACCATTGGTTAATTAATTTTTGTTTTAAAATAGAAGAATTAAAATTGAATGTCAATCTTCCAGTTCATATGAAATTTGTAGTTCGTAGACATTCATGGAGGGAGCATGTCTACAATGCCAGATTTCGTACAAACTGGAAGATTTGTACAAACCCATCATTTGTGACCTCGATGGCATTAGTGCTCTTTCCTTGGAAATGAAACATCTGGTCTCAGAAATGAAAAAGAATAGGTGTTTTGGTTCATTTTTTCCATTCTGTCACGTAAGTAACTTTCTTTTTTGTTATTAGAAAGAGAAAACACAATCAGTCCATTTTTTTAACATTTGTTTTTTCTGTTTTGACACTGACAAAGAAAAACACCTTGATATTCAATTTTAATTCTTCTATTTTAAAACAAAAATCAATTAATCACTATTTTTTCTTTTGTTTCTGAAAAGAAAATCCAATTACCAAAAGATACACTAACCCAAGAACTTACTGAATACCAAGGAATCAGCTCAACTATAGTAGATGATGTTACCTTTGAACAGATGGTTAGAAATGGTCTTAATGACCAGTATCTAATGATTAACTGCTGAGTTTTGAAAGGTTACGCATCAGTACTTCATTATTATCCTATTCATGCCAAGTAAACCGTTACACATTAGAAACTTATTTGTAACTACTTATTAATACTAGTTGTGTGCCTTGCTTTGTGTCAGTGGTCAGCAGCTATTTTTTCCGGTGAGAACTAGAAATAGCAACACATATGGGAGTGAAAAGAAGACAATGATTCTGACACTCAGAGTTCATTAGGAACGATGGATTATAAATTTAGACAGCATTTAACCATCTGTTCTATGGTAACTTATCATTATGTTCTCGAGTGGACTTGATTCAGTGTTTTTCAACACCTTGTCATCATTAAGTAACGAGCTGTTAAGTCCTGATCTGTTCATTATTTGTTCCTATAGTAACTACACTTTGTGTTTGTGTGCTGTGTTGTAAAGTGTCACCAAAAAAAAAAAACTACTTTCCGAATTGACAGTGAATTACCCTTATTAAACTGTCAAGATTTAGTTTAACAATATAAAAGAAACGCTTTTCACGATTGTTACGTCTACTATAAAGCAGAAGATTTTACATCCCTTTTATTATTAGACAGTTTGAGGTCAAATTTTACTTGAATTTTTTTATGCATAAGTGAAACTATTGAGAACTCATTCAGTTCTCTGTAGCTCTCCAAATATTGTTACTGGAGGATAAAATTTAAATCCACCTCCTTTTTTTAACCCTCCTCTTTCTGAAGAGGATCATAATAGACATATTTCTGAGAGGTAGTGTCATATAGGTCAGGCATAATGAGAGTTGGTTGCTTTTGAAATCTAAGAGGTTACAGATGATTAATTACAGTTGCATTGCTATAAGTAATGTAACTAGTTTTCTATCAAGTAATATATTCAATACAATGCAGTGGCTATTTGTAGTATTCATCTTTCAAATAGTTCTTAAAATGACTTAAAGTTATCGTTTCGTGTTAGAGATAAAGACATTTGAAGCCATGCCAAAGATACCAACGTACTGAATTGTAGAGATATTAACTGAACCTATTTACCCAAAGCATGGCCAATAGAGGGAGTAGTGACTCACTTTGCTGGTTTCCCATGGCAACGAAAACTAACAAAATGGGGCCTCTGACCAAAGCATCAGAAAGTGACACAATGGAAAGAGAACCTGTAAGAGACAACTTTTAGTCAAAGTCATGACAAAGTGATAGTGTCGAAACAACTGTTGCTATTTTCATGACTGGACATAGTTCTAAATGAAAGAATGGACTTTGATGTTGAAATTACAGCATGTCTTCTAAATGGGTGAGATATACGGTTTATTATATGATGTATTGTCTTTGCTAGTTGCCATCTGTTGATCCATGGTTCAGACTAAACTGTGACAGTTCTGAACCTTCTTTGAACAATTCCAAACAGATCTTTAGGGCATCTACTGACAGCATTAACAGTACAGAAAATGGAGGTGATTTGTTGGTTTTACTACCATTTTCTCTCTAAAACAAAGGTAAGCCAACAGCTATAATGTAACTATCAGCTGACATGACATTATTTTGACTGATAATAATGAAAAATGAAAACTTATCATACCATTGATACAACAATACAGAATATGTGTCAGTAAAGTGCTTTATACTTTATTCACTGAGTGACACAATCTGTGGATATGGTGTTGGTTTGTTGGCAGTTTTTTGTGGCGCTGTAAGTGTGTTCTGAACTTCTGGAGAAGTTTGTAATATCCATACTTTGTACAACTCCTTTGAAGCTGAATTTTTGTAAAATTACACATTAACACCAGGCACTGTAAACCTCAAAAACAGTACTCACTCATGTTCACTGTCAAAAGTTCTTCAGTGTAATTTGAATTAACATTGAAATGCTTGATTATACAAGCACAACTACCAAAATAAGTAGTTGGTGTCAGAAACAACAAAGTCTGAAGGCAGCAAAGAAATTACATTCTACACATCAGCCTTTTGCCAAGACAATTAGGTCAGTTCAAACCCTTTTATAGGGATGCCACCCGATACCACTTTTTCAGACTGGAGTACAAGTACAAGTACTTAAATTTGATTACTTGCCGATACTGAGTACCAATATGAGTACTTAATAATCCTATTACAGTTCTTAGTTACTTTTGAAAATGTGCTTTATTGTCATTGTCATTAGTCTGACTGTAGCAAAATGCTGCTACTGACATTTAATGCATTGGAATTAGCGTTTCTCAATCAATCCACCAGAGGGCGCTAATTAACCATACTGGACAAATACCATGAAGAAAAGTGAAGTTTTTTGAGAAGAAGAAAGTCAATAATTAAAAACATGGCAATGACAGAGGAAGTAATACGAATGCGGATACTGTGATATATGCAAATGGTATTTGTAATTTGTGTATTGTATTGATTGAGGGTAGCTGGTCCATAAATATGTCAGTAGTTTTTCCCTAACTCACAAAGTCGCTCTTGAGAAGATCCACTACCTCCGTGGTTCCTCCATCCATGTCGTGCATCTTTAACGTAACTTGCAGTCACCTTGTTTATTTTCAAAAATCTCCACACTGCTGACATTACTCCTCTGCCACGTACCTGCTGCACTGTGAACGTCACGGTGGCTTAAAGTGGAATCAGCGTGGTTGTATCAGAGCACTTGTACAAGTATGAGTAGAAGTACATGTCCTCAGTATCAGACCGATACCTGGTACTGGTATCGGTATCGTGCATCCCTACCCTTTATATTCAGAAACCAGTAACATATTGTACAATTCCAACTTAACTCTGGTTCCAACATGTTTCATACTGGGTGTCCAGTTGGTATCCAGACTCCTACCATCATGATTTTCAATGACCCAGTTACTATAGAGCCCTTTTATAAAGTTTACATAATTTATATTGGAAGCATCTAAATCCTCTGAAATATTTGTGGTTTTTTTTATATACTGGATGTGTAGTTATCCAGCTCTCATCACACCAAGTATGATGGATGGCAGCTGCTGCTCAGCTGCTGTGTCTCATTTGCCCAGAAAATGTACTTCACTTTGTCAGCTGATGGCGATAAAGCTTGTCAAGATCCTTTTTGTGGTACTCACGGTGGCATTAGGACTGACCCAATGACCCGCATGAGTAGCTACACCACGGATGGCTGATATGGAAGGTCCTACTGATGTTCAATATAAGACGAAAGCAGTTGGATTTCTGGTCTTCTTCACTGTGTGAGCTTCAGACCCATCATTTTGGAAACACAGCTTTCTTTGTACACCAGGGGTCTGAGACTCTTTAAAGTATAGTATGTCCTCTGGGCTTTTGTCTCTCACTGAGATAATGTTGGGCTCATTAGTTGTCTGATAGGAACAAATAATAGCCTGTGTGAAATGTTGCAGAGCTTAATCAACAACAACGCTGTCATACGATACATATTCACATCGAAATGTATTCTTTTACAGTTTAGTTTGAAAACTGTTTTGACAAAACAAACATGCTAGCATGTAATTTCCCTGACACATAACACATGTTATATAAAATGTGATTTCAGGGGAATTCAAGACATACTTTAAGCCTTAGACTGATCTTGTGTGCATTGTCTGTCACATAGCTCTCTGCATGCAAGATCAATCCAAAGGTCACTGATGCTCTTGACAGTGTTACACCCCCTCCCCTGGTTTAACACACCTGTTTTCATCTAATCTCTGTTAAATTAACCCTGTGAACAGTGCGGTAGTTCAGTGGCTGTGCAAATCCTTTAGCTGTTCAAACACAGACAGGTGACAAATTAAAAGAAAATTTCGGTACAGCTGATCTCTCTATGGACAACACCTTGTCCATACGGTACAGGGGTCACTGAATAGTTTGATGAGTACAGAAATTATGTGCATCATGTTAATTGCTTTTACAAAGAAAAATGTATTTTTTGGAAGAACTGCATTCATACTGCAGGTAGAGTTCACAGACTATAGATTCAAAGCTAAGGTGCTGTGAAGCTGTTCTGACTCACTCTTGACAGCTTACTAAAACATTTGTGTTATTTTTTTCCTTTAATTTGCCACCTGTGTGTAGGTGTTTTATGTTAGTGTTGCTTTTCCATTAAAGCTATTTTTAGACTGTAATTAACCTTATGTCATAGGGAATAAAATGTGCTTTAACAGTAATATAAAGGATGGAAATTATCACAGTAATGACATATTTACAATAATCAACAGATTGCTTTATTCTTGTATAATTATATCTTGTATTATTAAGTCTTTGTGTCAGTGTATTTATCGATTCCATCTATCTGTTCCAACTTTATAAACTTACTTTTGGTTCCAACTTTCTCTGATCTATGACTTAAATAATTTAAATACTTAAAATAATTGTATGACTTTAAATTGAATTTCCAGTGTAACAGATTTACGTATGAAGATGTAGATTTTGTTAACTTTGCATTCATACACTAGGTCAATATAAATGACTTTCTGCCAGCTCATCTGACAATGCAATCTATGCATATTAAATGAGATGTCAGCTCCAATCATGACAAAAACTACTCACTTCGCCTCAAAGCAAATCATCACCATGTATCTTTTTAGCATCCAACACATGATCCAAAATACATTGTGTGAACACTAAACAGATTGTAAATGGAACTGACATTGGCTTCTAGTCTAGAAGAGGAGCCCAAAGAACCTTTTTACCCCACATGTTCAAGAAAACGCCTACCAATTTAGTGAAAAATACCACATAGTCTGTTAAAAACTGAACAAGCACTCTAATTTCCTAGTCCCTAACCAGTGGCAAAATACGGAAACCTTTAATTTCCTCTTTTAGGGTTAATTTGCATGCCTTTCATCAGTGGATGACCAGGATGGACCATGTAGGTCTGGTAATAAATTATGTGTGCTAAAAACTTAATCGAATCATTCACTGTTTTGTTTTTTTTTCTTTCTTTCTTTTTTGTAATGGCATGAGACCAATGTTATAGCTGTAAAATCACAGACCTAGATGTTGGGGAGCATAATGTGGTTGTGTTCCCCAGTGCGTCTTCAAAGTGTTTTTCAGTTTTATTAAAAAGAAGGGCAGACCAGCTCTGACATGCAAACCCACACAGGGGCCATGGCAACAGACCAAGAGCTTCTCATCAGTACCCATAGTCCCAGTGTGATATCCCAGTGTCTCTGCATAGGACTATCACTCCCTCTTTTATTGTGTCTTCGAGGCAGAAGCATGGTGTAAACAATGTTTGAACAATTATGAGCCTGTATATCCCCCAACAACTCTGTAAGGAATTCTTCTAACACTCCACCTCATTACAGACGTGTCTGCCATTTCCTATATATTATAAGGCACTGATGAAGGACTGAGGCGGGATTTTCTATATTATAAAGCATTGACGAAGTAGTGATGGGGAGATTTTCTGTTCTTCTCATACCAGTGTCGATCATAACGAAAAGAGGTGGGTGCACATCTGTTAGAACAATCCCAACTTTGATCATTTTGCTTGAACTACAAATGTCTACTGAAGCTGCTGTTGCTGATATTTGTATCTTAACAGCATCTTGGCATCTTTGCAGAAAGCTGAATGTATACAGGGTTTTATTGCTTTCCACGCACTATTTTTTTATGCATATGTTGGCACACAGATGAATGCACTGCACACACCGATGATAAATAGCAATCTATTGTCATCTCTTGGTAAACAGCCAGAATTTAAATGTGTCACGTCCCCAATATTGAGTGAACCAGAGCAACTGGAAAGTATTTTGCCCTTCCGAACCCTGAGAAGTTCAGCCTTCATTGACTTTTAACAAAATGCTACTTGGCCTTTTTTTCTTAGTGGCTTTAGTGGCTTAAAAACTTTGCAGTTGCTCGTAATGCCATTCATCTGGCCAAATTATTGCCTTGCGTCTAAATGATCCAAATTGCAGCCTTACAGCTCTCACAAGCTGTTTCTTAAATGCCACTTAGCTGCTGGATCCCAGAGTGTGCTCTTGTTAATTTATTAGGAGGTGGAATGGCTAAAAACCAGCAGAGCGACAAGGAGACGTTTCCACTATAGAGGTCACTCCCCTTATGACTGTCTGCAGCGGATGGCAGTCACAGCGTACAATCTTTTGTGTGGTGAAGTCTGTTTCTGATTCAGAGATATGCATCTGAATGCGTCCAAGTCCCTAGGGGTATACCTTTGATGAATATTTCATAAACCACAACAGCCCTTTTATTACAGGAGATTGGTCGTATTCAAATAACGTGTTCAGCTCAACAATAAGCAACAGGATTCATTCAGAACTCCTGACAAGGACCAGATTGTTCTTCAGCTCAGCAGTGTGGTTACTTGGCAGGAAAAGGCAAAAGGGAAGGTGCAACATGGAACAATGGAATGACAGAGAGAAAAGAGGAATGGCACAACACAATCATAGGAAAGGTATTTGTGTCATTTCACTTCATTTTTCCTCCTATGCTAGTTCGTTGGAAGCTGTTTCTACCTCATGTTGGCTTGGAGATTTTTTAGGGGTTGTTACATCATTTGTCAGGGTCCCATCTTTAAAGCTGTTGTGAATTTCCTGTTCCCTCTCACAGTTGGCAGGTGAAGATAAAAAGTATACTCTTGGCCATTTTGAAACCCTTTTTTTCCCTTACTGTTATTGAGGTGAAGAAAAAAGCTGCTATTTCCTCTTTCTAGTTTATCTCACGTTTGGCTAAAACTTTTTTAAAATGATGAAAGCAGATCAAACACCATTAATGTAAGTTAGCAGCGTTTTATTTTCAGAGTAAGGTCAGTGTCACATTGCTTGAACACATAACTTTGTGTCTTAGATTCTTTCTAATGGCATATTTATGCAGCTCATGTTGTGTGTTATGGATTTAGTAAAAGTTACGACTGCAAAAAAGAGATAAAAAGAAGGGAAAATATGTACTTTTTAGGCAAAAAGTCTAGGGAAACAATATATTCCCCGGGCTGTCGTACCGAGAAAATACAACCCTTTGTTGTTTTCGCTTTGATTTTTGTTGAGATCATAGAAACAAACAACACATCGAGCAACAATATGTCCCAGTCCCTGAGTTCGTTTCACAATAGTGTGTTGACCAAAAGTACTGAATAGCTCCCAAAGTTCCCCCTACCCTCCTCCCTCCTGAATGCAGCTCTATTATGGGCACAGTAGCACGTATCAAGGTGATTTATGCCAGAGAGAGCTCAAGTTGTTTAAAATGACTGGTGTGATTAGTCATATATGCTCAGAGCTGGAAAAGGGGTGCACAGAGCTCCTGTAAATTAACAGCAGCTGCAGACTGTAGTCGACCACAGCAAGGTGGTCAAACGTGGTAAGCGGCAGAGTCGCTGGGGGACAAGGAAAGAAAGTGGGTCATTACACCCCTTTCAGGTATCAGTAGGTTCACAGGAAAGAGAAGTAGGCTAGTTCAAGATTCAGAGGCTCCACAGTGAAATGATTTCCGCAATGAAAATAAAACACAAGATATTATAGTCTGAATCCTGCCAGATTTCCACTTGAGGTACTGTACAAATATCTCCATATTCCACAGCGCTCGCATATCTCTACTCTCCACTATTCCTGACAGAAAGAAGCTCCTCTAAGAACCTTTTTATTTACTCACTGCTTTTTGTTTTGGTTTTTTTTTAAGTGTTATATGCATTTTACTGAACCTTCACATTTAACAGACAGACAGCAGCTGAGGAATGATATTTCAAGTCTGTTTAAAAGAAGTGTCAGACAGTTGGGGATATTTTTCTGCGCTGCAAAAAGTTACGTGAGAAGATGGATGCAAGTGTGGTAGTTGTGGCATTATGTCCTTATTAAATAGCTAGCGGAATGCTAACTTCTTTTGTTTTTACTCGCTTACTTCAAAAACAGTAACCAAAGCATCCCATCCTTGTGGAAAGCAAAGTCTACACTGATTGGTTAATGACCTTAAGGACACAGTGGTGACCAGCAATGTTTGAAGAGGACTGGATTGATGGTGGTCCTACTCAGAACTTTTGGTAATTCCATCAATTGTCACTCATTAAAATCACTGTTCAGTTCAATTTTATTGGTAGAGCCCTATATCACAAGGTTACCTCACAGGGCTTTACAGAGTTAGTTGGATATGAAAACTAACAACAGTCAAATAAACAGTAGATGAATGAAATGGATTAATGTCCTGGGCATCCCCTGTCCTGAGACCCTCCGTCTTGGCAAGGAAAAACTCCAAAAACCCAGTGGGAAAAGAGAAACCTCGGGGAGAAACGCAGTGAAGGAGAGATCCACTCCCATGGACGGACAGGCTATGTAAATACATTATTATCCCCATTGACCACAATGATAGACAAGGCACCTATAGCTGCTTTATTATCAGTTTTTAATAATGTAGGGGTTTAATATGTTAGTCCGCATGTGCAATGGGCCACATAGTGCCGAAGTAACATGGGAGCAAGAAACTTTTTTGGCTCACATGTCAATGAGTAACTTGCCATTGAATAGAGCGGGCACCATTTTGGAAACAGGAATCCAGTTCTAATAATACATCCATGGTGACAACTCATAACTGGTAGCTAGCTCCAAGTCCTGTGTGTCGGTCAGTAACTGGCAGAATTTCTAGTCATGGAGAAGGCATGAAAATTCATTGAAAAATTTTTATACATCCCCAAGACGTGTACAGGATGAGGTTTTTTTTTATTTTTTTTATTCTTTTCCAGGATATGACAAGAAACAGCAAACATAGAGGCTTGGTTTGCCCACAAAAGTCTCAAACACCAAATTTTTAATGACATGTCAAAGATATAGAAGTGACAAGGAACATTCACATGCAACAGATCATCAAATCTGACCAACTAATCCAACGGGTTACCCAGATTTAGATATGCATTTCCCATTGATGTTGACTCCAGAAGGCTACTTGTAGTGTGTTTACCTTGGATTATACACAGAGACGAGCAGTGAAAAGGGTGTGTGTAAAAGCCAGACGTGTTGGTTCTGCAAATACAACAGAGGTAGCCATAGAAAACTTCAGCACAACCTATTTATTTATTTATTGGTTTATTTAACAGATACATTCATTCACATTGCTGTAAATGCACCAGAGTTAGACTAATGGCTATCTTTCATCTGCCGTCCCTGAACAGATGTTGAATTGTCACCCTAAAAGGTACCACACGGTTATAAACATACAACTTTTAAAACAAAATTAAAAATACCTAAACACAGACGAGTACAATATAAGTTTTGCAGTACAAAATTTACAATCATAGAGTCACAATAGCTTCTTTACAGGAAGTATATCAGGTTTAAAAATAAATAAATAAAAAAGTCAGGTAATCAAGTCCAGGCTGCACAGACTCAAAAGTGGTTTCGATCTTTTCATCTGTCTCGACGAAAGAAAGCACATAAGCGTAATTCTCAAAATTTCAAATTATCCCTTTTGAAGACTGGAGTTTATCTTCATGCTGTTACTTCTGCGAGGAACTCAAATGGAGGCATTCATATATATCTCATACAGATTCTCCCCAGACCGATGGCCATCTGCGCTATCTGACACCAATCTGATACTAATCTGATTAAGGCCAAGAGACTTAAACCCATTACTTTGTGAAGCTCAAGCATTTTTACTACGCCTATGCCAATTTTTTCAAAGGCCTTGGTGATGGACTTAATAAGGTTTTCTGGGCTACTGTGCATTTAAAGAAAGAAACAGAGAAAATCCACTTTCATACCATTATAATCAGCGTGTGATGTTTCATGCGCTTCAGCAATGTTTTTATCTGAAATGTCATAATTCACTTTTTTGTAAAACTGCTTTCATTTAACCTGTGGCAGCTTTACATTGAAGACTACTGAGGTTTGTGTCAGCAGGGGATTTTACCTTTTCTTCCTCTGTAGTGGATTTGTGTGATTATTGAACATCAGTACAAAATGGTGAGACAAAGCTTTTGCTCTTTGCTCCCCTGAGACAGACACTGAAATCTGACCTTTATCTCTGATGTTTTAGATGGTTATACATGTTTCTGTGATTAAACTCCAGTGTAACTCTGCTGGAAATATCTAAGAGAGGCATCAGACTGTCTATGTGTTGGTGAGTTGTCTGCTGGAATGACAAAAATGTAATATAGGAAACAAAATTGGCTCAGAAGGAGTTTCATGTGAGGTAGTAGTTGTTTGCTTTAACGTTGTTAATGTGCTTAAAATTGTTCCATTTAAGCTTTTGCTGTTTGACACAGTCAAGTTTATTCTTTGAGGCTAATAACCTTAGCATTTTCCTTAACTGGCCTTTGGCACTAGCAGCTGTAAAACATTTTAACATCAAATTGACGCTTTAAGTAATTGCTTGGGTGAATTCCCAAAAGCACTTTAACCCACGCCAACCTAGTTTAAGCTTTTCATTTAATGTTACATACAGCACATATTCATATTGTGATTTTTGTATGGATTCCAAAGATACAGGAGACCACAAAAATGCAGTTCAAAGTCAAATATACAACAACATAATGATTTTAAGCAAAGTCAAAATAAGTTTAGACATCTTTTTTTCTGTCAGTCCGGTAGCAAGTGGAGAGTTAAAACATGTTGTTTGTTGTTGCTATTGATAGAATTTCCTGAAGATAAAAGAGAGGGCACACTCAAGTACTGTTTCTTAATTGCTCACATCCAGTTATTTACCTCCAGATATAACAAAACCACCAAAAAGAGTTCTGCTAATTACAATGCAGAATGTTACAGTGCCTTACAAACGTTTATATTTAGAGCCAGACTGTGAGTTTGTGTCCTCTCATTATACACTGACTGGGCACATGCATACAGCTTCCAGACAAAAGTCGAGCATGCTGCATGCTTTTGGCTTTACATTTATAAGATTTCTCTAAATATACTTCCCTAAGTAAGCACAGCTTGGTTTTTAATCTGAATGCTATACATATTTTGGTGACTTAAAATAAGAATGATG
This sequence comes from Sphaeramia orbicularis, assembly GCF_902148855.1. Taxonomy (NCBI): domain Eukaryota; kingdom Metazoa; phylum Chordata; class Actinopteri; order Kurtiformes; family Apogonidae; genus Sphaeramia; species Sphaeramia orbicularis. The sequence goes on from NC_043966.1 coordinate 22,026,735, forward strand.
AATAATCACAGTAAATACACACACTTTCTAGCCCCCAAAAAGTGGAATTCCAGCTCAGGTTTGCTCAGGCTTTATGTGGCTCAGATTTACAACACCTTAGAGGATGATGCAGGAGCAGCTCTGCTACTGGCATGGTTTCAGTTGACATACTGTTGCTAGTAGTAACCACTACTGGCAGCAGTCTGTAACAGTTTAACAATGAATGGGTCCATCCAAAATCCCATACTATGTCCTATATATATGAACTTTAAGCATGCTTTGTGGAAATAAACACATAACACATCTTTCTGGATTCATCACTGCTCAGGGTGTAATTACATGTACTTGCTGAGAGCTTCCTTACCAGTTGGGGACACGTAACCTTGGTAACCGGCTCATCTCACCTCTACGAGCATGTATGTAATACTACAGACTGTGGCACTATATGTGTAATGTAATGGACTGTACCAACATCTGTGTTATACTACTGACTGCTGGTTACTGGGATGTTGTGTGCCATTCATGCTGGCTGAGTGTCCAGAGCCTTCATCCTGTTAATATTAACTCAGAAATAGCATGCAGTTCACATGCTACCAGTTTCATGGTATGGTTTCTGAGTGTCTTTATATGACTATCCAATTTATTAAGTGTATATGTGTTCATTTAATACAAGTAAATCTGGTTATGTATATACACACAGGCTTTATAAGTATTAGAATCACAGTTATTGAAACTAATTTGATTGTTTCATTAAAAGTTGAGCCGATTTTTGGCTTGTATCCTCAACACTATTATACAATGAACCAATCTACTGTTTTCATGGTGACCTGACTTGCACGGTTTCCGCCTCTTGTAAAGCTGCACACACATTTAACAACAAGCCAAAGCATTCTAAAAGGTACACGACGTACTAAAGACTGTTTCCAGTAACCAACACAAACCTAATGACTAAGTCACCCAAGGGTCTAAGGAGGACCAAGCTGCAGAAAACAAATATAATATCATAATGAGGTTTTCATTAGTCAACAGTTACATGAAGATGAGAATCACTGTGTTTTGTTACCTTACAATGAGCTGTTTATGTCTACAGAGGGAGTGGGCCACATTTCAGAGTCTTTCACAGATATTTCAGAAACTCGGTAACAACTAAAAAACTCATGCTCATGCAAACCACATTCACTGATCGTTTTGTTAGATCCGTAACAAAACAAATATTTACAAGGACTCTTTAATTTGTTATCTAAATATGCTTGTTAAGCTGTCTACCAAAACTTTTGTTGATACATATAATGTGATTTTTCTGTGACATTTTAAAATACTGTAATATTGTATATGCCTCATTGTATTCAACAGATTATTTCTGTATATGAAGGTCGTTAAACAGTAGTGAAACAATAGTGAAGTGTTTAATGTGAACATGGAAAGCAGGTCGCCTCATGCATTCATTCCCACTGCTCATGCTGGACATTTACAGACAAATGCATAATGTACTGTAATTACCTTTAAGTTGCTTTTTTCTCACACATTATTGTTATTTACACATCAGCCTATTTCAAAATTAAATTAAAATGTGTAAATGTACTCAGTGACAAGGACAACAAACAATAAATATGAATTATGCTATCACAAAATTGATGATGTACATCTGCAAATTGTATTTCCACATTTTGCAACATGTTGTGCCGTGTTGTACAGGCTTACTGTCAGGTTGTTTCCAGTGAGATTGATGTCATTCGCTGCCAATGGCCTCATTTTGCCCTGTACACACTAAGTTGATGACGCATTAGTGACTGCCAGTATTTTCTGAATTGAATTTTCCAAACTGGCGCCTGTCCAGAAATAGCTGCCTGTATTAAACAGGCATCACCAAACGGCAGCCTGCATGTGTTTGGCAGCCGGAGAGCATTCCGACTTCATTTATCCGAATTCTCCAGGCTTTGGGAGTTGACAGGCTTGGTAATCAGGGTCCACAAGCATAATCCCCATGGTCTCCAGACCCAAGGCAGTCAGATCTCTCTGTGTTTCCTTCTCTTTCTTTCTCTCTTCCTGTCCCCGCCTCCCCACTTTCCTCTCCTCTCAGCTTTTACATAAAACCTGTTAATATCACCTTGCAAGTGAAAACACATTCACAAATATGCATACCACACAGTGTCTGACAGTGTATACACAGAACATGTGCTCACATGTGCGAAGGCCATCTGCACTTCTGTTTTAGGATGCAAGCTACTGGCTGTAATTATTTCTCCTGTGAATCCTCACTTCAATGCAACATCTCTACAGGACCTGCTCCAGGTTATAGTTACCTGTAAGATTCTTATAGTTCTTACGTGTTTATTTATGTGTCTTTAGGGTAGGATTAATACTCTGGTAGCAACAGAATTTCTTTTACTTTTAATGTTCACACCTCCACAGTGACAATTCACAAGATGTCTAAACGAGATGTTCCTCTTGAGAGGATGAAAAGCTCCAGTAAAAACAACATCGCCCCACCGGTGTGCACCAGAGTACTTGGGAGACATTAGCAGTTCTCGTGTGACTGCCCATGTGAAGAGACTTGAGCTCTGAAAAATAGGCCTGGTGCAGGCGGCTTGAGGAAAAAGAGCCAGTGGTAGAGACAAAGGAAGCAGTGAGAGTAGGAGAAAGTGTCCTATGCATCAGTGGAAAAAGCAGAGTGATCAACTGAGTCTGTTTTTCCACTCCCAGATGTTTTGAGTTGAAGCTCAGCTGTAAAAAAGAGAAAAAAAAATGATCAGATGATTTCTTCCATACCTGGAAACGAAATTCATTCCAGACATGCTTTTCAAAGACATAACTGTGACGACCGCTTTTCACTGTGAACGCTTCACCACTAATAACATTCACAGATAATAATGCAACACAGATACAAGTGCACACATGGCAATAAAAACCCTTAATTCTTGATATCTATATCTAGTTTTATTTATTACATAAGCTCCAACGCTACAGCTATAGGGACAGTGTGCCCCAAATGTAGAAAGAATTCTATCTGCAGTTTTCATTTTCAGGATGTAAATCAACACAAAAACTTCAGCTGCTTTAGATCTAACAGAGAGCTGAAGTCCCATCTTCTCCAGAGTGGCCCATGGGACCAAACTTTGGGTGGCAAGAGACTTTTTTTTTTTACGTAATCTGAATTGTACCACTATTTAGACATGTGATTCTTGTCAATTTAAAGGAAAGCACAGTTTGTTGTAAAGATAGTAAAATAACATCTAGTTTTGTGTGAAACAGTTCAGTGGACAGCATCACTCATCATGCATGATACACATCACCAACATCCAAACCTTCGAAAGTATTAAAGAGCAAAATCACGCTAGGGTCTTTTTATGTTGAGGCTGAACGGACTTTTTCCAGGGTTTCTGCGGGTCATTAAAAAGCATTAAAAGTCATTAAATAGATTTTGTGAAAATTAAGGCATTAAAAAGCATTAAATTCGATGTCCAGAGGCATTAAAAATTAAATACACTTGATGGGGAAAAAAAAGCATTGTTACTCATGATTTATTTTGATTACATAAACATTAATAATTTTGATCGGAAGTATAGTGTGATGATTGACAGTCTGAACCCTTTAATTGGCTATTGTTTATGGCTGATACACGAAGTCACAACACCGGGTGCTTGGAATGCAATGTGCTGTGAGCGTGCTCATGCTGTGGCAAAAGAGGGGAAGAGGGAATATTAGCAAATGTGGAAAAGTGGGAAAATACAAGTTTCAGCAGAAGTGATTGGAGGAGGAACTGTTCAGAACCTGGTTAAAGCCTGTCGACGGTAACCGGTCAGAAAAACTACATATAAACTGTATCATGCAGTTGGACATTGGCATTAAATTGTTTAAAGAGGCATTAAAAAGACCATTGAAAAGCATTAAATTAGATTTGCTGATACCTGCAAAACCCTGTTTTCAGTTAGTGAATAGACTGTGAAAGGAAACAGTTACAAATATATCACATCCACAACTTTCAGGTGTCTAGTTTTTCTATTTATACATATATTTTCACAGTCTAATACCAAAATTTTGCAACAACCTGCCAGTTTCGTTGCTTGTGCAATTATCACATACTCATATGTGAAAATGATAATGGGATACTGCTTACTGATAATGTGTACATTCATGGGTTCAACCTAAATTATTTGTCTCTCACCATTGTCACTGTGATGATTTTTTTTATGCATCAGTAAGTTCAGGAAGTCAATCTCCAGTCAGAACCGAGTCTAAATATGATCATATATCACACAAATATGTCAATGTTAATTTATTTGTATCATTTCTATAGTAGAGACAGACAGATAAACTGAAAACAAATGTCTGCGTGCATCATGAAGTGGGTTTGCATCCAAAAACAGCTTATATTCAAATTTACACCCACTAGTGTTTTGCAAATATTAAGATTTGTTTCATCATCATCATCATCATCGTCGTCGTCATTAAGTGTCATCTGAATTCTAATGAAGGAGCTTTGCCTACCCAACATCCTTTGTTTAGATTTGCTTCTTAAGCTCTTCAATGATGGCATTTCATTGCAGTTTTCTATACGGCATTTCCGTTTCTTCTATTAATTCAATGGGCGTTGCAGTTTCCTTATTGTCCACAGCAGCACACAAAACTCCCTAAATTCCCTAAATATATTTCATTGCATTTAATCACATTTACCTTTTATCATCACTTCAACTTGTCCATCTCTAGATGGCATATTAGGGCCACGTAAAGAAATAAAAATGCTTGTCACTACAAGAAACAAGTCATAATATGTTGAGAATAAAGTTGTAGTTTTAAAACAACTCATTATTTAATGAAAATAATGTCGTACTTTAATGAGATTAAAGCCATAGTGTTTCTAGAATAAAGTCATAATATAATGAGAACAAAGTCATAGTTTTAAAAACTCATTATTTAACTAAAATAACGTCGTACTTTATGAGATTAAAGTTGTAATATTTTGAGAATAAAGCCATGATATTACGAAAATACAAACTGGTGGGAAAAATATCATAATTTACAAGAATGAAGTCGTACCTACTTGTCGCATAAGGAGAACTTGGAACATTTGTGGGGTTATACTTTCATTTGGGGTTCATCCAGTCCACCAGAAGTGAAAGTTGTTGCTTGTAACCGGAAACTCTGTTGAATATATTTGCAAAATATTACGACTTTAATCTCATAAAAGTACAACATTATTTTCGTTAAATAATGTTTTTTTTTTTTAAACTACGCTTTATTCTCATTATATTATGACTTTATTCTCGAAATATTGCAAACTTTATTCTCATAGTGACAAGTGTTTTTATTTTCTTATGTGGCCCTAACACGCCATTGTACATCTCTACCCTCAATAAAAATGTACATTTTCTGCATTTGACTAAAACTTTTCATGATGGAAATACATCTGAGGTCATTTGAAACACTGGTCCTATGAAGGGCTTTTCAGAGACTAAATAGTTAAAACAGTCCAGTAAGAAGGAAATAAAGCGAGCACAATGAAACGCCATGAAATTAAAGTGAAGTTTCAAATGATCCAGAAGCTCAGGTTCCTTTTACAGAAAAAGAATGCTGAGCAAAGGATGTTTTACAGAATGGATCATTACAATTGGGACAAGAAAACTTACTTTAGTGGATCAGAATGATTGATGAATGAACATATAAAGCAGCAAGAGTGAAAATCACATCAATACACATGTTCTTTCTGCAGCTCTCACCTCAGTCCAAATCAAAAGACTAAACCATAAATACAGATAATGCCATTTCATTGCATTATGGAAAAGTGAGGCTACTTTCCAAGCCTGCAGCGTTGAAAAATAGCATCTAGGTTGCATCTGACGGATTAGTGATTGGTAATTTCAGCTGTAAATCACGTAATTATCCTTCCTACCTGTCTACAAATGCCTGTTATCAAAATACAAGGTAGACTTTATACATGAAAACACAAGCAGTGGATGTAGAAGTCTTACGTCCTCTCACACCACCAATGGAATTCTTAGCTCAGTGACAAGTAATGCAGCTTTAAGGTCTAACATATTTATGCCTATACTGTCAATAGTGCCATAAATTAAACCATATATTTGATAAAGTGTATTAACAGATGCAAAGACTGAATGGTATATGGCAAAGAACATTGTATAAATGTAGTTATTATCACTCATAGTCTAATGATAGGGTTTCTTTGGTTTGTTTCTATGTTTTTTTACAGAGTATGAAAACATTGTTAGAATCACAGAGAAAAACAATGCAACAAATTCGCATATACAGTCTGTTGGTTTGCTGATTGAAGCTTAGTCCAGGTTTGAACAGAAACACAACAAATGGATAAAACAGACTGAAGATAAAAGCAACACAACTGATAAAACAAATATTTTTATGGCCATTTTTTTTCTTATGTACAATGAGGCATCTTAACTGGAAAAAAAACCTCTATTAAGTCTCAGTTATATAGACCCGTAGCCATGCATGTGTATAAAAACAGTACCGTTACCCATTCAGACAACAACTACAGATGGAACTACAAATGGAAACAAACATAGAAAGCATGACAGTAATTGGATATGAAACACTGTATGTGCAGATGCTTATGTAATGTCTATCTATCTATCTATCTATCTATCTATCTATATGAGAGTCAGTGTACAACTAGAGTTTAAATGATTGTTTTTAACTCCTGTATTTTTTTGACAGAAAACTATAATTGCGTGGCTTTTACTGAAAAAGACAAGTGACCAGTCGTAGTATCAGTAAAACATTTGCTTGTTCCTTTCTTGTGGCTCTTTTCTGTTATATTTTCTGATGTTGACGAAAAAGGGTGTTTTGAACTGTGAAAGAAGGCGCTGATATAATGACTAATTTAGCGTATTAGGCATGAGTTCTCGTCTGTAGTCGTGGTGCTTCTAGAGAGGCTGGGGTGTCTGAAATGAACCGTATTATATAACAAGGATTATTAAAGTGTGTGGCTTATTTTGGAAGATTTAGTCAAAGAAAATATGAACCTGCATGTCTCATAAATTGGATGTTTTTGTAAACCACTGACATCTATATCTCTGTTTCCTTAACCAGAAATACACTTCATATCAACATTTCTCAGTGTTATGCTGTTTAACCAACAAGAGCCAGATCTTTTTTCCTCAGTCATCAACAGGCAGATGGTAGTGGATGACTAAATGCATATCAATGACATTCTGACTCCCTACACATATTACAAATGGGGAGCTATTTGTAGTGGGTCTACTTTACAACACCCAAAAATGGCCTAAAATTAGCATCAGAGCATGACATTAGATGTAAGATGTCAAAGTATTTTATTGCAGAGATACTTGCAGCTTTTAGCATGCTAATCAACTACCACCCCACCCCCCCATCCTGTCTTGTAATTCCACTTTGTAACACTAGAGTGAGTAGAGAGTTACTGTTGCCTCCAGTCTGCCACACTCCAACATGGGACAAAGTACTCTATACTCTAAAACTGTTTGCTGTGATTAGATGTTTGACTTGTGGCTGATAGTTTATTAGCTGCTACTCACTGAATATGTACCAATTGTAATGCTCAGTGTATGAAAGCTGAACCCAGATGCACGACCCAGAGACAGATGTAAAAGTTCACAGTGTTTATTAAACACCAAGCTCACTGACAGATCAATGATAATGTATATGAACAAAATCTTGAGGATAATGGACACCAGGTCTTCTCAGGGTTATACCCGGACCGGGGACGAGAACCCTCCGTCAGTAGTACGCGTCGGAACCCCCACTAGGGAAAAGCAGAGGGAGGTCAGTGGCGGAAACAGGTCATACACGGGTAGGCAGTCAGACAGGCACAGGACATAGGGATCAGGCTAGCTCACGTACCGTAAAATCAGGCGAGGAGGTCAAAACCAGGAGGTCAGAATGAGGCAGGCAAAACCGACAGGGATAAGGCAACAGGCAAAAACGGAGATGGCAAACCGGGTCAAACACAGGTAGACAGACAGGATCAAAACACTGGTAAGTATCTCACAAGAAAATACGAACTGGTGACTGACAAGGGGGAAAGACAGGGCTTAAATACACAAAAGGGAGGGAAGACAATGAGACACAGGTGGAACAAATTAGGGCAGAGTCAGGTAATCAAGAGCAGTTGACACAGTCAGGAAAGGAAGCAAAGACACCAGACATGACACACGAGGGAAACTTAACAAAATAAAACAGGAAATGACAGACAACATAAAAGACAGACAAAACCAGGCTATCGTCTGGGGACAGGCTTGACACCAATACCGGTGGTGTAGTGGTTAGCATGTTTTCCTCACAGGGAGAAGCTTCTGGGTTTGATTCTAAGTTGAACTGGGCTGTGTTTGTGAATTTAGAATTCAAGTCCAGTAACTGGCATTTTGTCTTAAAGTAACGTCTAGATTTGTGTGAAACCTATTTAACCTAGTTCTTCAAGAGGAAGGTTAAAAAAAATTTAAAGAGATGAAAACCACTACAAGTGTGGAAGCTGCAGAGACTGTAGAGACAGTTTGTTTGATTCTTTTTTTTATTTAGATCCCCATTAGCTTTTGCATCATAGCAGCCATTCTTCCTGTGTGGTTTTTTTTTTTTTTACATTGCAGTTACATTTCTTACATTACATGATCATGGCAGTACAATGATATATTCCATTGAGAAATACAAGTTCCATATGTCATCTCGTCACACAATAGACAATACCATGATATGAGTTATGATCACATCACTTCCACAACTGTTGGATTTGTGTTGTGTTTCTATTTATGTATTTTCACAGCCTGATACTTCAGAGGTTTTCGAATAAACTGTCACTTTCTTGGCATTTAATGTCACTTACATCAAACTGTATTGTAAATGAAGGCATAATACAACTCAGGAAAAAAAAACAATAATAATATTCTCATCATATAAAAAAATACATGTCTCTTACTGTAGAGGTGGGACTTCACCTCTATACAATGTCATTAGAAACACTCCAATTAGTATTTGTGATTCATAGACACGTAAAGGCAACATTTTTTATCTTGGTAATTGTTTAGAACCAGAGAGGAACTAAAGCCAAAAGGACACAGCGTTCACTGGTATGACTGTCTAAGCTGCTGCCCACCTCAATCTATCACGGCGCTGCCTATGGCTCCCAGGAGGCCCCGCGCTCTGTTCAGCCCTCGTGCCACCTTTCCTGCCCCCACGCCTCCACCGCCGTCACCACCATGCCGTGAGTGACAGGCATCCAGTTACGCTTGACTGGAGCCTCTATCTCTTAACCCTCAAGGACAACTAAGAGGACATATTGTCATCAACTCATCTCTCTCATTCCCATGGTCACCTCCTCCATGGAAGCGCATATGCACGTGCTTTTTCCTGCCACATACACACGCAGCACCAAGTGCAACCCACTCACCTGTAACAACATCTATGTGACCTTTACTTAATGTCCTCGGGTGCCACAACAGAACCTATTCGCACAAACAACCTGCAGGTCAGACTGAGCCTGCCGCTTCTCATTCGCTCCCTTTATTGTGACTCTGTGTTTGAAAACATCTAGTGGAGGTTGTTAAGAATCACTTCAGACAGAAACCTTGAACAAAGGAAATAAACAAGGCATTGTCTGTGAAGGCTTCCACACAGATCGCCTCACAATCCTGTGCTTGAATGTTTTCCTTAGCTGTGGAGATCTGAATTCTTTATCGCATACAGTACAAGAGTCTGAGGTGTCTTCTGATGTGAAGAAAAAGACCAGCTGTTCTGGAGGGATATCGGACATAGTGGAAGGCAGTTTTCAAAATAATAACAAGGCTTGCTTTGCTGTAATGCTACTTTGCAATCAATGTGCATTTCACTATGGCAGCAGGTTGTTATTTAGAGTAACCTCTAAGTGTTCAAGTCCTCTGTTCAGTTTGAAAAATACCAGAAACATCCAAAACTTCATTTTGTTGTTGCTGCTTTGCTTTGCTTTCTTAAAACTAACTACTCTCATTGCTGTGAGTGCTGTGTTTTTGCACTTCAGCACACTCTTAGAAGTTGTAAAAGCTGTTGAGACAACAGGGAGTCAATGCTGAACTTCAGATTACAGACTGTTGCTTATAGCCTCAGTAGGAAACTTGACATGTCGACAGGAAACTCCTTGAATTCTAGGAGCATCAGACCTTGGAATTCATAAAATGTGATTTCAGAGAGTTCGCACAGACTTTAAAAGAATGGCCAGATACCTTAAGATAGACAGTTTCCTCTGATATACCATAATTAAAGGAGAGGCTAAGATGTGAAAGATATTAAACTTTCTATTGACACTTTTCGAGTTCGGTAAAAAAAAAAAAAAAATACATTTACGAGTTAAAGTGCAAGTTCATAATTTAAACTGTACTGAGCCTTTTCATTATATCAACAAAACAAGTCAGAAACAGTGAAAGCCTACAGAGAAACATCAACCAATTTAATTTAATTTATTCATCAGCACCTTTTCTCAACAAAGTTACAAGGGAAAATGAAGAGTGCAAGGAGAAAGAAGACAAAACAGAGATATAAAGTAAAATGTTTAATGTTTAACTCAGTGGCTAATTAGGAGAATTTTCCAGATCTGATTTGCATTAACAGCATTTTCCGTCAGGAAGAATTTGCTCAGTGACCATAGAAGATGAGAATTATATTGAGATCCAGAAAAGCTCCTGGAATCTAAAGTCCTGAGTAAAGTTTTTTTTTTTTTTAACCATGAAATACATGACTGGTATATTTTTAAGTAGAACCGTTGCCCATGCAGCTTTAATGTCACAGTAGTATAATTGTTGACACTTTCAAATGTACTCGAAGTCTTTGTGACCAGAGTAGTCAGCCTTTCAGTGTTCTTATAGCAAGAATGTAACATAAATTGGAGCCTTTCCCATGTGCTGCCCTTTATCTGCCTGTTCAGTGTCATACGGGAAGTTAATTAACTTTCACAGTCCCTTTTTAAAGGTTTTGCAGCCTGCTGACAGTTTATGTGAATTACTATTTAGAAATGGAACAAGATAAGTAAATTATGGGAAACAAGTCTTTTTTAAATCTCTCATTGCATAATTTTAGACATATGGACTATTTACTTCTACAGCAATGAGAATAATGAGAATCAGTGCAGAAACAACTGTTGTTATGATGAGGCAAAATATTGTGTTGTGTTGTTTAACCTCCCCCTTATTGCAGCATAAATCACTCTGCAAGTTCCCTAATGTTGTGAAGTATCTATAAGTATGAAAAGAGGCCATACAGAGGCTATTCATTTCTATTTTCAGCATGCCATTTGTGGTGCACAGCAGCAGCTTTGGATATTGAACCAGTTGAAGTCAAACTGTTGTAATACATTATTATCTATTTCAACCTGGTGCGGTGGGGAGATTCTCACTGCTGGATTTTCATCAAAAGTGATAGCCTGCTGAAAATGTAATTCACTGTTTTAGTATAAATCAATAAGCCTCCAGATTCTATTCCCCCATTCCACCTTTATGTTAATATAAAAGAAATGTTCAAATAGAACTTTAATTCACCACACAGACTTGCAGACTGTTTAATAGCCCCAATTTTATCCATAACTGCTCAATTGACACTTAAATTTCAAGCCCATCTTAATTTGGCTTCTCCTGACGATTTCGAGTTCTTCTTCTCTTTGGAACCAAGGCTACTGTGACCCATGTTAATGGAGATTTATAGGCCAGTGCCATTCTAACAGTGATCTTCTATTAAGAATTATACCCCCATTTGATCATTATTACTCTGTTCTCCCACAAAATAGGAAAAAGTCAGCGCTATATGGGATCCGGCGTATTTAATTTCACATAGGAGCCAGCAGATACACAACATGTTAAAAGCGAACATGTGAAAGAGTGTAAAGTAAAAGCTAATTTTGCGTTAGAGGACGTTCAGATGTTTCTGATGAGGGATATAAATCCTGACGGACTCCCATCCGAGTGTATTCATTAATCATGCGTCTCATTGGCGAAGTCTGATTTGCCACTGAGACAGATGAAGATGAACTCAGCAATATATTTCTCATCATAACACAACCCTCACATAAATATTAATAGCATATTTTCAGCTGGTGGGCATGAATCATTTTTCAGACAGGGAATTTTAAGAGTTATCCATGCGTGTCCGAGAACAGTACATAAGCAAGCAGTTGTGATAAACAACACTGCTTTAAGGCAACAGTGGAGAAAAAGCTTTTACAGTACAGGGAGGCATTCAAAGGGTCTTTATTTTGCTTGCAGTTAACTCTTATCAATACATGCTCTAATATTACAAAATATATTACAGAGCTGCACAAATGATTGTTATCACTGACCTCAGTTTGTTTCCATATCCATATGGCAGTTACAGTGTTTTATATTGATGTGGATAACAGGCTAATATGGAGAGAAATAACCTCCATTCAGTAGTGTAGCTTCATTTTTTGGTTTGTTAACAAACTGAATGACTAATGTAGAAGATGTTACACAGAAAAGCGTCACCTGATTCTGCAGTTTCAGTCTTACATTGTTGTTTTTTAAGCATCTTACACCCTATTGTTTACTGTTTTGATTCACTTCCACCACTCCTATCAATATTGTTTCCAGCAGCAGGCATCTGTTTTCAGCAAATAACCTCTACAAACCCATTTTCCATTACCTGCTTAGTAGCAAACTGCAAATAGACAGAGTCGTGCAAGATTTCATTGTTAAAATACCAGATATTTCCTTCAAGGGCTGGTTTAATCTCAAATGATCAATTTAACAAATAGAAGAGGTTAGACATATTTTGAATACATACAACAATTCTTAGAGTTAATGTTATGTCTTTGTTTTTACTGTGGATTTTACACAAACCAGTCACTGGTTAGTGACATTTCCTCCCACAGATGTAATTTCTAGTCAACACAAACGCTACATTTCTTGTTGCAACTTCCAATTAATTTGACATTTTCCATGACCATTGAACTAATGCCTTAAAATCTGTGCAGTTGAATGGAACTTTTAGACATTTGCTAGATTTTGCAGCTGTAGATGTTTTTCTAAACCTAAATCTTTTTACTAACATTTCAAAACCATTTTATTTATTTGTCACTGACAGCACTATTAGACCTAATTGTCTGTATGAAAAAAAAAAAAAAAAATCAAGGTAACCTGTTCGGTACAGAGGAGTTAAATGGGGAATTTATTTCAATGGGGTGGACTCAAACATTTGCTTAGTTTAATAGACCTTTTGTGATTTTTGACTTGAATAAGGTTGACATATTGATGTAGAATCACAGCCGGATTTGTTTGTTGCAGGTATATGACCATCAGTACAAAGCTGTGGTGGATGGAGTAGAGACTGACAGCATGATGGAGATTGACCCAGGTCAGCGCATTGAAATCTTCAGAATGGGAAATGGGAGCGAGGAAGTACTTGAGGTGCACGACTTCAAAAATGTAAGTATAGGTTATAAGGTTGAACGAGTATGTGTAAGCTACTACAACTAGGTAGAAAACCAATGTTGTAATTGTGTTTTTTCTTCGACGGAGTAGCATTATTATGTTCACATGTTGCCCTTTTCTAAAGTGTGGTTGACATCGTTTATCCTTTTACTCAAATCATATTTACTCCTATTTTGTCGCCCACTGTAGAAAAGCTATGAAAGTGATAGAGCTATGAAACAGAAAACGCAGACAATAATGGTTATCAGTGACTAAAATAATGGAAATCATACATGCACATATTTTTAGCTTGCATGAACATAAACTTGTAAAACTAAACAGGTGCAGTGCAGCATAGAAAGGTTCATTTTCCTCTCGACTAATTTGATACAGCAACTTCTTTGCAACAAAAAGACAAACACCATTAAGAGACCCATCTCTATTTGTATCTCACACCTTTTTCGACTTCAATTTTGTCTCCAGCTGAACTCATTAACTTACCTTTCATTCCTAAATCCTGCTCAAGTGTGCAGGAGGTTACACATGCTGCACCTCGGCAAAGGGAGCTTGCTGCTTGACTGGGTAATGAATGCACTTATTCTTGTGCCATTATTTACTGTGAAATGTTGGGTTGCAAGGCTGAACGTTACAGGATAAACCTCATCCCAAATAAAAACCTACACTGAGTTGTGATTGTTTTTCCAACAATGGTCTTTGTGAATCTAAAATGGTTGTATGATGGAAACAGCACTGTACTGGAAAGCTTTAACCTCTGCAATCAATCTCGCTATTTCTTTCTTTTCTTTCACCCAGAACAGTTTGTGTGTCCTTCTTCCACCCTTACATACACACATGCAAACACATATGCCTGTTGCTTGTTCCACTTCCTGTTAGTGGAGCATATCCCCCGAGGAGATTTGTTTGATTCAGTGCTCTACCACGGAAGACTAAGAAACAAGTGAGGGAGCAGAGTAATTCAAACCTTATTGTGATTTTAGAAGGAAACAAAGCCCTTACAAAACTTACAATAGCTTATACTAAGTGGTAGCTACACGCTGATGTAAGATGTGATTTTTTTTAATACAAAACAAAAAAGGTTGCATGTTATTACACAGACCAGAGCCACCTCTGAAACAATCTCCATCGAGCCCGAGGGCTGTGTGAGGAATGGAAAATGAGGGGATTATGCCACCAGGACTGTGGACCACAGGCAAAATCCACTTACCATTGTTTCCGGGCAATACTGGACTCGTTTTAAATGGGAAAGAGGGAAAAAAAAAAAAAAAACTGAGAAAAGCCATCTTGAGAGAGAACCACCAGAGTAATTTTTACATTAATTCATAATAGATACAAATAAACAAAGCCACATTTTAGAAAATTGGCCTTAACCTTATCTGAAATTCAGAGTTCAATAACCACAAATTATAGCATTACTGAACCGCAGAGGAAAAACATTCTTGTGTGGTACAGTACATATTTTCTTAACCTTACTAAATGGTTTTTGTGTAAACCAAAACATACCATAACCAAAATAACACTCAAAATATCTGTCATGTATAAATGTTTTCTTTCTGCTGAAAAGGTCTGAAAATCTAATTACCAGCATCAATTTAGCTTATTTAAATTACAAGAAAAGGTTTATCCAGTCAGCAGAACAATGTTAGCATAAATTTGGTTGTGCTTATACAAAGAATATATTAAAGGTTTGTGTATTTATACTTCTCAAGCCCTATACAGTAGGGGTTTTCTCCTTTTAGACAGAGTTTAGCAGGGAGAGGATGTGTCGGTCTGAGGGGAATTTAAAGAGAAAGGAGAAAAAAAACAAACTAACCTTTGTTTCTCCTGTTCTACACTGTGCTGCATCCTTTTCTTACAGCAAATAATACGGAAGTTACAGAAATCCCCTCCAGCATTCATCCGCCCAAAACTTGTTTGAGCATTATTGAAATCTGCAGGAAAACTGCAGCTGATGTTGAGCATAGCGCCTAGCCTGCTGGTTGGATTTTAGTGATCTTACTGTGCTTCCCAGGTGATAACACAAACTATAAAAGACTTATTTTAGAACTGACGCAGGTTATAAGTATGTTCTGAAATGCTAATTATGTCATAAGTTAAGGTGATGACAGTATGTTCTTGATGTTCTATATTTTCAGATGAAATGCATGATATGTTGCCATTTTAATCATATATTTCAATGTTTTATGGTTAAAATACGCCTTTGGACTAGAGAGAATTGTTAGTACTTTCAAGGTTTCCACTCAGATAACTCCCTCTGACATGACTTAAAATCTTTATCCACAGACGTTGAAAGATACATGCTACATTTTCCATTCAGCTTTGTGCAGACACAGATGAGCATCTTGCACATGGATAATCCAAGTGGATATCTTAACATTGTCTCTAAAATGACATCGCTTTTCTGTTTCTCATCCCTATGTTAATGTGTCTTTCTTCATTTTCTGGTTGACCAACCTCTGTAATCATTGTATCCCATCACAACATTGTCCTCTCCTCTTCTGCTGCAGCTAACCAATACAGTACACTCAAATTAAAAAGAGACTCATCACAATAAAGCCCGGCATAAACATTATGCTTTTGTGCTTGAGACTATTATGGCTCCATCCTTTTTCCGCACAGATGAAATTACATGCGGTAGATTATGACAGGCATCACTTTGTATCATGTCTGGTGCGGCTGGTATCTGGTTTTCAGACTGACAGCACCACTGAAAATGTAGAAACAGCACCCACATGGTCAAGTTAACGTATTCAAAGGAGATGTCATAGCAATCACCGTGTTACTGTAATTAAATTTAGATTGAATCAAGTCCATTTTCATGCTACAGCTCTAACAATTTTCAGTTGATACAATTTTAAAGCAGCCGTGGCAGATGTAGATCCTGCCGTCTGTTCTAATACAGTATGCTGAATGAGCAGCTCTCCTCTGCAGAAAATAAATTGGATACAATCTGATCTACTGAACGTCTTTGAGACTCATTCCGGCTGAATATCTTAGATTAACAGAGAATGGCACTGGGAGAGAATTAACAGATCTTTCTTGCCTATTGAGGCTCTGTGTGTCAGACTGAAAAGAGCTACAGTCCACATGGTGGAGGATCATCAGTGGAGCTGAAGAGAGTGACTCCACACTTGACTGCGCAGATTAAGAGAGTGACAGGGACCTATGACTGGCTAATTCAATGGGGGCAGTCTCTGTAGAAAACACTTCATTCTCAACAATGTCACTTGGCTCTCCTGTGTGATACATCCTGCTATGAAGTATTATACAGCCATGGTGGAACACCCCCGCCTTTTTTCTTTTACTTCCATTCAGTTTGAAAGCAAGAATTGTGTTGCAAGGGCCAAGTGGTCATCATTTTTATAGCATGCTGAAAAAAAAAATACAAAAAAGATCAAAACAACCTCTTCTTACTCATTATGTTTTAACTTCTCTGACTTTTTTTAAGAGCTTTGATTATCAGGAAAAAGCTGAGCGTTTTAAAACGCCCCAGTGCTTATGGGATATCCACATCACAGAAAGCTAATGAATGATACATATATCTGAATATCTGAGTATCCTTTCATATCTTTCTCTTTTTTCAAAGGGAATCACTGGGATCCGTTTTGCCAAACATCAGAGGTGCTACATCAGGACCCAAACTCGAAAACTACCCACAGTGACAGAGGTGGAGGCTGAGGACACAGAGTTACTGGTATGCCTCCTCCGTCAGCTGTCTGTACCTCCGACTCTCTGTAGTCCAACAGAAGCTGTCATGCATATTGTACAGAGATAACCAGAGTAGAGCACTGTGAGCACCACACAAATCCTCAGCCTGTCCATCTTATCCCATCTCCCCCACCCTTCTCACTGAAGAATAAACTGGAGTTTGTGGTCTCTGTGAAACCATCAGAAAACTGCCCACAAACTCATAGCCTCTTTGTGGCTCACATCAAATAGTGTTTGCTGTCAATCTTGAGCCAATATTAATTTTTAATCATCTCCTCCAAAGGCTCTACCCAAATAGCCTAAAGGGGGAAGGGTGCAAGAGAGGTCTGAGTGAGAGGTAAGCCATTAAAATGGTATTTTTTAAGAGATGTTTTCTTTGTAAAATTCACGAGGCTCCTCTCCAAGTTTTGAGTGATTCATTTTACTTCTCTGGGTCTTATAGTTGTATGTGAACTTCAGCAAAAGAAATGGAAGAAATTCAATCAATCAAAATTCCCAATTTTTCAGTGTCACAGTGCAATTCACTGAGTGGGCCGTATGTTCAAAGAGAAAATCCCTTTTTCAAACGTCTCTACTGCTAGCATGGTCTCATTTACATTTCACATTGTAGCAGGGAAGAAGTAGCTGGCACATATCTGACACTCCCCGCTCACTGCTTCATTTTAAAAACAGAATAAGCCAATTGTCAGTCCAAGCAAACCCAGGCTCAGTTTTAACTTTAAGAACACAAGCTGTTACACCCAAAAACCAAACGCTGTTTTGTTTTTTCCTCTCATCTTCATCATGTCTGATCCAGAGTACAGATTCTAATTGCCAAGGCAGCACCAT
Source organism: Sphaeramia orbicularis (assembly GCF_902148855.1). Classification (NCBI taxonomy): domain Eukaryota; kingdom Metazoa; phylum Chordata; class Actinopteri; order Kurtiformes; family Apogonidae; genus Sphaeramia; species Sphaeramia orbicularis. The sequence continues at coordinate 22,044,662 of NC_043966.1, forward strand.
ATGCCCGTGCCATTTCTGTCTTTTTTGAGCACTGTGAAGCCTAATTGGCTTAATTCACAGCTCCAAAGTGAATTATCTAAGGCCAGGAAAATGACTAGGGTTTACACCAACAGTTACGGAAACCTTTTTTTTATAACTGCCATGGGCAAAAAAGTTAATCCTGCACCAAGTACAATCAAAATTGTATCAAAATATTTTTGTAAGCCGTGTTTACATTAAATTTTAAAATTAATACAGCCTTGTCTTCTAGAAATTCAATTAATTTACTAGTAATCATGTGTTTGTGAAGTTTTGTATTATTTATTTTTGGGGGGTTGCTCAAGTCTTGTACTACATGAACATTGTTGATGTATAATCAGTGACTTTCATGTAGGAGGGTCCCAAACCACTTTGGTTAAGGCTGAAAGACTGTAGGTTTGCTTGAAGGTGCACTGTGGAACACTGGATTTGACTGCAGAAATGATTATTTTATTCATAAGTACTCTAGCGTTTTATGTGTATGATCACTTGAAAATACGTGTAACTTTTGTCATTTTTTTGTTGCAGTCTGAAACTAGCACTACTGAGTGCCATGTTACACAATGTACCTTCATATATGAACATATCAACGGTTAATGCCTCTTGCATGTTTGACCTTTTGATCTTTATCTAACCTTACCAAGTGACTCATCACATATATACATCACGCTTCAACTGCTCCCAGGCAGATTTTGCATTACAAGACTGAATATTGTAGGCAAACATGATGATAACAACATTTAGGGTGGCATTTGTTTCTTTCAGCATTTTGTTGCACATGGAAATTATTTCTTGGGGGAAGGTTTTAACTTGTCAAAGTAGGGACCACTCAAGTGTTTAATTCATATATGTGACATACCATACAAATGTGGTTTTTGTTAATACTGCTCTGAACATCCTACAGTGGCTACCAGTGTTGTTATTCCAAAACAGGGCAGTGACCTTTTTTGTGACCCCCACAAAGAGTGTCCTCACGTAGACTGCAGCCCTGATCTGTGTTCTGAGAGACTCCAGCCTTATGTGACCCTGAAGGAGATCAGCAAGTTTCTCCTCAGGTGGTGAAACACATGAAGCTCACAGGGGTTAAAGCCAAGCACTAATAGTTTGTAGTTAAGCCAGTTGCAGGCTTTTAGGAGGGAGGGCTCAGAGCACCCACGACAGGCTTAGAGCAGAGAAGAAAACAATGGAAAAAATTGGCGGAAAAACTGCAAGCGGCTGATAAGAAAATGCATTCCCTATGAGGGAGAACCAGGTGACAAACCTGAATTGTTTGCCAGGATTTTTTCCTCCTTTTTCAATTGTCTCCTCCATGAAATGTCTGAGGGAGTAATCCCTGAGCTTCATTCCAGTTCCCCCAGTCTGACACGGAAATCGCCATCCGCCTCCCTCACAGCCCCTTAACATTGTCAGTGGTTGCTGCTGGCTCCATTAAACAGCCACTTAATATGGATGACCAAAGCTCACCCAGCAACCCAAAACCTCCCACTCAGAAACAACTGCAAACAGAAAAAACAGTGAGCAGCGGAACAACACCACAACAGAGGATGTGAATAGTCCTGCAAGAACTGTTTGTTTTGTCTCATATTTGTTTGCATGAAGATATGAGCTCAGTGAATTGCAGGGTGACCACTGAGACCTCGGCAACTGAAAACTAAACTTCAGTCCTGGTACTTGCTGATGTATTGAGCTTAAGTGCCCTTGAGCAACTCTCACCGCGAGTTTCTTGAATATACGTGTCAACTAAGATTCACTGCTAGGTACCTTGCCTTAAACAAAAATGAGTGGGTTATGTGCAGGATGTGAAAGCTCTTGGGTATCATGAAAGTCTTTGTTGATCCCTCGCAAACATAGCGCCACTTTAAACAATGTGTCATGTAGACAGTGTTTCCCCCCTTGGGACATGGTGGCAGGAGAGGGTAAATTCATTAACTACAGCACAACTGGTGTATAATTAAGTTGTGCACTGTAGGCAGAAAGCATACATACACCAGCGGCAGCCACAAAAAACAAATTATCATCATTCCCAAGGTCCAATACTTGATAAAAAGTTGCTTGTGTTCTAATAATATATCATTTGTCAATAGCAAAATAGAAAAGCCTTTCAGAAGAGTGTGTAACTGGAGAACTGTAATCATGTTGTCTTTGTGCTTGTCAACTGGCATTTAGAATCCCTGCCCATGCTAAAATGCTGACCTTTACCACTTCCCCCCAGGCGCGTCCCTCCTACAAGTTATTGGAGTCGTTTCTCAACTGTGAAGTCAAAGTCATGTTGTGAGCCCCGTGTCGTGACCTCCATTTACTTTCCAGAGAAGACTCAGTTGGCTTCAGTGGTTAAGAGGGTCCAATTAGAGAGTGCTGTTGTGTGCCTTGAGTTTGATTTAATTTCTGCAGCCACGGGAACGGTGAGTGCACCATCTCATGCCAGAGCACCCCTCCGCTTACCACCACCACGCTACACCAGTCCTTCGAGTCATCATTAGTCTACTGGCCGGCGCTTAAAAGTGAGGGAAAGTATGTCAAAAGCTTGGCTAAACACCTCCATTGCCCAGACGCAATCTTTGAAGTGAAAGAATGTGGCTTGGATTTTTTTTTTTTTTTTTTTTTTTTATTTGCTATCTGCAGGTCACCACTGCATTGCTCGATGACAACAAGAAGTGGCATGGAAAGTGTATTCTAATTCGAGCAAGAGTGACAGGGGCGAACAAGAGAGGGAGGGGGCACGACCCAGTATAAATGATTCTTGCTCCCACTATAGCCCCAGGATTCTACGTCAAGCTTAACTAATGTGCAATTAATCTTTAGACTGGAGAGAAATCACCTTGTAAAAACATTAGTCAAGTGAACTGTTTTTTCTGTTCTGGGTACTAATTAACAGCGAATGGGAAGAGGGGTTTTGTTTGTGTGTGTATTTACATATACATGAAGAAAATAAATATCGGCACTGTTAGGGGAGAACATTACCAAATCCTCTTCATATGTCTCTATTAGACAACACTGACATGTAGTCCCTATCATTAAGCAATAATAGTTTTACTTTACAGCTCATGAACTACAGTATCAACAAATTAAGCCCACAGATAGTGGTGGGTGCCAAGCGAAGCATTGTGGTGGAGGGGAGGGGAGGGAGGGAGAGAAAGGGGGGGATGGGTAGGAGAATGCAAGGCTTTATTGTGTCCTGTCACATTAAAACGATATTGCGCCACACTCAGATTAATGAAGACCACGTTCTAAGGTCATTTAAAAGTCAAATCATCACTGTCTTGAAATTTCAATGATGTTAATAATAAAAGAGTGTGCCGGAGGCTTGAGAAGAGGGTGAGAGAGAAAGAGAGGGGAGTCAGGGCAGTTGAGTCAGGAGTCAGGAAGTTGCCACCCTCTCAGCGGAACAAAAAGGTGATAGATAAAACCACCAGGCTTCAGCTACTACGTCGCTCCGGGGAGGCGAGTGCAGATGCAGACCACTGGACTTACGCTTTGTGTGCAGCCCTGACATTTTTGCCGGCTCTGACATGCGATATGGGTGTGCTGGGTTTGTGTTTTCTAGCAAGTGGATGAGGGCCGAGGCCACAGATATGAAGGTGGAGGACTCCCAAGTGTGGGTTCCTGCCGAGGAGCCCATCTGTTAACCCAGCCTTCCTCTTCAACTCCAAGATCTGGGAGATTTGCCAGGAGCTGCCCATCCACTGGATACCATCCCTCCCCCCTAAGCGGTGAGAGCAGGGGGCATCCTCTGCCTCTAAACGCACACTATTAACACTCCTGCTGGAGGGCATCCCTGCAGGCCATATCTAGGTCTGGGGGGACAGCTAGCCAGCACTGGCTAAACTCTTTGTTTTGGAGAAGACTGACGGTCAACTGAAGATGTACTTTTTAGGCATTTGTGAGATAAATAACTTTATTAATTAGAATCTGTGGAAAGTTATTTGTTTTAGTGTCAGCAGCTCCACTGTATGACACAAAGAGGAAATATCTGGAATGAATTTCAGTGCATTTATGCTGATTGTTAGTGATTACCATCAAGCCATTGGGAAATGAGTCTACAAGCCAAAACTTAATCTTAGAGCTTTCTTGTGTTTCTTGAAACAATGGAGAAACTGTTCACAATCCATGAACATCTTCTGTCTTTTACTTTCAGACACTGAGCTGGAAAATGTGGACACACCTGACGCAGAGGTCACAGGTCAGCGGTTCACCCGTGAAGTCCTGATCACATTCCTGTGAATGACTATTGTAAGTGGGTTTCAACCAAGGACCACACACACGACATACAGTAGAGTCACTTCAATCAGCTCCGCTCTGCCTCGACTCTTTCTGCATATAAAATCGCTCACTAATTGTGTTTAAAACTGACTTTGTGCACCAGAGGGCATAGCAATTGCTCTATATATCTGTTTAAGTAAGGCCAGTTCATTGAAGACTCCCTTAATGTCTCTCCATGAATTGAGAGGAAATGTCGGCTTTTCAAAGGCAGCAACTTAGTGCCGACAGGCACCCGGTAATGCCTTCTTTCACATCCTCTTTTCTGAGGCAGTGGAAAGCTCTGTACATCGGACCACTTCAAGGTCACTCATTGCTGCATAGATAAGTTACATTTATTAATAACACTTAATTATCAAAGCGTATAAAATGACTACGAAGGCCAAGTGGCATATTTTGTACTTTACAATGTAAACCCTCAGTAACTGTATGATTAATTATCCCATCACTCCGAAGGAAAATCACAAGCTGAAATATTTACAGAGGAATTGTGCACGATCACATTGACACAGAGATTAGACACGAAAGATATCTTAACTGAAACATACACAGGTGCAAAGATGCCAGACACACATGCACACACATCCAGCTCTTACAGGTGAATAGCCACTAAAGCTAAATTCAGGGATAATGAGTCAGGCTCGTCTCCTCTTCAAAGCTGTAAGAAATGGTGAGAGACACACAGAAAAATGAGACGTCCTATAATGCTGACATTTATCAGGCCCGTCCCAGAAACACCTCCTGCTCAACTCCTCAATTTCCCCCAGCTTCTCTGTCTTCTCCCTCATCGTCAGTGGCAGGAGATGCAGTGCTATGCAATTAAAACATACCAGGGGATGAAAAACTCTGTTCTCCTTTTGAAACGTTCTGCCTCTATCAGCTGAGTAATGCATACCACGGCAGTTCATTCCAGCAGCACATCCAGGCTCTGTTTGTGGGTCCAGAGATAACAAAGGCCTTTGTGACCAAGCAGAGGGCGGGCAGCAGCCTGTAATTGGGAGTCTGAACTCTCATGCATGCCAGTGGGATGCCACATGTGTTATCCAATTTTTTTTCTTTTATCCAGAGCTCATGTAAATGTGCACACAGTCAGAAAAGCAGTAGATCCAAGCACACACATAGCTGAACTGCTACTCACACTATTTCTCCTTCTAACTCATCCTTTAATTTATCACCCTAGTAACAACACACACACATACACACACACACACACACACAAATATATGCATTTATTCATCTGCCATGGCACCTCAAGTCTGAGTTCAGTGTCGTGTCTCCACACAGTTTTGTAAAGAAGACTAATCGTTTGAGTCTTTGTGACACAGCCCGGCAGATATATGAAGCTGACCTTTGCCATGGCTGCCATGTCAGAGAGCAGTGTGTATCAGAGGTGGCCCTGGAAATTTCAACTGAATAACTACCATCTGACAAGCTGAAGGGTTGCTACCACTGTCCTTGACCTATATAGGAAGGATGTGCTTCCAATATGAAACTGATCTCACCGGAGAGAGGACTCACACCCAGTACATGACATGCCTAGTGTGTTTTTGTTCCTGTCTAATTGGTTTGTGGGTTACATTTGAACCATGCCGCGCATCCTCTGTACACGCCATATAAAGCCATGTTCAGGGTCAGACAAGCAGGCGGTTTATGCATAACAGAGTTGCAAAAAGCTGATGGAATTGAAATACATGAATGCAGAAACGGTTTGGTGCCTCCAGAGGAATCTTTACACTGAAGCTAAAGCTCCTTATCACGTAGGTAAACCAGCAGAGTTTACTGAAATACATGACTATCTGCTTATTCAATTACATCCAATTTCATTGTCATTCTTCCTCACTGTAGAGCACAGAAAGATGGAAATCTGAGATCACGACAAGCTGCATTTCATATGTTGCACTGCCCTGTGTGTCTATAAAAACCCTTTTGAATTCAAAGCAGGTATGAAACAGAATGTTATCTCTGCTGTTTTGATCCTGGAATGAATGTGATGAGCTCTGGTATGAGATTTAATAAAACATCCAGGCATGTGCTTCAAGCTCATGAAGAGCGGTGATCAGTGTGTGTGAAATAACACCAACAAGTGTGGAGATTAGAGAAGTTGTGCTTTGATTCGTACATCTTATTGAATGACTGACACAGTTTTCTACTCTGCAGACTCATTCATATCCAATGCCTCATATTATGCACAGAGGTGTCTGATGTGGTGTATGGTGTGATGTGTTTGCATGTGTATATGTGAGCCTGACTGTGTGATGAAATCAGATGCAGCAAGGGGGTAATGGCTTTTACCTCTTCATTAATGCTGCTTGTTTGTGAGTGACTGCCTCAGATTTCCCAAGGTGAACCATTCTTATCACCGCAGCATCCCACAAGAGACGGCACTCAAAGCCAGGGTGAATAATATGTACCCTCCGTTTTAAAAGGATAGCTCTGATTAATTGTCTTTAAGGTACAATGCTGCCTATTGGCTGTTTGTTTTGATAAACGCACCTTCATTTGAATAAAATATTTTGCTCATTTCCAAGCTGGAGCTCAGGATTTGGTACATCATGGTTTGGGCGTTGAGGAACAGATAAGATTATCGTTGGTCCATTGACAGCTTTCGTGTTGTTTCCATAACAGATTGTTGCCTGGGAGCTGATGACCTGAAACTTGACTGAAACAATAAATCATTAAAAGCCTACCTGTGCTTGTCATAGCAATAAATCAGCCCTGCTATCCCAGATAACATCTGCCTCACCCTTTCTGTGTTTTAAGTATGTCTTCCTTGCATGTAATTTACTCCAGTTTATCATTTCTCACATCAAATGCCATACCTGATTATGGTTTACTTGTTTTAGAGTCATGCTTGGTGAATTATTGTTCTGTTATAGTCCATTGCATGCTACATAAAGAAAAACAAATAAATGTCTGTAAAATCCTGTGATTGACTACCAACTGACTTAGAGAGCAGATGAAAGAAAGCCCTAATTCCCATCCTTAATGTAGCAGGGGAGTGGAGGGACTCAGCCATGTGTTCCTACGGGGTCCTGTCCTCTTAAACAATTCCCACACATTTTCTATTCCCAACTGCGGATGTGTTTTGTTCTGCACTATTGCATGAAGCTGAGTCATTGTAAACGCTTGCAAAGGAATTATACCGGTTTGTTGTGGATGTGAAGTCAGCGCAGGCCGTTGACTCTCGGATCTGAGCAGTTTAACGAGACAGCGCCGGATTGTCTCCGAGGATTCATTTACTAAAAGAGATTGAAATGGTGGTCAAATGCAGACTGAGGGCAGTTGCTGCCTCAACTCGCGCGGTGAGTTAAGTGGCACTTCTCGGAACCCCATTTGGAGTTGTTCTTGATCGAAGGCATGGCACTCAGCCACCACGAGTCTATGAGGGCATGAACCAACCAGCACAATGGAAAAATCCAAGGGCCATTAATTCTACCCATTTACCTTCGTTTGGGTTTCATTTTGCCCCTCTATAAATTCAGAGGCAGCCAGCAAGAGCAAATGAAAGAATCCTTGTTAGGCGATCATTACTCTGCTAATTGCTTTAGGAATGTGCCATGCACTTAAAGTCAAGGTCAGAGGAGGGCGCCAAGGCGTGGGGAGCTCTAATTTGAATGCTCTATTGGAGGGAGGGGGGCAGCCATTTTGGTGCAGAGTGTGGGCTTCAGTCAAGGGAGTTAAGAGGTCAAAGATGAAAGAAATAGTGTAATTATGCTAGTAACTACCAATGGTTAGAGTCCCTTTGATTGAAGACACCACTGTAAGAGAGGCTGTGAGTGCTGGAATCAGAGATGGAGCATTGTGCAGCCTGCAGTGCAGCTACTTCTGGCATAATAGAAAGGTCAAGGGTATTATATCATGTTTTATTCTCCCGGAGCTTAAATCAGGCTAGCTTGCTCTCACCGCTATCTTGATCGTTTTGTCACGGTCATCAAGCACAGCACAACTTTGCATTTTTACAGACATCAATTCTGATCTTTTCACTCTTGTTTGGTTTTTACATATACTCCACTGACCTGCAACAAAAATAGGCTCATCAATTCACACCCTTTCCTCCTCTTCTTCCCCTGCCCTTGCCTTAGGACGACTGGCGTTTGTCATGTGTGCGATTGTAACCCTGTCTGACCCTGTGTCCTCTACAGAGAGATGTTGGAATTGAACTGGATAACCGCCTGGATGAGCGCGGCTTCTGCTGCCAGCACTGTCCGCCGTGGTTACCGCTTCTTCTGCCGCCGCTACCACGAGCCCCTGGGTGGTTTCAACCCTTGGCCATACTACTACCAAGGAGGTCGGGTCATCTGTGCAGATTGTCATGCCTTGCAACTGGTGGATCGCTCGTATGCTGGGGAGGATCTGAGGAAGATCCTTTTGTCATTGTAGGTGCGACTGCTCCAGTGATAAATATTCCAGACCACTTGTGAGACCAAAGCAGTCCTCTGCACGCAATTATTTTCCAATCAGAAAGTGGGGTCCATTGAGCATTAGTCAGTCTAAACAGTCTAATTGGGGTTTGAAGCATTTTGATTCTTTCTTAAAAGGCATTAGTTGTTTACAGCGGTCTAATTTTCTTTGCTTATCTACCCATTTGCACCCTTGCAATTTGACCCATTGGGATGGTTGCAATTTAGTCTCAGTGCTGTCACCACCAACACATCTTTTCTGGGGAAAGAAAAAAAAAAAAAAGAAAAAAAAAAACACCTAAGCACTGTCAGTCCACGCTCTCACTTATGTTTTGATTTTTTACTTTAAAGTATCAAAGGAGATGTTTTATAGCTATATACTGCTCTATGTGAGAATGTGCATCCAGTTAAGAAGCAAGTGACAGCTTTAACATATATAGGAAACTCAGAATGGTGCTACTTCATTATACATTTCACCAAATATGTATCTTTCTCTGTTTTAGTTTTTTTTTTTTTTTTTTTTTTGAAGTATAATTAAAGATGCACAGACCTCAGCTGTCATTTTTGATGTGGTTTGTGATATCCTCCATTGTTTTCCCCTGTTGTCGCAATCCACAAAATGCTTTAAATAGTGCTACTGTTTAAACTGTTTCTTCTTTCCTGAGGCGATTTAATCTGTAACACCACATCTCAATCTGTCAAGCTGAAATAACTCTGCATCTAACAGAGAAGGCAGTAGATCTGCATTTGTAATTGATGTTCTGTCATCAGAAACACAAGGTGCATAAATGCTCAAGAGTATTCGATTTATTGTGAGATGTGCAAATGTTAAGAGAAAGACAAAAAGGCAGCTCTGTCACAGTCTGCTTGAAGTCTTATGTATATCTATTTCCTGATTCTTCAATTAAAAGTTCATTGTATGAATAATCTCAGTTGTCCTATCATGTGAAATAATATCATTTCTGTGACGGATACTAAATACCCTGGGGTGTTTGTGTGAAAGCTGTTTAAATGTGACTCACAAAAACATAGAATTGGAGCATCTTTTCTCTCCTCTTCATTATTCTCTGCTCATTAGCAGAAACATTTAGCACGAAATTAAGGGTGTCCTGACAGTGAAAATTACACATATGCATTTTTTTTTTTTTAACTGTTTATTTTTTTTATCCGCTGAGATTTTGCTGTGTATGCATTGTTTACTGTAACATAAAAGGATCTCACACAGTAAGTAAATCTGATCGGTGACTCATGTTGACTCAGTATGATAATAATGTTAGTGATACCAACAATATTTGGCAGTGAAATAGGTTTTCTGAAAAAGAGGGCAAAACATATTACAGTATGTAAATGTTTTATGGATATGCTCATAAATGGAGTTCAGACTGCAACCATATTGTTATTTTTAAATCAATAATGTCAATGGCCCAAAGCAACGTGTCAAGTAAAAAATAGTGGCATGAGTTAACAAATGCAATAATTGCAAACATACTTCAAATAAACTGACAAGTGTACTGGAAAGCCCCTGAGGCAGTTCTGAAAAGTTCATAAAATCAGTGTTTATATAATTCATTTCTCTCTATTTCTCCCTTATCACATCAAATAGTCAAATGTTTATTAAAACTGATGCATTCAGCATGTTGGTGACATCATGGACTTTTTTTGCACTCACCATGTTATGAAATAGTATAAAGTGTTATTTTTCGTAAGATGCTGTTAGCTGTTAGTTGTCTATCTGGCAAGGTCTCTGAGGACTCTGAAGACTCTTTTGTGTAGTCGTGAGAGTAAATTGCCATGGAAGCCTTGAGACTCGCTTTGAATGGGATGGCTCACCCTGACTGGAGAGGCTGATACAGATATTACAGTTGGCTCCCTGAGAGCTCCTCGTGCCTGTTGGGACACAAGTTCAATATTAACCATGAAAGTCAAACTTCAAAGTGCAGACATGTGACAATTAAAATCGTCATCATGTGACAGGGAGCCATAAAGATGCTGCCGATGTGATATTCAGGTCAGGAAGGGGAAAAAAAACCCTGATCATACACTAATGTTCCATGCATGTGTTGATGAAAATTAATGCACCAATTTCTTCAAGCCACTGAAGGCATCTGGATAAAACAAATTGTGCTTTCTAATCTACGGCAAAAATCGACAGCCTTTGGAGATGTTTGCATTTGGGCTTAGTTTTCCATATACACAGTGTGCTATGGTGTAAATAATGTGATGTTAAGCGAATTAATTTAGCTTACTTAAAGGAATATTTAATTGAATTTATACTCTACTGCAAATTTGTAGAGAGGACAAGCAAACAGGGCCAAGTTGACAGAGTTTATTTCCACACTCACTGTGCAAGAGGATGATTTTATGTGTAAAAAAAATGCAAAATGTTAAAGTCAGACTATTTTTGTCAGAACCAATACATTTAGATAAAAAGAGTTGATTTATGATTCATCATCATATAAGAAGAAGCGCAGCCCCATCTACATTATGTATGAAGCTAATCTGTAGCTTTTGACAGAAAACTCCTCCCATCTTGATCTGAATGAAAGAATATCCTTTTGCAAATGAAGCCCTGTGCAATTTTCTCATGCATTATATACGCTCTCTAAGAAACCCCTCCAGCACTTGTTTATCACTGTTTTGATGAAGAGAGGAAACAAGGTGGACTCCTCGGCGGGATAAACAGAGATAGTGAGTGTCTACCAGGTTAGTGTGGTTCAAAGGATTTTGCCTACCCAGCCTGAGGAACGGCCACTATCACTGGAGCTCAAGTGAATTAATTTATTTTGTTACTTATCAAATACACCGGAAAACTTCACTTCCAGCTGCTTATTTTCATTTCAAATATCACTCATTCGTTTAGATCTATTAGCTGCTATTGTGGGGCAGAGGAGACTGAAAACCAATGTATGAGGAGTGTCTGTATTTAGATTAGTGACCTGAAGGAACACTCTCTGCAATCCAGACTGAGACTCCAGCACCGGTGAGGACACATGTATTACCAGTGCCATCTTATGGAGAGACAGGAGTACTGCTTCCAGACGCTGCCTCTCCAGACCATACATTTATGCTTTTGACATTCTTCACTTTTTTTCTACAAAACTGAGCAACAACTGCAGTCCATTTCCTCTTGATTCTTTAAAAACCATCAAATCCTAGAGTGGTCTGATTAGATCTAACCTTGGCAGCAGGTTGTCTAGTTAACCGACTGAATGCAGGCATGACACTGCACTGATCAACTCCTTCCTTTCTCTGTAACGTTCCAGTCAGTCTGGTGACCTGATGGTTAAATAAGCTCTCCCTGTACTGTTCCTGCTACAGGCTGGAGGCACAATAATGTCAGCTGTCATCCTTCAACTGCTCCCACTGTGAGAGGCAGCATGGCACAGCAGTAAACACTTGCATTGTGTCAGTGGCTGCAGGCGACACAGAAATAGTCCTCCTCTCCCAGGACCCGGCCCTCGCTCCATCTTCAGGGTCTCTGATTCACTAACCAAGGAACAGCACAGACATAACGGCTGCTAGTAGCCTTTCATTATTTTAGTAATCCATAACAACCTCCGCTTACCATATGGCAGGCAATCGATGAACTGCTGAACAGAAAAGCAATGTGTCTGTTTAGATGTAATGGAGGGTTGTTTGTTGCAGAATGCGTAGCTTGTACAATGATTCCAGACTCATTTCAGACAACTTTCCCATCTGTAACGGCTTCAGAGGATGTTTGGCAGAGTGAGGAAGGCTGTAGTAGTGGCTGTGACTGTGGCTGAACTTGTGCCCTGTTCTTCTGTGTGCCTGTGTGCTCAGTGTGTGCTCATGTGTGTGTCTTTAACCCTATAGCAAGATTGGATTGTGTGGTGCACAGCTGTGCATGTGGGTGTCGACAGAGCTAGGCACAGTAGGCAAACCCTGCTGCCAGACAGCTTCCTCAACACCCCTCAACCACCACCTCCCCCCACTCCGACCCTGAATATTCACACACACAGACAATCCATGCCAATACTCCCTCCGCACCTTCCTTCCTCCCAAACACACACAAACACATCAACATAACACATGCTCTAATCTATCTAAGTCAGTGTAACCCTTCCACTTGCCAGCCGCAGCCTAAACACACACACACATACACATCCTTCACTCAGTAAGCTGTGGGGACACACTCGGCTGTCTTCAGCTCTGGGCATGTCACATACTAATGTATTCATCCACCCACAGCCACAGGAGAAGCGGAGCTCTTAAGTACAGTCCAATCAGTCTCTGGCCTGCTAATGGCTCCAGTCCAGTTTCCTACTGTAGCTTTTTCCTTCTTTTCAAATGCCATGTGGTCGAATGTCCCCTAAAGCTGCACATCCCGACAATATGACTTTCAAAGGCAAAGTACTTCAGTTTCATTATTCCGACAGTTGGAAATTAATTGACCAAGTAACCTGGTTTGAGTCATTTGTTTTGGGGGTTTAATTTTGCTTGCTTTTTCTCAAAATGTCCTGCGTGACATTTATATATCAGCTTTGGCTCACAAATTCAAAACCACTTTGTTTGTGACAAAACATGAAAAAAGAGGAAATTCAGTGAAGATGATTTGGTTTTAATTAGTACATTGACTTTTCTTAAAAATCTATTCTATATTCAGCATATGGAAGGCTACTGACAACCCAAGACAATAAAGGCAACAAAACATAAGCAGCGGACATACCTCGGGCTTTGACAAGCAAAAAGCAGCTAATCCCCACTCAGGTCTGACCATTTCTAATGCAAATGTAACCCAGTGTAGCTATTGATTGTCGAAAATTTGCATTACCGTGTACTTAAACTCTATGTATACATTCAGAGTGTCTTTGCAGACCCAGAGCCCTTTGGCTGATACGGGATTGTAAAGCAGCGTTTAACTCCTGTCCTTAGGTGCCAGTACAGATGGAGGTCAGTATGTCTGAATGTCCTCACTCTGCAGCAACAGTCCAGGGAAAATACAACCAATTTAGCTGTGATACCACTCAGGATCAATATGGCTTCATCCCTGGTAGGACCAGAGGGCCAATCAGATGGCTGGCCTGAGAGGTCCTTAACAAAGTGGGACAGCAAATGAAGAAGACACAAACTGAACTGACCTCAGAGCAGGAGAGGAGGAGAAACAAGAGGAGAGGAAATGAGAGAAGAGAGGGAACAAGAGACAAGACGAGGAGATATATCATTTCAAAGACATACTGATTGATACATCTGATACTTGAAGGTTTATGCAAGTTTATAATGAACATAATATTTCTCAATGAAAAGCTCCTACTTGACTGTTGAAAAAAGCAGAGATATGTCCGCTGAAAAGAAGAAATCAGAGCACATTCATGTTTAAATCAAACACACAAAAGAAGATATCTACAATAAGGATGTAGCAGAATAAAACAGTAGAATAATGAACAGTGAAGTCCAAAACTCTGAAAATACCAGAGCCGATTATACGGGATGCTATACAAATGAAAATGGTCAAGCCTTAAAAAACAAAACTACCAAATAAGCTTCCTGGGTATCATGTTCATATCCTTAGCATTTCCCTCATGTTTACATGTGTAAAAAGAAGACAAATGTGCCTTTTTATACAGAATTTAGAAATTCACAAATAAATAAATTTGCTGTGGCCTTAAAATTGAATCTCAATTGTATATATGTATATATACTGTATATATATATATATATATATATATATATATATAGATCCATATATATTCCATTTCATATAAACAGGATTTAAATCTTGGAGATACAAGCCTCTGTAGCAATGACTGATAAAATCTGTTTTATCCGGCATATTCTTTCTCTCCATTTGTACCTCACTATCTTGCTGTGCCTCCAGTCTCCAGCTCTCTCTATACAAACAGTTTTGATGTTGGACTGTCCTTGGTGGACAGAAAATGCCCATTTCCATAGTAACAGTGTTTTAAGGCTAATAGAAGTAGAGAGCAAATGGATATCTTTTTTGTTGTTTATATGAAAATAAATGAAAAATAAGTTCTTGAAAGTCTCAAAGTCTAAAAAGCCATTTAGTCCATTTTAATCTTTTCCCAGACATTTCCAAGAGAGTCTTGAGCTGTTTGAACTTCCTGTAAGGCACTCTTCAATTAAACTCTGAGAAGTGTTTTTTCACCAGACTGGACATCATGACACAGAATCCACCGCTCATCCATGGGAACAGAAACTCTGTGTCTGGTTTAAACACATGCACCCTCTGCATGCTCTCAGAAGTCTGATTTCATTGCACCATTTGGCATTCAGTCCCCAGTTTTGGTTTGCTGTATTCACTTATGAAGAGCGAAGCCTCTTTAAACGTAAAACTTCAATGAGAAGCAGGTAAGTAAATTACTAACTGGCACATTTGGTAGACAGGGATCCCTGGTTTATGTGATGGCTGTTCTCCTAGTGGGAAAAGTGTGTGTGCATGTGTGTTTGTTCGGTGTGTATGTGTGTATTGGGGTTGTTGTCTGCAGAATATAATCCCAGATCTGGATTATTACTTATTAAAACCCAAAAAATCCCTTAATTTCTAAAATTAGGCACATGGTCACAAAATATGTGAGTAAACAATAAATCCTGAGGCTGAACTGACCGACCTTTAAGAGCAACACAGATCCCTTGCTCTGATCTTTGATCAGATTATTGTGGTAAAAAAAGGAAACATTAATTGTTCAATTGGATTCAATTGTTGTTTTTGGTTCAGCTTGTGTGGAAGAGTCCTGCAGCCTTTAGGCCTCTGCAGGCTCTGTCTTAATCTGGATAAAGTTTGCAGGCAGTTGGACAGACAGTGGCAATTCTTGCAGGGCTTTGATTCCCTGTTCTGGCTGCAGAGACATCTCCCCATGTACTTCCAACTCCTCCACAGGGGTCAGACCCTCACTTGGGCTGCTGCTATGAGAGGCATGTCCATTAATTATAGTCTCACTTCCAGTGTCATGGCCCTCGTTTTGACTGGTATCAATGATCACAGTCCTATAATGCAGCTCTGCTTCTCCAGCCTCAATCTCTTCCTTCGCAAACGTATTCGCCGCCAGTGATGGATCACCGTTCACCATCGACTGGAAGTAGCTGGGGTCCAGCATCTCCTCTTTGACCTGCAGCCCGGACAGGTCACTGGACTTGAGCACAGTAGCAATTACGGTGCCGGGTTGCTGCGCCACCATGGTTTGCCCGCAGGTTGTGTTGATGGTGACCAAACGGGGGAGACCATTGATGTTCGCAGCAGTGGAACTAATGACTCCTGGAGGGGAAGTGCAGGCAGAGGTGGAGGAGGAAACTGCGGAGGAGCCCAGGCTGGTGACAAGGAGCTGCTGCGGGAGGCCATCCTGCAGGCTATTGGTCCCACCTGTTAGAGAAGCCGTCTGGATGGTAAGCACATCCTTACCGCCAGCTGTGGTAGAGGGCATCGTTTGGAGTATAACCCGAGGGGGGAGGAACCGGTTGAGTCCCCATTGGCCAGGACAGTGAGGGGCATAGACTGAAGAGAGGCAGGTGTGTCATGACCATAGGGACTGATGCAGGAGCACTGATGGTTCTGAAATGATAAAAATAAACCTGCTTAGAAAACTGCTAAGCAGAATATTAACCGTGTTTCTTTATCTTCTTTGACAGAACTATTGTACTCAAGTATTCAGTTTGTGTCTTGTAAATATAGACAAGGATTATTTTTTAATGGAACCCAACTGAGAAACTTACACAGAGCATATTTATAATCCTAAACCAGCAGAACTAATGCCCCTATTAATATAACAACAACATTGTCAGTAGTACTGCAGAAATCATTATTCTCCTTGTTTTCCAACAGCAGACAATGTTTAACAGCTCATAAAAAATGCAGATGACTGATAATGCACTGAAAATAGAGACTTTGGAAACAATAACCTGTACAGTATAATGAAATCCACTACAAATAGTTGGGTCACACAAATCATCAGCTTCACAAAGGTAGTATTAACTGCAGGGCTGCTGAAAAATATAGTGCTTGGGTTTGCTCTGTGCAACCACAACCGAGATCATCGATGTGTCTGAAAAAAAAAAAAAAAAACTTCTGTCATACTAATTTAAATCTGCTATCAAAGTCTGTTACAAATCACAAGCAATAATAAAAGGTTAACAGTATACTACTGGAAAAGCCGTGAGTCAGTCATATTATGTGGATTTCAAGGCCAAGTGCATTTCTGTGCATGTGTGTGTGAACATGTGTCAATATTTCATTTCAGTTGTGCTTCCCTTTAAACATCAAATAAAGACAACTTATTAACCTCTTTAACCTTCCTTCAAAAGGGCTTAGCTAGTGTTTGGAAGAGAGCCTAATAGACCATTCAGTGAAATACTGACATTTAACACTCAAAAGACAAACTTGTACATTGTATTTCATTTAATGTAAAAAAAAAAAAAAAACTACATAGAGATTTTATTAAATTATTATGATCAAGGGGATTAAGTTTAAAAATAGTCAGTGCTCTCTGGTGCATTTTGTGCTGTACTTTGGCTGTTCTGCAATTTCTTGGTAATAATATCGTGAGAAATACAGCTCACTCTTACCTCATAGCATGAGCCGAATCTTGGGCAGACCCCTGACTGGTCTGCAACATGTGAACGGACTGCAGAAGCTGGTCTGTCTGGCCACTGTTCACTTCCTGGTACAGATATTCATCATTAGGCTCTTTCTTCATCTGTTTCACTGAGACGTGATGGGCTTTTCGGGATGGTCCGCGGACCAGAGACCGTCCATTGGTGGATCTTTGGTTTCCATAGCCGACGTTGGCATCAGAGCCTGCGTCTTCGTCTTCAATCACCACCAGATCAGGCGGCATCTCCTTGAACTGGTAAACCAGACGCTGCCCCTCCACTTTCGCCAGGATACCTCGCTGATAGTAGTACCTAGAGGAGTCAGTGAGTAGATAAAGAGCTGCTTAACACATTATCATTCAAATGGAACACCATCATAAAATTCTAAATTGTCATTCCAGTGTGCCATTACGAACATATCTGTGGAATCATGTCTGCAGGGTTTAGAGCTAAACGTGCATGACAGCGCACTAGGACATACTGACTGCAAGTACAAAACTTTTAATGCACTGCTTACTGATATGCTGTTCTTACCTGAGAGCTCTTCCCATGGTCTCATAGTTCATGTCAGGCTTGTTCTTGTGTTTGCCCCAAAGCTTTGAAACAGCCTTGGAGTCCACCAGCTTAAAGATGCCTTTCTCCCGCTGTGTCCACTTGATGTATTTGGGACAGGTGTTTTTATCCTGCAGTAAAGCAAGAAGGAATTCCCATAGGTAGATGGTGTTGCCTGCAAATTGGAGAAGAATAAACAAAGTCATGTTATTTTTCCATCATTAGATTTTGATAATGTGTGATGTACATAAATATCCAGTTTGTCAACAAAGCCTCCATTAAAAAGTTAGGTAACAGCTGTAGGATCACTCTAAAATCTACCCTTTTCTTATAACAATTGTTGACTTTCTCTCTTTCTCTATGTGTGTGTGCCTATGAGGGGAATTAATTATAGCAAGCCTGGAAGTGCATTACTCTAATTTGCGTGATGCTTTGGCCAGAAGTGGTTAAAAACAGCAACACTCCCTGTAGTCACTTGAATCCCAGACACCATGACAGGTGATGTATATGTGTGCAGCTGAACCTGCCGTACCCAGCCCCCTCCTCATTGTGTCACACTGTATGGTGCAATGAGGGTTCACATCGTGCGGCACTAGTCTGGTTGTATCAGTAGAGCAACAATGTGCCCTCCAGCCTGCAATCACTTCTGTTTCCCTGTGAAACACAGCACTCTGAAATCCTCTCATCCATTAACTCACCCAGATTCAACCCCGCTGGACTGCAGGGGTTGAGGACTGCTGTTTGCACACTTCACAAGAGGAAAAATAGCATAC
This sequence comes from Sphaeramia orbicularis, assembly GCF_902148855.1. Lineage (NCBI taxonomy): Eukaryota > Metazoa > Chordata > Actinopteri > Kurtiformes > Apogonidae > Sphaeramia > Sphaeramia orbicularis. The sequence continues at coordinate 22,063,227 of NC_043966.1, forward strand.
ACAAGAGGAGGAAAGACCTTGATTTTTATTGGCTCATTAAAGAGAAGAGTACTAGTTAGCGAGGCTTACCTTTGCCCTCTTTGCTCTTTTTCCTGAGTGGCAGGTTAGGGGTGGTGATTGGGGAGCAGGGACGCACTGCCCGCGGCTTCCGCACTATGATTCAAATTCAGGGGTAGTGTATTATGAGGTGGAGGGTCACAATGAAATCATCTAATTACTTACAACACTGAAATTTTAGTGTGAGAAAAAATTACTACGTTCTACCAAGCAACATGAGGACCACAGTAGTACCTTTGGTTTTCTTCTGAGGTTTCAATGGGCACTTCTGGGGAACCTCGTCCATCGATGAGGTGTCCTCATCTAGGGACATGTCAAGACCGCTATTGTCAATCTGGTCAGGCCTTAAAGGGGTGTATGTCAGGTCTGACTCCAGCAAGCTCCATAGTATGAACTGCACATAAGGAAGAGACAGAAATGTACAAAAACCATCAATACATCACACATATGTGTCTCTTGGGCATTCTCATACTGTCTAATATACTGTATGTACTTAAGATGGGAGATCATATACTCCTCTCTTCATATTAACTTTCATTTCTACTGTGTCTAATAAAGTTAAAAAAAAAGAAGCCAAATCCATTCCATATTAAATATGAAGTGCCTTGTCCTTCAAATATGATTAGTGTTGGATTAAAAAAATGAACTGATCTCCAACTGAAATACCACAAGTGTGAAACAGTCTAAAATATCTTACTCATACGCTTCTCATCCAGAATGTTGTTTGGTGACTCCATGTTTAGAAGAGCTGCTGCAGCTTCATTTGTCTCCATGCTGTCCTCAGCGCCAGATACTGTTGTTTCTATTCACCACACAGAAACAAATTCATGACCATGAGATCTTTGTAGGTAAATACATTCCAATACTTTGGTACTAATTATATGTTGAGGACCTCGGGGGCTCCAGTTAAATGGCTACCATGACAACTAGGCTCTGTTTTATGTCTTCTGGCATTTACAGGAGTTTAAAAATAACATAATAATTTTTTGTTGTATTTGTGTCATCGTAGGGTTACACGAGTATATCTCTGCTGTTAATAGAAGACAAAATGAGTAATGCAGTACATAAACATACTACAGAAGTAGAAAGGTAAGGGTCTTAAACTGCTAAAACAAGAAAAAATGCATATGCAACAGCTAAGATTCACACTTAACTTCACCATCTCTATTCTTAATCTAAAAATAACAACAATAATATTCTAGTAATTTACCAGATAATTAATAATCAATTAACTGTAGTCATAGGAAAAACAGTGATGATCTGGAGAGAAGTCCTTAATTAAAACCTGGAAACATTATCATCATCAAAAGTCTTATTATTTGTTTGCCTGTGGATACATTTTATAATTACGCTTGTCCAAGTGTTTAGAGTCAAGTATTTATGGCAACAAGTCAATAGGTAAGGCGAACACATTAACAGAAATGAAATAACTGACCAGTTTCTCTCTGACCCATAAAGATCCAAAACATCAACCAGTGAACAAAACCATCTACTTATGTAAATGGTTAATCACTGTTTGATCCACTAATCCTATCAATACATGTAAATAATTGATGTAAAATACAGTTTGCCATCTTTCATGGTCAGCAGATATGACCCATTTGGATGTTCAGAGGCTCCATAGTGAATGTGGAAGCACCGTCATCTTCTACAACATTGATTCACCACTAAAAAACATGGAGTTTGTTAAATGATAGTGGATGGAGAGGCTTGGTTGATGTTCAGTTATTGATATATTTGCTGAAAAAGTCACTTTTTTGATACAATAACCTTTGTATTTACTCTGAGTTTTCATCAGCATCTAAATTAAGTTTAGGAAATGAAATATGGGAAAATACATGATTTAGAGTGAAAAGTGCAAAATACAGAGGATAATAAAATAATAAATGGTGATAAATCACTTAAGAAAGGTTAAATAGAGAGAAAAATTCGTTTGTGAACTGACAAAATTAGCACTGGGTCTTTATAGGTTAACCTGTAAATAACTCCAACATTTTACAAATCCTTTACGACTACGATTTGATTCCAGTTTGTTTCATTACCAGTTTACAAATGGAACTGTGGGTCTACATAACTAACACATGCACAATACACTAAGTACTGGTAAGCATAATATCATTACCTGTGAGGTCCACGCCTCCCACCAAGATGGAAGGTTCCTCCACCACATGGAGAGTGGTGTCCACCATTATGCCATTGGTCACCTCATCGGATTCCAGGCCCGAGTAGACCTGCAACAGATCGGCTGCAGGCACCTGTTCAACAATCACTGCTGGAAATACAGATGGGTCATCCAGCTGAAAACAGACAAAACAACAAGAAACATAAATGTATAAGAGGTTGTTACACATAGACAGGATAGCATACATGCATGTATATTCAATAAAAAACACTATTAGATCTACCACTAAAACTCATAAATGCAATATAAACTCCCAGTTTACAACGGATTAATGTGAAATAACCTGATTTGCTTTGTTACTTTTATTGCCTTGTAAAAACCGTGGATTCATATTCGATTTCTGCTAATATGGAGGCGCATAGCATGGAGGAGAGCTCATTTCTGTGGTGTTGCAGCAGTCTACAGGGACCTGCTGGGGAAGACAGGAACCAGCTGTTTGATTTAGCCCACTTCTCCTGAGAAGTTAATCTTATGCTCAGAAATTATATAAGCCCAAATGAATGTTAATGGATCAATCATGAATTGCAGGCAAGCATCCCCTTCATCATAGCCAAAACCCACTGTGGGAATTCAAACCTCGCCGTCTCATTTCAACCTTGACACGACCAGAGGCAGGAAGGAGCAGGGGGATGGGGGGAATTACCTGAGTTTGGACCAGACCACTGAGGAGAAACATGAGAGTGACTTGGAAACTCAACATATCTGAGAGCTCTTCAAACACAGACTGTGTCAAGAGTGCTCACTGGGTGGATGATTCGTGTCAGAGGGAGGAATACTGGGACTAATTCACTCGTCTGGATAAGTGGGTCATACAGTCTCCTAAACCCCTTTTTTCATATTTTTGGGCTTTAGTAGCCCAGAGTGACAGCTGTGTCTATTGTTGTTTATTTCAAAGCAAATGAAAAATAAATGGAAAAGCAGCACTCTTCAACATGGGGCCAAAAAAGATTATACTTAAATAAATTGAATAATTTAAAAAAATAAAATAAAATAAAATAGAAGTGAAGCTCACATTTGGCACAAGTATGTTGTTTGAATTAAATTAAAAGGTCATTTTGTTTATTTTACCAGAACACCGCTCAGAGTCATTACACTACCAGGAGATGGCAGCAAAATACACTTCAAAAATGAGTTTAAAATATTGTTGTTAACCATGTCAGTGATGGGTTGAAAGTGCAAATGCTTTAAAGAATCTGGTCCTAGATTTACTGTCTTGAAACATCTGATGTTCAGGTAGGGGTCTGTATTGAACATCTGATCAGATGTTCAGTACACCTCACAAAAAGTCATTAGTAGGTTGAGAAATTTTAGGTATTCTGTTGTATCCATGCACACATTTGCATTCATCATGGAATGTGATCATCTATTTAATTCTTAGCCAATCATTCCTTCTGTCATGAGCTGATAAAAGGGGGAAAAGTGAAAAGGTGCAGCAGGAGGGACACGAATAAAGGCTTATCTGTCTCTTTGCACAAATGTCCATTGTTGGTTTGGACCTCTAGGGCATACCAGGTGTCTGGGCCTGGAGCTGTGAGGGTAGGAAGAGGGGGGCAATGGAGTCCATGGCTACCCTCCCATTTCAGCTACATTTTAACCAGTAAACTAACAGACCGGCTCATTATTTAGACTTAATGATAGTTAGCTCTGTTACACATCACCAGCAGTGATTACAGAAGAACTGTTCATATCTTTATCAGACAAATAGCATGTAATGTACAGTAAAAGTCTTGAGTCCAGACAAATCCTTGTGCAAGATGCTTGTCATAATTTTCACATCCATTACAAATATCTTATGTCATTTCAACAGTGCTGCTAAAAAAAAAAACACAAGGTCTCATAGGACTACTAAAAACCCTGAGTTTTGCTTTGACTACAGACACTATCTATGTCTCACTGACATACACTGAATGTTTCCCATAAATGGGAGACTCTGGTAGACATATTATCAGATAACTACAAAGTGAAGGCACCAAAGCTCCTCGTCTGAGCTTAATGATGCTTCGTATCCTTGACTGAGAGTCAAGTGTTTGTATGTAGACATTTTGACTATTGGTCTACTAAGCTCCTGAAAAAGCAGCACCTCCCACCCCCTCCCATCAAATACACAATGTCTGAATCTCACACACTTTGCTGACAGAGCACAAGACGCCTGAAGTTGCTGTCTCCACTGTTGTTTTGATGTTAACTTGATCCTGTTTTTACCGGGAACACCTTTAAAATAGTGCTGCATTGTCATGTACGCAAAGTGTTCATGTGACAATTAAGGAGGTATGTTGCACTAAGTTAGCAACAAAAGTGACGCAAAAAATGGTGTCTAACGGTGTAAAATGCCGAAGGGGCGGGTTCTGATGATGACTGATGCCCAAATGTCACAGAGTTTGACAAATTATTTTAAGGCTAATAAAGACTTTAACTCCCTCTTCCTCTTTGTTGACTTGAATAGTGTTTCTAGTAGGGAAACTAGTTAGATAAGAATCGGGCTAATTTGCATCTCTGAGTTCCCTATTCCGCCTTTGAAAGCAACAGCATCTGTGCAGGCTATTTCCCCCACATGCCGCTCTCTGTTACTTTACCTGTTCAGCCAAATCCAACTGTCTGTACACTTTCAAAATCCTCATAATCATAATGTTTGAAACAGTGAAGCAGCCAGCAGCTTGAGGGCTCCTATCATAGATGTGATCACTTTCAAAGATCACTGTTTATTTAACAGTAAAAAATGAATTTATCTTCACATTCTGACATGTACAAACATTTTTAAAAATTCTTATTTCAGAGTAGCAGGGTGCAAATTTTTTGGCTGTCCATTGTAGGATGTAAATATCACAAAGCTATGTGTCATTCTGCACAAATTACTTGATATACTTTTGGGAGCTACTTATTGACTTAAAAACCAATACAGCGAAGCTAATGATTACAAAGTGTACTCATGATTACACCATGTGCCAATCGCTTTTTTGTGGCCAAAATAAATATCTACATCAGCTAGAAGGAACATAATGGAGACTGCAGTAGAGCATTAGTTTGTTCTTCCTTCTTGGGGGTATTTCCAGGACTTGGTAAATAGGGGCACAGTGCTTGCATAACAGGCTGAGTGGGTGCAGCAAGGAACAAAACTGCAGCACTGGAACAATGCAAGACCTTTAAGCCGAATTATCCCATCCCTTCCAAGCAGCCTTGTAACTGGTCTGTCAGGTTAGGCCTGAACCAGTGCTATTCAGGGATCCAGTGACAACTTGTCACTGTAGATACACACATACAGATACCAGTACACAAAGACACACATCCACACTTACAATCAAGCCTGCTCCACAGGATTCTGACACGGGTGTGGGGATGAGATAACTGCACACCTGACCAGGCAATGAAAAGACACATAGGGACAGATTCACATGATATGTACACACAGTCACCCTTGCCTTGCCATAAACACATTCAGGGCCAAGCCCCACCCTCCCCTCCCACGCACCCTAACCTCTCTTCAGGTTTTTCAGTTTTTCCATTTCTGTGTTCCCAGCAGCCCACACTCTGCTTCCCAGACCTGCGCCTTCCTCCCTTCCTCAACATGCTTTCAGAGTTAAAGATCACAGGCTCTGAGCCACAGCTAATCCTAAACAACATGCAGTTTAAAGTTTTGTTTGTCCTCTGAGAAGTCGCAAGTGTTACAATGCTCAGAGCTGCAAAAGTTTAGGGGTAAAACATTAGTCTGAAGTAGGGGTATATGGCCAAATCTTCTGTCACAGGATTTACAGTTTTATATCACAGCAACAGTATATATCACAATACAGTAACTGTTTTGTAAGGTCAATAAAGATGTGACTTCTATACTTGATCACAGCTGATCACTTTGTCATCACATTTGATTCCTATTCATAATTATCCCATTCTGTCATGTTCTCTCTCCTCCATTGTTATGTTAATTTCATGTGCCTTTCCTGCTTGCATCTGTGTCATGTGGAAGAAGACAAATCACCAAATGACAACAAAGACTGTGATTTGTGACTCAATGATAAGATTAGTAACATAGAACAGAAGAACTGAAGATTGAAATGTGCTGATAGTGTTTCGTCAGTGTGATCGCTACCTGACTGATTTCGTCCATCCCGTTGCTGGCAAATTCAAACACCAGTTCACTCGGCTGCACTGCCGTCGTCATGGCAGTGGAGTTCAGAGCAGGGCGGAGCCTAAAATATCCCAGCTATGATTGTGGCTCCTGTGACTCAGCTTCACCTCACAAAATTGCTTCTCTGTCCGTTGTTGATGATCAGGGCCAAGAGCACAGCGCCTTCAAGAGAGAGACCAGGAGCCGGGTTTCAGAGGAGCGCTGTGGCCCAGGTGGGAGCGGCCCCGTCCCTCTCTGACACTGAGGCTGGGTCCCGCTGAGCCTGGAGCATCTACACCTAGAAGACACAGACCAGGAGACATATTAGATCAGTATCATTTCACTGTGCAACAAGAGGAAAGGACAAGCGGAGATAGCGCTGGGAAAGTCTCCTTTTGCAAGTGACCGTTTGTGTTACTGAAACCTAACTGAGATTAAAAAAATAACATCCATCATTCAAATGATGTCACTGCTTCAGATAAGACAGTAACATATGTCTGGTTTGTGTTTTGATTCATAATGGGAGAAAAACAACAGTTCAAGCAACATTCTTCTGTATTTTCTGAGTCTTAAAATTGACAAAAAGGGTCAAGACTAAAATAAAGCACAAGCTAAGACTGTCTAAACAAAAACATGCACTATGCTCAGTGATAATGTAAAAAATGTATTCTCCACAGCACATTAACTTCCTCCACTTGTTTATACATTCTTTAAAAAATCCATGCTTTAACCCTTAAAGACGTAGAACTTTTGTCGTGACTAAATGATGAATAGAAGGTATTTTCCTATATTTCATGCACTGGTCGTGTAGATGTTGCTAAAAAGGTCAGAGAAAATTAAGAAAAAATCTGAATTAATCTGCAAAATATATCATTAAATAAATTTAAAAAAAAAAAAAGAAACAAGCATCTACAACCATTTTTATTGATGAACCAATATTGCAGAAATGACAGTGATTCCATGTTCACTACAGAATCTGTGAACATCTAAATAGGCCATGTGTAATGCCAATGAAAAGCTGAGAAACTGCATTTTACCTGAATTATGTATATTTATTAATGGAATCAGTAGTAGTAGATAACAGGAGTAGTACATGCTTTTGGTTGCTGGCAGCTGCTTTTAGGTCTTTGATGGTTAAAGCATAGATGATAATAAAGCTACATTCAATGTGAGTGAAACAGTGACAAAAGTCAGCATATGGTCAGTAGTAGAATCACGAACGCCTCATTGTCTCATGTCTGTCCTCGTTTGTGAGACACATCTCTCTCATAAAGCTCGGGGGGTTGACATTATGATCACATGAGCGGGGGCTTTGACAGAAAGGGTCTGAAACTAACCCTGTCTCTTCACACACACAGGCAAGAGATCACTCGGGTGATGAAGCTCTGGAAGCCCCTCTGTGCTGACCCTCGGGGAGTTACTGTGATGTCAAGCAGGGGGGGATGGAAACTGGCGGTCTCGCGCTCATTAGTGTGTGTGTGTGTGTGTGTGTTAAGGTGTGTCACAACAACCTGATACCCAAAGGCAGGTTTCAGGGATGAATACGGGAGGGGCTGATGTTGGGCTGAATGGACAAGGAGACCCCAGGGCCACAACACCCCCCACCTCCTTCCCTCTCAGAGACCAAAGCACTGGTAGCAGAGGAGAAGTAAGAGATGGTGAGGTTTAGTACACCCAGCCCTCAACCCACACCATCTCTCGTTTCCTTCTGCAGCAGGGTGGAGCTTATTTCCTCTAAAATGTCTGAGTGACGGACAAAGTTGTATACCAGGCCTGTCTGAAGTTTAAAGGGGATGTAACAGCCTGTGGGGCACAAAGGCCAAACAAATTTTGCGATTCAGTTTATCTTTCTGCTAAGCATTGTGACAGAATAGTAACATGTGGCCGAGGTCTGGAAAGCATCACTGTGGGAGCGCAGATAGAAGAGAGGTGGGAAAACAAATCTGAAGGCTAGTATTTCACTCGAGTCAATCCCTCTTGCTGTCTCGCCTGGGCAGTGTCCATGGCCACCTCTGCCAGAGCTGGACGCTACCATCTGTCTGGAGCTCTCAGTGTCCTGCTCTTCTTGGCATGTTCACTGGGGATTTTGACAAGCCATTACTAGACTCAAGGAGAAAAAAATGGAATATATGGCTTCCAAATGGAGAAAGAGGTATAAATCATTTTAGAGAAAACAAAAACAAAAGAGAGCCCGGTTGGACATATGCCTACCCACTTTGAAAAGCTCCATTTATGATTTCACATGGACCACACACATAAAGTTGATGGCCTTATCAGCTCTCAGAGAAGTCGATGAAGTAGACGTGCAGTGGTCTGTATCATATGGGATCATTCTGAAAATGCTCTGCCCAGCACTGGCTGCCTATTCCCAGATCTGAGATGGCACATAAAACCCAACCACCAGGCCCTCTCTGCAACAAAGGAGCTTTGTTTCCACTTTAGAGAGGCCAGTTTGGTTTGATTTATGATCACTGATCTATTAGCCAGGAAATGTCGGCCTGTGAGCCCAAAGGCATGGCTGTTGGTAAATTATGAACAAATGACAACAACCAGCTATTAACAGGTTATCAAACAGGAATAGGCCAAGTATCAGCCACAACAACTGTTGGATCAAATATTCACGTTTTACAATTATCATTGCAGGTGTTTTTTTATATCTGATATTTGGTTAAATAAATGTGTATATATGTGCTACTTAAATACATCTGTCATTGAAGGATTATCTGATCTTGCAGGTTAATGTCAATAGTAATAGCCTTCATATTTTTGCCTGCAAATTTGCAGAAATTATTAGTTTTAGTATCACAGGATGAAGAACATAGAAGGAGGTTTAATTTTAAACAGCAAAGGGTACGGACTAAGGTGAAGAAAATGTGTATTTCTGTTGTGGTTGTCAGAATGTGGAATTCTTTGGCAGTGGAAGAGAAGAGCTGTACAAATATTTTTCAGCTTAAGAGTTTGTATAAGGAAAGAATAGAGAAGCTTTATAAAAGCATGTAATGACATAATTCAATTTATGGATGTTGGTTTTGTTTTATTTGCACTGACTATTATGTAAACTGTTTACTGTAATAACTGTAATGGCAACGTATCTGATGTAAGCATATGTTTCAAGAAAGGGGCAGGTATTGTAAGTTTTCTTCATCCTGCTCCTTTCTAATCATTTAGATTGGAATGAATTAATAACTGAAAATGAAAATATTAAAAGGACAAATTTTGTTTTATATTGGACAAGAGTGATTGCTGATGTGTATAAATAGGAATAAAAAGAGGAATGTGTCTAAAAACAAAATTATTCCAGTTTATCTTATCAGTCCCATATATATATATATATATATATATATATATATATATATATATATATATATATATATGCACGCAAATAAAAAATATATATTGGTGAATTGTTATCAAATTTGAGGAAATCTATGACTAAAAATAGAGTAAGAACAGACATAAACACCCTGTCTTTATCCTCCCTCTCCATGCTTTTTATCTACATCTTTTACTGGCATAATGTGACAGTATATGTTTGTCTGCGGTATACTACAACGCATCTCACTGTGTCGTTTGTCTGTGTGTATTTTCTATATCCCTCCTGTCAGTGCTTCATTGATCTGAATGGCCCAGTTGGCACGGCGCTAACAGCAGACAGGGATACAAGGGAGCCAGCCATTAGTCAGATGCAGCCTGCACATTATCCCCGAGCACATGACAGCAGCTGCCTTGTCCCAACACAGGGAAAGGGTTGTAACTGCACTTATTACGTCAGAGCAGGAGAAGAAGAGGAGGAGAGCAGCAAAGGGAGGGATTTTACTGGGATGTTAGTCAATGCATAATAGTCCACAGAGCAAATAGACTGCCTGTGACTCGCACTGGGTGGGGACTTCTTTTGAGAGACTTGAGTATTTTAGTGTAGTTTCCAGGCGGGGCATCCTGGTGACCAAGAGGTGTTCAGCACAAAGCATCAAAAGTGGATTAAACACATTTCTCTGTGCTGTGAAAACTCCTGTATAATAATCTGCACTGATACTTTACTCCTTCAGTTGATAAGAAGCGTTCTGTGGCTTCATCCAGTTTTAAGTGATTCCGACCACTCAAAGATAGCAGATCAAAGAGTAAAAGAACATACGGTACATTAACACCTTCTACATTTTTAATGGTGTTACAGTAAAAACAGCATCTATTTATACAAGAAGAAGAAATGAAGCAACATTAGCATAAATATGAAATTATATTTCTGCCCACTCTATGATTTTAAATCCAATATTCATTCTCAATTAAACTACTTTTTCTACACCAAGGGGAAACATCTGGCTCTCCAGCTGCTAAATGCACCAATAAGTTCACAAGCTAATTAAACTTTAACAAAATAACTCGGTAAAAACTCCAATCCAGGGAGATAAGTTTCTTTATTATCTCATATTGTCATGGAACAAGTAGGTTGAATCCTTAGTCTCTGTAAACATGATGAATATAGTTGTCCAATATGCTCCAGTTCACTAATCAATTAAAGTAATAAACAACCATTACAGTCATTATCAAGCTGCGACCCTAAATATGCTGTAGATGTCAATATAGTAAGATAGCAGCTCCATCATGGCCACCATCATGTGGCTAAAGCAATGGGATTCTTTCAATTGATCCACTCTCCTCCTCTGCGTATGTCCGATATGTTTGGCAGCCTGGTGCATAGCATGCTGAGGAGGAGGAGGAGGAGTACGAAGCAAACACTAGCCTACTCCGCCCCTACAGTATGGTGACTGCCAGTCGCAATAACAACCAATTAGAGTCAGGATTCATGAACAAATGGAGCATTCCCAGAAGGCCCCACTTCCCCCGCTTTAGTCTCTTCAGCTGAACTCATTGTTGACCATGAAAGGAGGTAATTTAAGCCAATTGAATGACTATGCAATGACTCACCCTGCATGTGGTGAGTGCAAATATAGTGAGACAGAAGGAAAGGACCAGAGCAAACTTTGCTTAAGAGCCATTTTCAGCTCAGGTTACAAAAAAATGCTGATTTCTTCAGGTGACACTGTTTTGCAGTACAGAGGGCTGGTTGCAATATGGCGGTCACAGGCCTTCAAAGATGTGAGAGAGTGTGTGGTATTCATGGTATTTGAAATGTTTTCCCACGCACATACAAACGCTGCAGATAGTAGCAGAAAATGAAATGTACATGAATCAAGAGACTGCGAAGTAACTAAACACCTGGACAGATTAAACACTGAAACAAGTAGTGATTCTTTACAATTGATCTCAGAGCTGAGAAGCACATTTCAGCACCTACAAAAACATGCCTTTTACTTGAAAAAAATGTTTTAAAATCCTACACAGGTTAAGTTTTCCCGATTCAGCTTCGCAGTGAAACTCCGATCAGCAAGATGGCAAAAAAAAATGTGTGGGCTACCACCACCGTGTTATTGAATGGTTGTCAGCACAAACATGCTGTTTTTGCAGGATCCACTGGGTTCCTGTACAGGAAATGACTCAGTGATACGAAGCTCAAACTCATTCCTGGAGCTCTGTGATAGCCCATGTGGGCATCAGAGGATCTTGCTCATCATTTCTGGACAGCAGTCTCTTTTGGGGCATATTTTACTGAAATGTCAAAGAGCATATGTGTGTGTGTGTGTGTGTGTGTGTGTGTGTGTGTGTGTGTGTGCGTGCGTGCGTGCGTGTGTGTGTATGTGTGTGTATGTGTGTGTGTGTGTGTGTGTGTGTGTGTATGAAGCACTTTTTACCCAAAAAGAAGAGCTAAAACTTTGTGACTAAACCTTTAGAGTTGAAAAACTTGTGACAAAGTAGAGGAAAAGTGAACAAAAGTAAACTACTTACATTTTAAAATTTTGTTTAGATTTTTACCATTATTTTTAGGGAGGTGACAATTTAATAAGTTTAGCTTCATGTGCAACAAATATCTTACTTTAAAGATGAAACAATGAAATTAAGGCAAGGCGTCTAAGTTTTAAAGAGCATATGGGGTCATATTGCGAAAAAAAATGATTGGTAAATTTGACAGAGTAAGTAAACAATGATTAAGGAGTTGCATCCATGCTTCACAAAAACACAAAATAGGTTTAACTGCTACTACAACACTTTGTCAGCACTGTAAAAACTGTTTTGTGTACAGTATATTTTGTGCCCTCTACATTTTACTCACCACCCAGCGTTGCACAATTCAACATGTCTCACCATGTTTCAAAGTCAACTTTATTGAGCTGAATAAAGGAGTGCTTTCAGGGCAATCCTCAGGCCACACCAAGCGTGTGGTGATAAAATGAAGCAGGCACAGAGGAAGGCACAGACACTGGTTAATAGCACGCAGCTGCAGAGCAGAAAGATAGTACAAACACTGACACGACAATACTACATCCCAGCCAACACTCACTGTGTCTGTCCTGCTGCACTAGGAGGCATTTGGCTGTGCCATGCCAGGGCCAAATGAAGACTGAAAGGAAAACGTCACCTCAAGCATGGGCTGTTAGGAGGAGAATGGAATTTAATCTCATCTCCTGCGAACCTTGTACTTTTCCACTCAGCTTCTGGCTCTGGGAGACGGACCTGTGGCGTTTTATTTGACAACAGATGTTTGTGCTAAAAAACACACTACGGGGAATAACATTTGCCATGGTTTTAGTAACACAAAGTGGAGAACAAAGAGGAAAGTTTTACAATGTCTCCTGAGACTGGATTAAAGTTCTCATTTGGTCAGTTTTTCATCAAGTATCTGACAAGCATGTTTCCTCCTGAGACTGCTGATTGCTCTCTGTCCTATATATACAGCCCTGTAACATGCCCTTCATCACAGTACAGCATATCAGACTTACTTGTTTTGGGGGAGAAATACAGATAGCCAGAAATAGCAGTGACATATTTTAAAACTGGGTAGAAAAACACCCACAAACTGACCTGTGAATCTTGTAGTCACAGGAACAGCATCACCAAGCAGTGGGTTTCTGCTGCTTCCTGTCTGTTAAACCACACTCAGAACAAAATTTCTTCTTCTGTGAAAGAGCGGAAAGTTCTAAACTCCCCCTCCTTCCTTCTTAAACAACATGCTATTACACTCATAGATAGGGCTCTTGTGTCACAGGCCACTTTTTTTTTTTTTTTACAAGCATGACAGATTAACTTCAAATATCTACCTAGGTGACGTAAAACAAACTTTTCTCGCCTGTTTGATATTTAGATAACAGTTAAGTCTGGCAATGTGACATAGATTTGCATGGTGTTATAGCTTTTACCCTAAAAGAGACATCATTCTGATATGAAACAAATCAAAGCACACTTGTAATGCACTTGTAAGACACTTTAAAACCTGCAAATGAGGTATAGTACACGATCTCTCACTTTCTGACAGTTTCAAGCCTGCCTTGCTTGGGTTGTTCAGTGACAAACACAGTGAATTCAAAAGGATTACAATAGAGCACTCGAAGCCACACCTGCCATTTTCAGACATCTCGTCCCCACAATGCTGACACCAGCGTGCAAACACAGACAGCATTACTAACCCCCACCCCTCTCAACACACACATCCCTGAGATGGCCCCACAGTTGGTTTATAGAAATTCTCAGAAGAAACGACAAGTTCCTGTCACAGTGTTCACTTTTAGGTCAGAACTAAAGACACGAAAATGCATCCTGCCTTCGACTAGAGGACCCCGCAAAATTTTTATGAGCCACTGAGAATAACTGCCCGAAAGCACATGCAAGCCGTTTATTATCAACATAGAAAGTTCCATCTGCTGAATTTACTTCTGCTTCTAGTAATTAAGAACAAGTGACAAGCCTGAAATGATAAACATACAAATCTCAATAAACCCAAAACCAGAGTAATTAATTTTTTTTGACTTTATTATTGTTGTCTTACCAGATGTGTAAGGAATCTGCAACTAGGAGATGTTATAAAGAAATATATTTTAACTTATCAGATGCAGCCAATTTGTCAAAACTACCCCCAGCGGCCTATTTCTATAATGTAGCAACAGGCCACATGTCAGAGATAGGAAGAACCACTGAAGTTGTGAAAACAGGACAGGAAATTGCAGCAAAGTTTTAGAAAAGACATCTGCACTCTCAAGCATGAGATGAAACATCAAAGCTTACCCATGCTGTATGACATCTATAAGGCAGTGAGATTCTACCAAAGCACCTTTACGTTATCATGTAGCATACATCCATAGCAGTGAAACTTACATTTTTCTTTCAAAAGAACCTGAGGCAACATAATTAAAAACCAGAACTACTGTTTGGTAGTCTGGAACATGATCGTCTACTGCAGGGGCCAAAAACTGCTAAAAACACTTATCAGACAGACAACTCTGTCAACATGTAATTGAGTGTTTTAGTACTCTATGCAGCAGTCAAGCATTTTTACCATTTCCAGTTTGCAAAATGGTAATGTGAAGATATCTTCTTGGGCTCATTTTCTACATCAATTTGTCAGTTAAACTTGAAATGATTTATTACCTGCCATCCTAGTGCTTTTCTTTATATACAAGAAAACAGTACTTGCACACCAAGTTAGCGGTGAGCTTGACTCACTTTTTGTTTTTTATTGTATGATGCGTTTATACTTAAAAAAGAATTAATTTTAAATTACAAGCTCCTGTGAATGGTTCGTATCACATAGCACAGTTGCAGTAATGTAACAGAAGACAGCCTAACATCTAGTCAAGTAACTTCAGTTTGTTTGCAGTAGATGTCAATAAGTTAAAAATAGGATGCCAATTTAAACTACTTTAATATACATGACAGTTTGAGTCCATGTCTAGATAATTCAAATGTGAGAACACATCCTGGCACCGTGGCTCAAAAAGACCAAAATCTTGCAGCAATAATAAACACGGTTTTAGTTTTCCATACTGGGGAAGTTGTTTTTGAATTTGAGAATCTCAGTGAATCTGAGTAAAAACTGCAAAAGCGTAGGATAAAAAACACACAAGTCTCTGCGTGTGAGTCAGTTGCCTCACTGCCTTGCTGATTTCTTTCTTGTACAAATATTTCAGATACTTCATCCAGACTCTGATGTTGTTTTGGCTGCTGTGTGGGAGCAATTTGATGCATGACTAGACTGGAAAACTCTGGTCTCCCCATTTAAAACAGTACGCAAGTCTCCCACAAACATAATCTTACAACTTCATTTACATATGCAAAAAAAAACCCTCATCCATCAAACAAAAATGCACAATTAACAATAATCTTTTTTTAAAAGATCAATGGTAGGGACATTTCCTTAAGTGATCTTTTTCACAACACTAGTGCGTCTTTTATTCACATACCCATCTCTGTATACATTCATACCAATATGAACAAGTCACAGCATAGGTGTAATTGCTGTATTAAGAACAGATATCATATCCTGAAAATACCAGCAGCATACAGTCAACCGACCTTAAAAAAAACAAGGTGAGGGAAGACATGCTTGATTTGCTTTTTAATCTATAAACCAACATGCCATTTTCACCACTGATAGCAGCCATCCCACATTATGCAACTTCCCACAATTTTGTTGTAGGGACAAATTCCATTTAGAACTTTTAAATGAACTTTGCCAACATAGTTTCCACACCAGCCTTAAGAGCTCAAGGCAGGGCTGAGTATTCACACTGAAGACTGAAATATCAGGGCTCCAAGTCTGAGTTGAGCCTGGGAACAGGGGACCCGGCTGTTACAGAGGAGGCTGCATACCAAACAGGTCTGGACATAAGCAAGCTGATGTGTCCACCCATAGTCAGGCATGCAGCAAAACATCACGCCTAGAGAGGGAATAGAGATGAAATAATCGGATTTTTCTCTCTCTTGTCATACACTTCTGGGTCACAGCCTTTTAAACACTCACAAAAAAGCTAGAAAAACACACAGACATGACCTCTCGGCCTGCATACACCAAATCACACTGCAATTTGTTATATTAATGACTTTAAAAACCATAAAAACATACAGTTTGCTAAGTTGGCAAGGCTGTTTTTAAGATTCCAGCAGCTCAAGCTTTGGTTTAATGGCTAATAATGACTAAATCAGCTCTTCTCATCTGATCCCCTGTAAAGCCTCACAGATAGGACCACTCACACTGAGACAGCTTAGCCCCCTTCAAGAGAGCTTATCTGATTTCACACAATTGGATACTGGGTCAGTGTGGTATTAGGTATCACCGGCCAATGTTTCTATCTAATCTTGAAGACAGTAAACGTGTGCTCCATTCGAAGGACAGAAACGCTGAGTCATTTCATGATGTCTGGTTTATACTTTAAATAGAAAAAAGAGGGAAAAAAAACAATTAAGCTGTGTGACTGACTTAACAGGCCTCAAGTGCAATGTGTGAAGTCATGAAAAATGTTTGGATTGCATGCCTTACTTATACCTCCACCACTTCGTCTTGTTAACTTGGAAAAAATAACTTGCAGTACACAAGTGAAAGATTATAGAATGAATGTGTAGACTTCCATAACATCTCTACTGTCATAAACTTCATTTATTCTCGCTGCCGCAAACACCGATCAAACGTTAATTTCATGTATTTGGAGAAGCGTTGGAGCCATGTGCGGGAAGCAGAAGGGCTGTCTGCTCAGGCTGGTCAATATTTGAGAAGGCTTTATGAAGCACGTTTTTTTATGACAGATGAGGAAGGTGTAGCATAGGTGCAGGAGATGAGGACAATAAAAGTTTCTGGTTAAAGAGATGTGTTGTATAACAAAATAAATATGCTGTGCTTAAACATATTGGCATCAGTAATAAAAAGCAAGAGATAAGTGCATTAGTTTAATAACGGTGGGTCTACGTGCACTGCTCTTGCAGGGATATACATCTGTTAATGACACACTTATGTATACTGTAACCTCTGCTCCTATACTACTTTGAATAAAGAGGCCTGACAATCACTCTCCCAAGGGGCTGAGGTTATGTTGTTCTGAAGAGAATCACAATGCAAAAACGCAAAGGTAAACAAGGAGTGGCTGTTGCTTAGGAACAAGCAGAGGCAGAGGGCTTGTAAAGTAGGCTCTGGTATAAGAAAAGAGAGAGCAGGTGGGCCTCATTCTGCTCTGCAAAAAACCCAATGTGTTTGCAAGGACACATGTTGAGGACTGAGCTCGATTGAATGCCTTTTCAAACTGCTTCTGCCTTTATGGAAAAACTGTTGTTTTTGCAAAGGATTAAATAATTGAGTTGTGGAAAAAATTGTTAAACCATTTTGTACAAGCAAGGTCAGTTAAAGTTATTGAGAAAAAGGATCAAAATGCTCTTAGACCACCTCTACAACAGAACAATGAATCATAAAGTTCCAAAACAAAGTTACAGAAACTTAGACTAAGTACTTAAACACAATATTGACTGAAGAGTGGAATAAAATGTGTTGATGTGAATGAGGTAATAACCAGCACTCTGAAAAGTTATAAAAGCCATCTTTCATATTTTGAGCACCATATCTATTCATCAGTAGACTAGATCCAGTCTTACTATCTGTTTAATATGGAGCTGTTTAATCTAACCAGCACACATACTATGGGAAATAACCCACTATGTAACAGAAACTTGATGTTTATACACTTTGGTTTCTGAACTGATTAAACAGAGATTAAACATGTTGATTTGTGATGTTATCTCTGTATTTAGAGCTATGCTAGCCGGTTCCCACTGTTAAAAGTATTTATGCTGAATTAACCAAACTAGCTGCTGGTTCAAACTACAGATTAAGCATATTTTTAATGTCATACTGTTCCTTTAAGATACAACATAAGTAAAACATGGTGATGCGCATTCAGTTTATTCTTGGATTTTATTTAATGGACAATTATACAGAAAATATCTGTAGTAATTAAGTACCTGCAGCAAGAGAAAAGAGCAATAGTCCAAATTAAGAGTTAAAGTTTCCAAATACTGTGAATGTTCAGCTTTCAGGTCTGTGGTTAAGCATTTGTTTCTCAAACACAGTTTACCACATGAGCCACATGGCCTGACACGTTTTCACAAAAGGGCAACACTGTGTTTCAGAATGTGTCTTTTTGAAGGGTCATTTTGTGCTAAATTAAATGGCGAGGCTCTAAAACAACGGTCACCCAATACCTCACAAGCACCGAGGAGAAGGTGATGAGGGGAATAAAGTGGCATTTGAATAACAAAACACATCAAGGAAAAGAAGGCAAGGTTACACGGCAAAAATAAATTAATGGAGAAATAAATAAACTTTAACTGTGGCCTCCACACACGAGTTCAACAGATCAGTTGAGTCTGAGTGCTGGAGTCATTACAAGCATGGCCAGTTTTCCATATGACTGCCTGCTGAAGCTTCCAGACACAGACACTGCTGCAGCTGGGTGTCTGGGACAAAGCCTCCGAAAACCATGTGGGAAATCAATTTCCCTCTGTGTTTGGGTCAGAATGCCTCTTTGTACCAAGTGATACTATTAAAGTCAACAGGATGCTTAAATTAGCATAAGGGTGTGTGAGAGCAACAAACACCAACTTCAAGTTATTTCACTCAGGATGTCAGTTTTATGTACGTATGCATCTCACAGCTGGGAGCCTTTTTTGAACCATGTTACCTCATGCAGGGTGGAACCCATAATTGGAAAGAAAAACACCACACTGTGAATGTGTTTTTTAGACCTCTGCATTATATACTGCTAACAATTTATAGCTATGAGTATGTAAGAAAAGGCATACAAGTAAAATATTCCCATATTTACCAAACACCACAGTCACCGATGACTCAATCAAATCAATACGAACTAAAAGAGGGGCGCAATGGAATTTTTTCAAGAGGTTCTGCACCCTGCTTTTATCTGGCACACGTAAAGTTGCACTTCACACCTTCCTCACATCTACCCAGGCATCTCTACTTCTATGACAGAAACACGTTTATCAAGACATATCAATGTTTGCTGGGCAATAGTTCACAAAAAGAATACTACACTCAGTAAAATCCAGTTAGAAATTAGTTATCTTAATCTTAACAGAAGCACGTAGTTTCCAAAAATACAGTCTCCGTAATGCTAATGCAATTGTCAGTCTAGTGCTTTATTATTTATGATTATTTATTTTTCAACAGCCCGTCAACCTGATACAAATCATCTTCCAAATGTTATGGCACTAACATACGGAGTTGCATCAAAGTTATGATAAACATGCAGCCCTACAGAGCTATGCTATTAGGAGACTCTTGCTTCTAGTACTTTACAAGCAAAGAATCTGTGCCCTTACCAGCATGTTGAAGTTGCATAACTGAGTTTTATCAAAAGGTGTGACCTGATATTCCACATATCATCTCTCCTGCACTCCCTGTTTTTTGCTCTGTGTTTCTGTGAACACCACACTCATGTCTTTCACCAATTCCAGCCTGGAGGATGAGAGTTGCACACACCTGCCCACGTCCAAGGCCTTACAAGAAGAGTAGGAGCACACATCCATCACAGTTTAAGTTGGATTTGAGGCAAAACAATACTGACACTGGTAAAAAAAAAAAAAGAAAAATTTGCAGATGGGTCAGATTTTGGTGGAATACGTTCATAATACGTGTGCATATGTATTTAAAGTGTTTTTCCCTCACTATTCATCGTTCCTTGAAGCAAAAATGAAAATCCCTTAAGGTCTGAAGCCGACCATCTAATTTTGGAATATAAAATCCCTTTAAAAGCCAGTGTTGTGTCATATTCTTTTCACCCCTCTGAAAATAAGTCTTAGGGAAGAGGAGATTCTGATACATAGAAAGATAAATGCCATTTTTTGGGACTGAAATTAAATAACTCTGTATAATGGGGAAAAAAAATCCTTATCAATTTGAAGAGTGTGGATTCTATGTTCAGATGTGAAGATCACAGCTCTGGTTCGACGTGTACAGTCCAACAATGAGCTGCCAGTCTCAGCATGCTCCGAGTATGAGACAGTTGCAACACTGAGATCCAATTTTCAATTGATGTGTTATTTATCCAAAAAGTGTTTTATAAGTGTACTCGCAACACATTAACACTTTGACATGTATATGTGCCTTGCTCAGTGGCACCTTGACAGTAGCTGTTAAAGCAGAGGAGAAAGTTACACATTAACTTTCCCCGCCCAGATTTTCCTAACTGGTCACAGAAGTTCAAACTTCCAGACACAAGCACCAAACTCGAACCTTTACGCTTCTATTCACGACAGGAAAAAATTAAATTATTATGGAAATTACATGGGAAAATAAGAAATGGAGAAACTGACATGGAAACATGATGCAAATCCATCTGTCAGCAATATGAAACAGCCGAGCAAACCATCCAAAAAGGACAGTAACTCCCACACTAATGTTTTCCAACCAAGTTCATTAAATGTTAATGGTCACAGATAAACCAGTGTATGACTAGTTTCATTATGAGAGCAGATTTCCACATTCATCTAAACTAAGGGGAGCAAACTAGTAATAACCAAACGATGACAGAAGTGACATCCACGTTTTTAATACTGAATACAACAAAATTTCTTCTGACAGATTAAGGTAAAAGCCACCATTATAACAGTCAGAGTAGTACAACTACACTCTTACTTTAAAATTACAAGCACAAACCAAATTAGACATGAGCAAGATGAATAAAGATGTCATATATACTGAGATTTAATTCGTGGTTTATATGAAATTGTAAAGAGTGACTTGAGATTTGTTTCATTTAATTAAAAAAGCAGTTTGTGCTTAATTACATGAAAATGAAGATGGCTCTGTTTATCCTCTTTGGGGCACAGTCATAACAGTTTGTACCTGATCATACAAAGTTGTCTTTGTGTTTACTCTATTAGAAGCATGTGCATGTAACATGAAACTAAATAAATCCTCCATTTTTACATAACTCGGCATGCTGGGACTGTGATAATAAACCCCACCCCATCGCTGTCCTCTTAAAACGCCTCCGTCATCTTGCCCAAGTCTAATGATCTAATTACAGGCTAAGACTTGTTGACTTTGTATTGAAAGAAGAGCCAACCTGACACTATTGTCCACCCCCTCCTCTTTCTTCATCAGCCTCCATATCGTCTGAATAAGGTACACAAAGCTGCACTAAACGGCACCTACTGTACGAGTTCAACCTCTGAGCCACGAGGGCCTCATTTACAATCCAAATCAGGGTGGGCGCAGAGTATGATTAAAAAGTTAGGTCAAATGCAAACTCATACCTGCTCAACACAACAGAGCTATTCACTTAGAGACTCGTGTGCTGTTGCAACTGCAGGTAACACACAGACACAAATAAATAATTTCCCTCCAGGGTTAGGGTTAATTAATCCAAATCTAAAAATAACCCCGTAACTTAGACAAAAATATGAAACTCTTAATTTGCTATTTTTAAAGTAATCTGCCCGTCTTGGGCCCCAGTGGCAAATTACGTCAGACATTACCTCAACTAAATCAATTCTGAATGCCAAACAGATGAAACAATCACAAGCTTTGGAATTTTGCATATAACCTTATTAAAAAGTCTGACCATAATTGGATGAAAATGTGAGGCCTGCTCTGAGTGTGCAGTATAACCACAGGCTCTGTTCAGTTTACTGCAGCTGTAGCTGAAGACAGATTCAATAAAAAGTGGGTGTGAAATCTGGATGTTGATCAAACTGTACCTATGTTTGCTCAGCAACACAGTATGTGCACAGTGTCATGTGTGGCCCACAAACTGCAGAGTAGATTTCTGGTGAAACAGGATGTGTGCTTTTATCCCCGCAACACTGAGCAAGTTTTAGATTCTGTACATTATGCAGGATGATTGAACTGGTTACGGGTGAAAAATACTTTAGGGAAGGTCAACTCAAACAGGCACAAAAGGGGAAGCAAAGTGCTGTGGTTCAAACTTCCCTGTGAAATGAAACAAGAGCTGATCTTCTACATTACAAGATGAGCAACATTCTGTTCTGATGAACTGAAGATTATAATGCCTGCAGCACTGCATGACTGCCTTCATGCACAAGACTGGAGACAGCAACAGCAAAACCACCGCAGTTATTTCCCTACTGATGCAGCTTTTGCACTTGTTGTATAGGGTCTAAAATCAGTCATAATTTAAATATGACATGCTTTGCAATTGCTACACCAAGAAAAATACATGTGGGCTTGGTTTAGGGGCTTGCAAAACATTGTTAACGCCCTCGCTTCAGCACACCATATAAGGCAACAATTCATAAAAGTACCACAATAATCACACTTATTCACAGAAAAGTGACTTACAACAGTCCATAGAACTACTAAATCAACACTTCAAATCTATTAGGTGATCTAACATGTTGTCCAGCCATGAAATTGTCAACAGAAGTTGAGAATAGTTTGACATGCATTTCACCATAAAAGTTAATCGTACCAAACTTCTGTAATCATTGAACAGCGTAAAGCTGCATCCCGTTACATGTTTGAGCGGGCAGAGAAAAGAGAAAATAAAAGTAAAATTCTTATCTAAGATGTAATATTACAATGAAAATAAATTGAAAAGTGTTGATTATTGTAACCTTACCGTCTTCTGTAGCTACGATTCCCAAAAAATGAATACATACTGTAACGTTTCAACGTTTTTTTGGGTTTTTTTTATTATATCAAGAATATTTTCTGTAAAACATTTCAGGTCTTTTGTTCCAACTACTAAAAACATCCAAATAGGTAAAACGTGTTGATGAGGTGGAGGAGAACATTTCGTTACTAACCTTAAAGACACACGATTCAGATGACAGCGTCCATAATAGCAATTGAACAAGTGTAGATCTCAGTAACCAATGAAAATCAAGAAAAAAACAGACAACAAAGGTGAAATGGGAATAATCCAAGGAGCGTAAAAAGGGGGTAAAAGCAGTCTGAAGGTGTGGACTACTGGCCAGACCCACACCTTTTTCTCACAGCGGCAAAACAAAACTGAGAGGCAAAAAAAAAAAAAAAAAAAAAAAAACGACAATGCAATGGCTGCTGAAACAGAAAAAGGAGAAGTGTAGTGAAGCAACTTGTCCTCTCCCTATGAGTCACGAAGCACTGTCGCCATTGGTGGTGGAGCCCGGAGGCAGGCAGCTTTCACCTGGCCAATCAGCGAGCAGTATCGGCCCTAAATGTAAATGCTTTCAGGTGAGCGGCAGGTATGGCAGGGATTGGATAGGACTGCAGTGGGGGAGGGGAGAGTGGAAAGGTCCAACCAGAGGGCCACACCTAAAGCAGCATGAAAGGCGACAGACGAGTTTCTCCTGCAGAGGAGGAGTGGAGGTGAGTAAACAGTCAGACAGGTATGCACAGTTTAGACTTTGAACGTACAATATGGAGCAATTCAGGCATGGTTATTAAAATGAGTATGCCAGCTCAGAAATAAAGTTCACAACTCTTCATGTCTATTAACTGTGTCAGTGAGCCAGTTAAGCTACTGACATGTGGGGGAGTTATTCACCCCGCAGAAGAAAGCTCCATAAAACAACTTCTACCAGTGGGAGGCATAAAGAAATGAAACTATAAAGTTGATATTTAGGTGTGAGAGTGCAGCAAGTGCTTCACCGCAGTGGCCCAAAAATGATTTCCTCCTCCTCGCCTTCAAGATTCATTGATCATGATGAGGGGAAATCTCCTGCTGCGAACAATTATCAGATGCAAGTTTAAGCTAGCCAGGATTCGTCGCACTCCAAATTTAAAATCAAGCTGTTTTAGTCATGTTTCGGCTTTTTGGAGTTAATAAGAGCTGAGTGTCACAGATCTGATGTGTGACGCTGGTAGTTTACTTATCTTGTTAGTTTCAGTGTACATAGATATAACTGAGCCTTGATAAGAATCTTTATCAGAAATGACACTTTAGCAAACAGGAAGGAGTGGTCTGTGGTGTGTGGCGAGCACAGTGTGTCATCACACTCATCTAAACACCAAATTATGTGTTTTTCACTGAAGGGCCCCTTGTCGTTTTAGTTAAAAATTTAATTCAAACCTGGTTTTCAAAGGGGAAATAACAAACAAACTATCATAAGACAGAGAAATTGATATTTGAAAAATGAACTCAATAAACTCGATTGCAACTGCAGCAGGGTCTGTTTGTCATGGACCCTCAAATCACCCTCTCCATCTCCGCTGAGTGTTCTCATCATCACATTAATTCTTCCTGGCCTTGGTTCAGTGTAGTTCAGCTCAGAGTAGAAAGCAGCTGTTTGCTTCAGTGCAAATTGATAGCCTTGCTGTGAGGGAAAGTTACACCAAACAAGCTCCATTCATCACCGCGTTTGGAAATATTGTCCAAAACCCAAAGCCTTGGAGGATGCAGTTCGCTTGTGATAAACATTTTTAAGTTAATGTGCTGCAACACGTACACAAGCAAATTTAATTTCTATGTTAATTCTTGAGCTGAGTTTTACAGATAATCTGAATCTCTTTACAAACACCCAGGGGCCTTTGAATGTATCCCTTCCTTTAAATGTCAGAAATGCAGCCTTTTTTTATAGTTTTCAACCCAGTTTTTGGACCGAAGCTCCTTGTAACTGGTTCACTCATTTTCACAAACTTGTAGGTTATTGTGTCATTTGCCATATGGTAGTAGACTGGGAGCTGCTTTGAGTTTTGAGAAGTTTTGTTGAATAGAGCTGCCTCTTGCATAGCAAACAGTTCAAACAGAATGGTAAGAATAAATAGTGAGAAAAGTAGACAACAGTGAGGAAAATCCCCATAAATGTGAGAAGTGTAGAGTCAGGTTGAGTCATGTCATATTGTTTTCACATTATGTGATTTACCCTTTATATAAAAATAGGTGTGAAACCAAGATTCAATCTGCAAACATCCACAGTCCAAAGCTGCAGTTCCATTTTCTATGTTATGCCTTCATGCCACCTGTATTTGCTTAACTAGTTATTTTGTTTTGTTTTATAAATGTGAGGTTAGTTGTCGAATCAATCTACCTTCATAACATACTTCAGCTCTCATGAGGTTCTTGTAGTTAACTTAATAAAACTCAAATGACATGTGTTGAAAAGTCTCCTTGTGCTTTCTTATTCTAACGTGATATCATGACCTGCGTAAATATACACACCACTTTTAACTGGTGTGTTATCTGTACACATTATAACCTTTCCACATGTATGTTCATGCCATTATTAGCCCCCTGTCCAACCTGAATCGATGCATCAAATACCACACACTGAGGGTTAGGGTTGGGGTTATATGAACCGGAGATCTTGGCGTAAATTGACACGTGATCAAATGGCATTGAATAACACGCAAAAGGTCAAAAATAGCAGAGCACGCCAAATGCCATAAAACTGGCATGACATACAAGGCCAGATCAGTCTCCTTATTCACATGCAAACAAAAAAGTAGACAAACAAGCCTGAACCACGGATTTGGAGAATTACTACACCCCTTGAAAATACAGATCACATTCACTTTAAGTTGCTACTTGGGAGAAAGGAGACAGAATTAGAAAAAAACACTATTCAAGATATGTCATCCTATTAAACAGTAAAAGTAGGAGAAAATGTTTTCTCATTACATCAGAGAAGTATCTATGGTCTCTTGTTTGCAGAATTTAGTGACAAACATTCATGGCCTCAAATCAAAAAAAGACTAAACTTTAAGCCCCTCAAGAATGATGCAGATAATGCATTCTTATTATTTTGTAGTTTACCTCAGCACAACAACAAAAAACGTTTGCATTCGTATTCATTCGTAACAATTTATAAACCATCCAATTATCTTCTGTAATACCAAATGCAAACTTACACAGATTTTCACAACAAATCACATCCACACTCTGGGGGAAAGCAATAAAATGAAGATGTTTAAATTGCTATTGCTTCAAGACATGTCACTGGGATAAAATTAAATTCAGCCCACAATGAGCAAATACAAAAAGCCTGCCTCTCACAGTGGATTGTGCTCTTCTTTTGTATAAAAGTGGTGTATTAACTAGAGCAAAAATGCTTTTATGTGTGATCAGCACAGGGCCATGTGACCCTGCTATGACTGAAAGGACACACCTTTCCTTTGCAGCCTAAGAATGAAAATAGGGTCAGTGGTAATTCTAATGTGTTGGTCCTGCATAAAAGACAACAACCACAACAGACACAGGCTACAAAGCCCCCATTTTCTGTGGTGTGTCCTCATTACAAGGCAGGACACTGCAACGGCTTGCAAAGAGAAGCTGGTGTGATCTAGTATTAGTGAGTTTGTTTTGACCAAAGACACTAGATCAGTAATTGCTTGGTGTTAATCTTCTTGTCTGTCCACATTTCACAGTCATTTTAAAGCATTAATTATACCTAGACAACATAGCAATGCATGCACAAGAAGCACATAATAGTAAATCATAATGTTTCATGTTGAATACAATACGCAAATACAACAAGTGTTCAGAGAACGCAAACCTCCACCAAGCACCCCGAACAGTGTGCATGTGTGGATCGACTATTTCTTTTTAAATTAAACATTTCCAAGGTTGTTCCATACAGCAGAAAAAGTTGAAGCTTGGTACCAGTCATGTGTATGTCAAATTATATTAAATTCTAATCAATATTTGTTGAGTTATAATGAAAAATGTGTCATAAATGGGATTTTCAAAGTTAATTGAAATGTCCACAGAGTCCACATTCCACAGCGGATGTGGACAATTTTGTGCCAGATACAAGATATTGTTATAAGCAACGGGTGTATCAAATTGGAGGCTAATCAGTCGTTTTGAATTTTTTATGAATTTTCGAAAATTGCTCAATGATGAGAGATAGGAAAATGTGAGATTTTGTGACCTTGCTGTGACCTTGAACTTTGGCCTACTTGGCCCAAAATTTAATGGGTTCATCCCAGGGCCTAGGCCTATCTGTGGGTAAAATTTGGTAAAGATGGTTGGAATAGTTTTCCCGTAAAGTTGCTAACAAACAATCAAACAAACAAGCACACGAAGCAAAGTGATCGCAATACCTCCTGGCGGAGGTAATAAAGCGTGACATTCAACATTTACGTTTTGACAGCAAACCCTTAAAAGTGTTCCTAAGCCTTCATGCCTCCATATTATGGGTCAAACCTAGCCCGTATTTAAGTCTAGGTCCTCTTGTTCCTTTTTTCTTTTTTTTCTTCCACAGTAAACTTGATTCACGTCATTCTCAATCTAGGCCTCCTACAAGTTTGCACCAGACAAACTCCTCCACTACGCTACTGAAAATTGAGATCACTCACTGAAGAATTATGTTGGAGTACTAAAACCTGACAAACACTCTGAAACAATCCTTGACAGGGTGAGATATGGGAGCCTTCGGAGGACAGGCAAAACTGTTTGTGTAGCTTGGAGGTCATCTGATGGCTGGTCGGGCCATTCAGCTATAGGGAAGTGTTAAACTGAGGCTGTCAGACACCCGCTAACAGGACAGAAGTGCACACCACATGAGGCACAGACTGAGGTAAACATGAGGACGTTAATGCATTTCAATCAACTCGACAAATCATTAATGTATTAGAGAAAGCTCAAAAAGCAAATGAAGTACAGGGAGCAGATATTTCCCTTCATAAACATCCCAGCTGGTTATGACAGAACAGCACCAGAGCAACAATGAAGTTTATTCAAAGAGCTGACAACTCACAGCTCTATGAAAACATTATCATCCTTGAACAGTGACCACCCCGAGCGGAACAGGATTCAAAGATGATTCACTGTGCTGACGGGGTTCGACCATAGATGCACAGACCTAACAATGACTATGTAGGTAAGTATACAGACAATGCATTCAGTGTGCTCAGCCTACATACGTGACTGAATGATTAGTACCTCTGAGCAGCAAGTGATGCACCAACCACAAGCCTTGAACAGATTTTCAGTGTACCTAACGCTACATGGAATATGTGACTAAATTACCTGGAAGCTGCTAAATCGGCTGTTTCTTGAGTGAGCCCCTAGAAATCAGCACCAAAAAACAACACATATGTTTTAGAAGCACCGTGAGTTTGTGTTCCTTGGCACTAACAAATTTCTCATGGCAGACAAGACCAAAGTCACATTGAAGTCCATAAAATAATCAAATGTGCATGTCTCTTGAAACTCTCAGTCAAGGTTGTTTTTTCTTGTTTATAGCTTGTGTTTATGGTGACAAACTGCAGCTACATTTCATATGCGTGAAATAAAAGTTCAGTTTGTAACCATGCAACAAAAGAAAGCAATTTCACTCAAGTAACTTAAGATTTAAAAGTGAAGTGGGATAAAACTGTGACAAATCCAAATGGGGAAAAAAATTATCTGTCAAGCAAAGACACGTGTTAAACATAGCAGGAACTGCAGTATTAGCTCTATGGCTACACAACCCACAAAGCAACACATTAAAAATTAAAAACACATAGAGCACACCGACAATCCAGATCATCACACCTCTGTGGGCTATCGCAAGTGAAACACCTAGAGAAAATATTAATTGCTCCATAAATATCTAGGAAACATGTAAAAAGCGAAGTGTTAACATAACACAGATTTTCAAGTGTTACACATGCTAATTCAAAGTTAACTGGCCTGTTCTACTGCATACCAACCAGCAAACGATTTTTAATCCAAGACCCTAGTTTATCTCAAGCTCATTATTAATAAAATGCCACGAGCCCCTGTGAGAATATTGCTCTGTCGCTCAGAGCCTAGATTATAATACCCATTGACTGCATGCAGTTAAATAATTCAACAAGCCTGAGGACAGCCTGTCACTTTGAAATTAGCCCAAAAGAAAAAACCCACAAACCTGATTGATGGTGAGGACAGACAGCAGATGTAGTAGAC
Source organism: Sphaeramia orbicularis (assembly GCF_902148855.1). Lineage (NCBI taxonomy): Eukaryota > Metazoa > Chordata > Actinopteri > Kurtiformes > Apogonidae > Sphaeramia > Sphaeramia orbicularis. Next base: position 22,092,271 of record NC_043966.1, read on the forward strand.
TGTCACAGCACACTGCAAATTCTGTAAACTCTGCCATTGCTTATTTTGGTCACATTTCATAGAGTGTGTTGAAAGTTTAGATCGGCTGAATGAAGAAAGAATACTTGGTATCTTCAGCCACAGCTCAACACCATCGAGCTGACTCGTGAGAGACCATTCACTACTTCATTAGCTCTAAGAGACATGAAAAATTACACAGATAAATAACATTATGTGCTGAAGTTGCAGACAAAGCTAGTTTCTATTTTTGTCAAGAACTATGTGGTTATAAGCCACTCCTTAATGTAATAACACATGCATCACTGCTGAAGCATACCACATTTTGTGCTTCCATGGGCCTCGGCAAGCATCATAAAAATATCTATGTAATGTGGTTAACTAATCTCATGATGGCAACATCCTGCTAAGTAGACACATTATACTTTGACTACTTCTCCCTGCTGACAGTCTTATAATGAGACTAAGGTTGTGTAAAAATATAATCTTTCTGTTTTATGTGTATTTAGCTTTTACAGCCAAAGTTACCCAGAGATGTCTTGTTTTCCCTAAAGTAAAGGTTTTATACTTTTATTCCCATTTGTATTGTAACTCTGCAATCACCAAACTTTAAAAGAGGTGATGTATAAAATATCAAATGGTACAGTTGTTGTTTGTATGCCTCATATTAAAATTTCACCTCCTCGCCATTTTTACTGGCTAAAGTGTGATTTCCAAGAGTAATTACATCACAGTTGCATCACAGTCAAACTGTCCTGTTAAACATGACAAAAATAGTTTTACTGTAGCTGTCGATTGCATCACAACAACGCAGAGATTCATGAAGAAACTAAAGGCCCTATGACTCGTCCAAGTCACATGCTTGTGAGACAGGCAGCATGAGAGCAGAATGAGGTTACAGGTGGAATTTCCCTCGTCTCTCCTTTCCCTGTGACGTCATGTCCAGTGGCAGCAGTTTACTACCTGCTGCCTAGCAATCAAACATGTCTGACAAGGTGATATTCAGGTGGCAAAAGAGAGAGGTGGTGAAACGGCTGCGTACAATTAAGGAACTTTACAAACAACAGTTCCCCTTTGAGCCATCAATAGAAAACAGCCAAACATGGGGTATTTTTCTACAGAACAAAAAGGGAAGTTACACAGTTTTATTTCTCTTTTCACAATAGGTTCCTGCATTTTTGCAAGTCATTTGAGGTTTCAGCTATCTCATACGATTGTTTGTTTTGTTAACGCATATGAACATTGCCATCTTGTGGTTATTTCTAAGGCACCAATTTACACTAATTTACACCTTGGAGAAAAGCTCATCATATGAAAATGGATGTCTGAGATATTACTCAATTGTTGAACTCTTTTTAAAATGGCCAGGAGTAAGTAAACAAGTAACTAAACATCTCTGTTATGTGTGGACACATTAAAGCCCTGGATAAAACAATGACACCCATATTCATCAACTGTGTTACATGGTGCTGGTTATACATATTGCCAAATATAACAACCTCCAACATAATTCAGCTGTTGGATTCCTTGTGCCTGTGTCTCTTGCGAGGCCACTTTGAAAGCTGATGTGAAACTGGAGTGCTGCTTTCTAAATAGGATAAAAGCCCTGTTCTTTTTTGTGTAGTCAAATCAATATCTGAGAGGCCATTAGAGCAGGCTGGGCTGATCTTAAACAAGAAGAAGAAGTGGCTGATGTCTGAGGAGCTCTCATCACTAATATGAGCACAGTGTAGAACAGCGCTCCATTGTCCTTGGTCATCATCACACTCCTCAGCTCAGCTGCTCAGGCTGCTGGTGACATCACTGTCACAGGATAAGAAAAGCTGCTGGGAACTGCATCAGCCTCCACCACACTCTGTTTAATGTGCAGTGTGCACAAACACACAATTTACTCCAAACCTGCACTGCATTACAGCTAAAGCAGAGTAGAGAGAAATGCGTAGACACACGTATGGCAGGATGTTTCTAAAAGAAGAGCACATGTTTGAAACAAACAAGGACTCCACACTGGAGACAAAGTATATTTGGAAAGTCTTGTTCTGGATAATTGCTTTCAGCAGATTGAAGTTTCCAATTATCCGCCAGCCTCTGCCAGTGTTCCCACTATGTGAAGACTAAAGGGGAAGGGAGGAAGGGTGGGTAAAGGGTTGGTGGGTCCAGCTGGTCTTGTCTCTAGTGGGAATGACAAGCTAAAGCTCGTAACTCTCTGCTTCCCTGTGCGTCACCGCTGCCTCCTCTGAAGGCAACAACTGCATCCAACCAATCAGATTCTGTTTGTGTGTCCCATGACACAAGCATCTTAACCCAAAAATGTAAACATCTGGCAAACATTTAGACTTGCCGCAGAACAGGGTTGATCAACTATTCTGTCAAGCATTTTAGACGCAAGCAAAAAAACAGAAGTAAACACTAATTTATATTTGTCCAACAAAAGCATGATGTCTATTTGATACTGTAAACTCAATTTTAATAAATATGTTCGGTCTGCAGCTGCTGCAGTTGAACAGGCAATGTGAAGCCTTATCATCTAGTTATAGCCTTTAGTATGGACAAAGAAAAACATAGTTGTCCTGTTTTTGCAGTGTTGTCTTGACTAGTCTATTACAGATTAGGTCTTCAAATCATCTACTAGAGATACATATTTATCATTTCCTATAGTCCAAGCTGACATAAAGTTAAAGATAAATACTTTAATATCAACATTTTAGAGACTACGCCGAGGGAATTCTTTGCAAATTACTAAACAAACGCTGTCATTTTTGTAACTTATTCTCTGATTGCCTAATATAACCCACTAATCACTTAATGTTTCAGTTATTATGCCTGTAATATGTCATGTGAGACACAAGAGGTACACATGTTCAAACTGTTGAGCTATTAATAGAGGAAAATCACATTTTCCATGTTTACAACAAACTCCACACTGGCACTTGTTTGTCCATAGAAGACACATAAAATAAAACAGAGGCCTAATTAAACACAACTGACAGTGGTATTCCTCTAACAATCTGTTTTGTACCAGTTGTAAGGAGGAATGGTGAAATGGCCAGCCTCTTTGGTGCACACACACACACACGACACACACACGCCATCAATGCAGTCTCATGCTGTCTGAGTGATACAATAAGGGCTCAGAGAAATATATGGAGTAGTAGGCAAAGGAAAAGCCTCAGGTCATGTATCCCTGTGGTTACCACTCACATGAGCTCAGTCATGCTTCTTCAGTTGTAGCCTGAATAACTGTCTCATACACTCAGACCAATAAAAGTCCTCTGGTACACAAACTGCACCAGCATTCTGCAGAGTAGTCTTCCATTAACTGCTACAAGTCCCAGTTATAGTACAAGAAAAGCCCCAGTAGGTTTCTACACTCATTATAACGTGTTTAGTATCCGCAGCCCAGCATAATCTCAAAGGGAATGTTCAAAATAAGATATAGCTGGATAATGCAGTTAAAAGGAAAGAAAGGCACAATAAAACACCCTTGGTAAGATACTCTGTGGACTCACCCTGGTAGAAGTTGTCATCATTGGCTTTGAGCAGGCTGTAGGTGGCTGTCCTCATAAAACTGGGCGACGTTAAGGACACATTCTAACGGTACTATAGCTCCATTATCACACAGTCTCCGGCCAGCTTACCCTCCTGCTGCTGTCCTGCTCCTCCTGACACAAGGTTGTAGTTTTCTCCGACAGGGGCTGATGCGTGGGGAATTCCTAGCAGTCACATTTTCCTGGGGAATGATTGGCTCTGCTGCGAAGTTTGGCAACAGTAACGCTTTTAGTACCAAACATATCCCATAAATACAAAGTAAACAATGATCAGCTTGATGAGTATAGAGCTCTTAACTAATCTGGTAATTATCAACGTGCCCAGACTACTACTTACAAGTCAGTTAAGTTTGTATTTACTTAAGAAATTGCTTTCCAAGCGAAACTGAAAGAAAAGTTACGGGAATCGTTTATGTGCTATTTCTGTAACCGCTGACTGTTACAGGTGAGTGCGTCCGACGCGGAACAAACGAAGTTGCAGACTGGAAAAGAAATGTTTTTATATATTTTTACGCTATCAGTGGGCTGGTTTTAGTCGTGTGACCTCCTATAAATCAAACGCTACGTTAGAAGTATTAGTAGAGATGGGCATCTTCCGGGATTGTCCAAGCCCTTGTGAGATGAGAGCAATTGAGGATAACTCCGAAACGGGCGGGGTCTGATGTTACAGTAGTTTCTCTGGAAATGATGAGCGCATACATGCGGCATGTTTCAAGAACAGTATGTCAGTAATCATGTGATATTACGAGTATTGTGTGCGATTATAGTGTATTGTGTTTGCTGTACATTTGGTAATAGTAAACTAACAGTAAACGCATGTTCATTTACTACTATAACAAAACCGTATTCCCATACCGGGAGTCGAACCCGGGCCGCCTGGGTGAAAACCAGGAATCCTAACCGCTAGACCATATGGGAGAGTTACCGCTGAGCAAACTAATTGTCTTTTTGTTAGCCATCCTATTTGGTTTCAATGCCATTTTAATGTTTATTATTATAAGGTATACTTACCATTGTATTAATTATGTATGCTAACATAGTCGTTACATCGAACACAAGTCGCATTTACCCCTTTATAAATTAGGTCGAGGTACAATATATAACGCTAACTCTTGGGACTTAGGTACCATCTAGTGGTGTTAGAGTGTAGGTGAAACTAATATATGATGCCAGTCATGAATACCCCCTGCTAATACCAGTCATAGGTTTTGCCTGAAACATTAATTTATACACATGTCTTCAATCCAACAGAATCAAATGATAAACTTATAGGGAAAAGGAGGACAGGAAGAATACAAGATAGACACAGTCTTAAAAACACATTGATCTGCATCGTGTTCCGAAAACACTAAATAAGGGTGCTAAACATATGACGTAATTTTCAACGGAATAATACAAGTATAGACACGGGGGTTTTGTCAGCTATAAAAAATGTGTCAGCTATATTTACAACAAATTTTGTCTATTTGAGCTAATAACGTGCTACTGTGAGTCAATCTGTGTTCAATGGTGCTGTTTATATGTGTCTATTTGCTTTCATGGCCTTGCAAATGAGTCCCAGCCGATGTTATCACCCTGTCTTTTTTCTAAGTGGTATCGCCCTCGGACTAGCAGAGACAGCCAAATATTTGACAAACTAGCTATCGTTGGCTAGCGAGCTAGCTGGTTAAATAATACACCGTTAAAAATCGTTTTACTTAAACTTGAGTCGCTTAGGTGTATGCTTAAGATTTAGGTTTCCGTATAAACAGGATGTCAACACCAGCAAGGCGACGTTTGATGAGAGATTTTAAACGGTAAGCGAAAACAAAACAACAGACAAGTAGCTAAAGCCTACGTTAGCTTCTCAAGCTAGCTTTTTAGCGTCTGCCCAAACGAAATTCTAAACTACAGCGATATCAACTGGTAATACTAATAATAATAAACACGACGCTTGTTTCAACATTTCTGTCTTTGGTGATGATAGCTGTCGTCAGCAATGGGTTATATTAACAAGGTAATTCATGGTAGGGTAGTGGCAGGTAACGATATTCTTTAAACGTTACTGGTAGGGCGCTGACACCGGCGGCTGTAACCCAGGTCAGTAACGTAGATATTGTGCAATTTTAAGATCACTCATCGATTTTCTGAATATGGATCGCAGGCTATCGTACTTTTTTTTTTAGTAAGGGAGCTATATGTCCCTTAAATACACTTAAAAGTGCTTATTATATTGGAGTGATAGGTTTTTATGTAAAGACTTTGCTATCGGTACATAGTAATCCACAGTCAGATGAAACGTCTGGGATATTGTCGTATCTAACTATTGTAGGTAACTAGTACATTTCCTCATTTAAGTGTTGTCCCAATTCGCACTGATCTAGGGACCTTATACATATGGGCCTAAATAGATCTTAATCTAAGCCTGAGGATAAGCAACCATCTGCCAAGCAGTCACAAAAAACCCTCAGACACTCAGTCATGGCACATGGTTTCTTATCCCTGATCTACTGAAGGTTGTAACTATGAAGTACCGCTCATATACAAGAGGTTTCTTGGTCCCTTGTCAGAATTAACTATTATTCTGTTTTTTGATAATCTGACCATATGAGTTTGTAGGAGATTTGTATACATTAATTTTGTTTTTCTTTTGTTTTTTTACATGTAACAACCAAATATATTATTGCATGTAGTACAAATTTTAACTTAAAGTTTACTGATGGAATATTGTCACAGAAATTATTTTTAGATCTTTACATTAGTATATGTTTTCCATGTCAATAACATAAATGTTTGCCTTATAGTGTATCTTTAAACCCTGGAGGAGTGTCTGTCAATATGAAATCTGTTATCTCTCTGTCCTTCAGTAAACAATTGCTCTCCTAGATTCAAAGACATTGTGTTTATCCATTTTTGATTTACACTTTTAAAAGCATTTTGTTTGGTCCTTTGTGCATTTACTATATTTTTTAGGCTCCAAGAGGATCCTCCAGCTGGAGTTAGTGGGGCCCCTTCAGAAAACAACATTATGGTTTGGAATGCTGTCATTTTTGGGTAAGCTGGTCTTTTTTCTTAGCAGTTGTAGATTTCTTGTTAGTTGATAGTTTTAGAAATCACTTAATTCATTTTGAAAGTGTTTTCTGCATGATATTTGCATGTGAAATAGCTGACAGTGTTGTAGTTTTTAAAATTTGGGATGTAAAAATATTGGCCTTTTTGCTAATTTATCCACCATCTGTTTGTCTTTTAGACCAGAGGGAACACCTTTTGAAGATGGTAAGTCCTCTCTAAAGCATTAAATGAGGAAAAATAATTTGTCTTCTCAATTATAATCTGATAGTCACCTGGCGAATACTCTGAAGTACTGTAATCTTTTAACTTATTAAAATCAATATCTTAAAAGTTGTTTTTTTTAACTGAAGTGCATATGCAACAGAATGCTGTCCAAAAATCTAATTATGCTGAACATAAATCTGTGTTTGTCTTAGTAGAACATTACTGACTTGTCCAAAGTATTTGATTGCCTTTTACAGATACGTGTTTATAACATCAACAAAACAACCAGTTAGAATTGATCCACATATTGTATATTATAAACTCACTGTACTGCCATGTTGTTGGTGATGTGTTTTATGTAATGCCATCATCTCTTCCTTTTAGGAACCTTCAAACTTACCATTGAATTTACAGAGGAATATCCAAATAAACCTCCAACAGTGCGATTTGTTTCCAAAATGTTTCATCCAAATGGTATGTGTTTGATTTCCTGGAGTGGATACTTGCCGTTCAGTAGCAGTGACTAACAGTTACAACATTTACCCTTTGTTTATCCACGGAAAAAGTGACCTGCTACCAGATATTCCATCTAATAAAAGTAAATTTTTAATGTCATTTTACAGTGTATGCAGATGGAAGCATATGCTTAGATATACTTCAGAATCGTTGGAGTCCAACCTATGATGTCTCATCTATCTTAACTTCAATACAGGTAATTTAATATCTGTTTGCAGTTTAATACTGGCTATGTTCACACTGCAGGTAAAAGTGGCCCAAATGTGACCTTTTTGTTCATATGCAACAAACGTGCAACACAGATTGCATTGCCTCTTCAGTTCAGATCTAGGTCACGTTCATATGTGGTCGTAATTAACATGCGGATCTGATCTTTTGCAATTACCTTAGTCTATCATATCAGAATGCATGTAACTTTTACATCACTCTAGATTGAGATTAATCTCAAGTCTGCACCAGAGGGAGAGATTTAAATACAACAAGTAGTTAAAATGTGCTCAACTGTAATCCTTGACCGCATTTAAATGGTATTTATACTTAAATGCAAGCAATAGTATAAATGCAAAAATATCTTAGAACATTGATAAGGATAACAATTATACAGTTGATAATATTTAAATACTTTTGCTTGAAGGTAAGGGTTATAGTACACAACTGTTTCTTGTGGAGTATTTTCAGTGTATGTAATGTTAGTATTTTTACTGAAGGAAACTGAATGAACCCTTTGAAGACCACTGCTATGTGGCACAGTACTGGACTGTGGCCAGTTCATACTGGAATCTGATCAAACGAACAAAAAAAATCACATGTACAAATACATGCAGTAAGTCTGAAAGGAGCACTAAGCCTGGCAGTGTAAACATAGCTATTTGGTGTTAATAGAATTAATAAGTGTGCCAAATGAGAAATGCTGCCAACAGTCAAATTATGTATAATTGTGATGACTTGTGAAGGCTGGTATGTCATAATGCCAGTCAATGTTGATTAGAAACCTAACCCAGTGTATTGTTGGTTGTGTATTTAAAGTCTTTACTGGATGAGCCAAACCCAAACAGTCCAGCCAACAGCCAAGCAGCCCAGCTGTACCAGGAAAACAAGCGGGAGTACGAGAAGAGGGTTTCTGCTATTGTTGAACAGAGTTGGCGTGACTGTTGACCCCTGTTATTGTTCATTTATGAACAGTGTCCAGCCCAGAACCATGAAACCACCGATCAAGAAAACTGATCTCACAGAAAAACAATGACACATCTTTAAAATCCTTCTCAGTATATTTGTCCCATAACTGTTGCTAAGTTTGTAAGCTGTTGTGTTGTGGCATTCACTCCTGACGAATGCTATTGTTGGGCAATAGCGTATGTTTGTTAAAAGTTAATGTACCTTGTTATATCTGGGTTACTTGCTACATGCCCCAACTTTTTTTTTCTTTTAAAAAAGGCAACAGCCAGACTCTCAGTTGTCACTTTTCTACCTGTTTATTTAGATATGAAGTAAACTGGTTGAATCCTACAGTGACAGTTTACTAGATTTTGCTTGCTGTGTGGTTTGCTGTGTAGATGCCAACAAGTCACATTTACAAAAAAAATAATAATGGGTGTTTCACCTATTTCAGTGGGCTCACTTACTTTCTTTGCCTTTTGAAAGCCTTTCAGGGGGATCAGTTTAACAAAACATAACCTGGCATGGACGTTTATCCCTCTGACAAGTTGTCAACTCAACAGATGCCTTTGGGGGTCTTTTTTCATGCCTTTGATTTTAAGAACTGCTCTAGATATTGGTGAACATGTTTGTCCCTACTGTACACAGATACAAGACATTTAAGACCCTTTCCTGGCACTTAACTTTGTTTTGTGCACACTTTCATAAAGCTGACATTTAAAGGCTGTGTGAGAACATTTGTATGCTATTTTACAATCTTACAAATCAGCTGTCATAATAGGCTGAATATACTGTTTAAATAGGATGATGTCTGTTTTCAGATTATAAAACTTTGCACTGGTAACCCATGTAACAAACTGTACATTTTCTTGTAAATAAAATAAATATACATCAGTTGTCTGGACTTTTTTCAGTACAAAAACTGTCCATCTTAAGCAAATTCAGCCTGATGAAGGTTATCATTTTTAATTTATTCACTTATTACAGCTGTGAAAACAAGCAGACAAGTTAACTGTACTCACATAAACCAACACATCTGACATTTAACAAAGATCACAGCTTACAGTTTCCATGTGAGGATTTTCTAATCATGAATGCAGCTCTTGTAGAAGGATCTGCAGGTGTTATTAGAGCAAACAGCATTGCAAGTATTGCTGATTACAGATGTATCACTACAGTGAGACTGGTATGAGCACCTAGTTACAGTTGGATGTTAATGCCTCTCTAGTTCTGGTCTTTAATGTGTCACAATGTTCACAAACGAGTAGTGAAAAGCTGCATTTTCTGCCAGGTTCCCCAAATAGCCACAAAACAAACCATGTATATTGACAAAATACTAGTGAATTTGTTTTCAACTCAAATAATTGAAGAATCAGAACAAAATACCACAAAGCATGGAACACAATCTTGTGCAAAAGTGAATCAAAAATAGGACCAGTGGAATGGCAGTAGACAAAAAAAAAAATACTTTTTCTGAATTGCTTTGGCACAATTCTCTAAAGATATTTTCTAAATTTATACAAGCCTCCAAACCACTGCACACTTGTTGAGAGGGAAACTTCTAATTCTTTTTTTAAACAAATTTCTAATATAACCACACATCACTGAAATTATTCAAGTTGAAGTATTTACAATTTCTCACAATTACTAATTGAATAAATCTTGTTGATCTTAACAGATTATGTTGCTTGCCAGTCAAACAGGTTTACTCTAGGGGTGTCCAAACCAGGTCCACAAGGGCCAGTATCCTGCATGTTTTAGATATTTCCCTCTTCCAGCACACCTGGTTCAATTAATGTTCAGCTCATCATCAAGCTCTGCGGAAGCCTGATAACAATGTAATGGCTTACAGGTGTGCTAGAAAAGGGAAATATCTAAAACATGCAGGATACTGGCCCTCAAGCACCAGATTTGGACACCCCTGCAATGAATTCTGTCACTGTGAGGGTGTCGCTCAGCAGTTACGCATCTACAAATTTCATAATGGTAATATCTATTGTTTTTGGTAAGGTCTGTAAAATCGGTTAGATTCTGAATCCAATTGAGGAATTATTTTCTGCATGGAGGAAGGAGGACAAAACAGGAGCGACAGATGTCTGGTGAGGTGGGAAATGTGAGAGTGCAATCGTTTACTTGTTGAAATCGACATCTGAATATCCTTCAGTCACAGTGGCTAGACAAAATATCGTGGGATTTAATAATTGTTTTTTCTGACCCACTTAATCCTTGGGAGGGTCATGGAGGTACAAATTAGACTGATTAACCCATTAAGATGCATGGAACATGGGTGGTGGGAGGAAGCTGGGATACCTGAAGAGAACCTACACAAACATGAGGAGAACATGAAACCACACAGAACAGCCCCTGCTGGCCAGTACTGGGATAAAAATCATAGTGCAGATGAAAATGTGTCAAATGAAATGTAGATATAAGGAACGCTTTGCAGGGTCCAGTGCCATACTGCCAAAACATCTAAAAATTTTGACCCCTGTCATTTCCCCAACGCCAGCTCTCACCGGAGGGCACTAACCATTTATAAGAGCTACAAGTGAGTTACGGTGTTGTGCTCCTCTATATAAGTTGCTTTGACAAATGCACTGTACATCAAGATTTGAGAGGGTTCTAAGAAATGGGCCAAAGCAATTAAGAAAAACTGTAAAGTACCAGTTGAAGTACTTTTCATGGCAAAGGAATGCAAAAACTGCAGGGGTTACCTGAAAGTGTCCTTTATTAGTGTGTTGTACATATGTCACAAACAAGTATTACCAAGTATCAGTTACACTTGTGTGTGATATGTTATAAAGTTCAAGCCAATGACATGTTTTTTTGCTGCTGTGCATGCTAATTAATGTGAGGCCTGAGGTTTCACAAGCTCGTATCGTCCCACCTGTCCCTCCTGTAAAAGCTGACCAATGAGCTGGTCTTTGTGTACTTTCCGGCTCACAACAAGGAACCGTTGTCTTCCCTGCCCATATGACTTGCTCCTTAGACCGTATTTCTGGGATATCTGGTGGATCTGCTTGCGTTCATCATTGGTGAGGTCAGTGGAAAAGCGGAGATCGTCCTGACGGTCGGAGCTGGCATAGTTACGAATGATGTCCTCAATATCACGCTTGCTGAGCTGATTTCCAGTTTTATCTGTGTCCATGCCCAGTCCTTCTCTGGAGAACTGCTCCTTGACTTTGATAGGTTCTGCGATTCCTTCCCCGTCTCGGCCCAGACCACCACCCTTCCATCCCATTTTGCGGAGTAGCTGGTTTCCGATGTTGTCCTCTTTAATTTCCTGCTTCGTGGCCTCCTCACCAGAGCGAGCCATAATCTGGGAGCGTGATATGGCATCGCTGTGACCCTCCTTCCTAAGGTTGGATTTAACCACAGCCTGTGTCTGTCTCAAGGTGGCTAGAGCCTCTTCTGCTGCAATGTGCTTCACAATTTTCTTTGGACCTATTCCTGCTGCAACATACTGTCCTTCCAAATAAACCTCACACCTCCAACGATGATCAGGCAGAACTGTGAATTTGTAATCTGCACTCACTTTATTAAACTGAGCAGTATCATTAATAATACAGATAGCGTTGTCAGAATTCTCAAGGATAACCAGTTCACTAAGATGCTTCTTTTTACCACCCAGTTGTCCAAAGCGTCCAGAATCTGATTGATTATTTCCTCTGAAGTACTGGGACTGTTGTTGCTGCTGCTGTTGCTGCAGTTGTTGTTGTTGTTGTTGCTGCTGCTGTCGTGCTGCCTGGTTCATACGAAGTTTCCTTACCGCCTCCTCGGCCGCTGCATGCTTTGAGCTCTTTTTAGTACCAGTTGCCTGTGCCACCAGCTCATCTTGCAGAAAGACACTACAAAGCCAAGCACTGTTAGGTAGCAGGTCGAACTTATAGTCTATTTTCATGCGATTGTAAGCTGCAGAATTGTTGAGTATGCAGATCGCATCGTGAGCATTATCCATAACCACAAACTCAGACCAGTGTTTCCGTTTGTCAGGCTCATACTGCCCTTTAGAGCTTGGTGTCGGTTTGTCCTCTGGGTTTCGAAGTGCAGGTAAAAAGGCTGGGGTTGGGCTGTGCATCTGGCACACAACCATGTCATTGACTACTGAATGTCTGTATTTGCGCTGCACAACACGAACTTCAACTGGTTTCAGGAAGAGTTTCACAGCCTGCTCAGAGGCACGGTCCCTTGCTCCATTTTTACTGCCCGAGTATCCAGTAGCAAGATAAACACCCTGACATCTCAGTTCACAGGCGTAGCCATCTGTGGGTACTTTCCTGTTCTTTGGTAGGTCAGCCTGAGGAATATCTTTCAGGTTGACATAAATATATTCAGGATTGGTCTTACAGGCCTGGATGCTGCGGCTCAACATAAAATTATAGTTTGGCGAGTCACTACCAGTCATAAACATAGGGTCCCTAAAGGCGACGACCAAAGCAGACGCTACATTAGCTATCAGTCTCTGCTTCTCATCTAATGTTGACTGAGATACAGGAAGAGGTTGTGAAGAAGCCCCCGACTGAGAAGTGGTGGGACTGCTCCTGCCTGGACTGTTGTAGACTCTGCTGAATGGCCTACTTGCTGATGGCCGGTCCTGATGACTGTACCCCAAACCTTGACGTCCTGAGTCCCAGCATCCCGACCTGTTTCCATACCCATTGTATCTGTTGGGCTGAGAATAAGAATCTGAATTTCGAGAGGAGTGGGCCTCATACTTGGCTGTGTAGTCCTGCTGTGTTTTTGACATGAAGTTGGTGGCCGAGCCACGGCCTCCATAACCCAGCCCACTCGTACTACCAGAGGAAATGTCTCTGTCCCTATCTCTATGGGAACCCCAAGAGTCAGAGCTGTAGGATGGCACTCTGTCAAACGCAGGCCTCAGAGATGAGGAACCCTGCATTCGACTGGTGCTGCTGTAGGATGAGTGTTCAGAGTCCCACTGTCTCACACTGTACGACTCACTCCTCCTGCGTTCCTTATCATTCTCCTTCTCATCTGCACCACTTCCACAGCTACTTCCACCACTGACAAAATGTACAGGCTCAAATCGGGGTCTGGAACCAAATTTTGACACAGGCATTTTCCTCATGGGCTCCTCTCCTGAAACAGTATGACAGAAAATGAATTAGAAAACAAATTATGGCGTTTCTGAAGCATGACTGCTGTAATTAGTTAGTGTAGCATACTTAATGTGCTAAATGTCCTGTAAAAACTGCAGGGTGATCTTATTCATTTTACATATTATTCATCTTATTCAATAAAATCTTGACAGTGAAATTTCAAAAGATGCAAGACAATAAAAAAAAATGTGAGCACAGATACTAATCCATAAATACCATTTGCTGTAAACAATACCTATTACACTATATATTATGCCATACAAGCCTCTAAAAACAAGCAAATTACATCTTTTAAGGAAACAAAAATACAGCCATTTTTGTCTGTATACATTGTATTTTATTTAAATGCTTTTAATACTTTATGTATCATTTTGAATTTTATTACATGCTGATGCAAATTTACACAAGTAGTTAAAAATGTATTAAGTAATTGACTCCGGACAACTTTGCCGAAAATATGTTGTTTTGTTATAGAAATTTTTATCTAGATATCACATTAGTATCAGGATGTGGGGTTTTAGTCATATCTTCCTGAGACAAAGGAAAGTTTTGGCTTTTTTTACATTAAATCGTCTTGATTGGAAACAGCATAATGAAACTTTTTTCAGATACATATTTTTATGGAAGGTCCTTTGCAGTGGACAGTTTTTTTTTTGTTTTTTATGTGAAGCTGTGAAATTACTGTGCCTTACAGATCACAAACATGCATCACTGGGGTTCAAGAGGACATTGCAAAGCCATACTATTATTGCTTTCAGTCTGACAAACCTTAATGTTTAATATTGTCTTGCTCATCCTACATTCACTGGATATACAGTATATCTCAAAGTAAGTCTACCAACTGTTAGGCTACAAAACTAAAAATATAACTACATAACTTTAAATCAACAATTTAAACAACAAAAAGTGACACATGTAATCTGGTGTATTCATCTCCTGAGACCTATAAAATAAAAACCGACACAAACTCACTCCCATCAGAAGAAGTAGGTCTCTTTTTTGCTTCAGAAGTAGGACTTGGATCGAAGGAGGGCATTTCGCCAGTGTCAGTCCCTTCTGCCATCACCAGCACGGTCCAAATCAAATCCAGGCCATACCTGATAATGAGGCCGAGGATGTAAGTTTGACAGCCAAATGAATGAATCCACACAAACACAACATTTGAACATGAGTTACTATAGCATGCTGCTCTGCTCACAGAGAATCAAAGCACTAACTGTCAACTAACATTACCAACAGAAGCAGCACGTGGCAAGTGTACTACAGTTAAAGCGCCGGGGGGGGGGGGGGGGGGGGGGGGGGGCATTTAATCACTCTAATTTAAATACAATTTAAATTAGTTTAAGGGAGAAAACAGGTGAATTTCGTGTCAACATCAGGCCTTGACAGAGTGACGCAGTAGGCCAATAGCTCAAAAAGGTGCATCTCCGAAGAGGCAATAACAAACTACACATCACATTCAAAAGCCCGTTTATATAATATTCGTTAACTGTGTCGCTTACTTACCTTAAGGTGTAGCCTTTGTTCCGACTTGACTTGTCCTATAGCTCAGCAATAAATAATATTATTATTTTTATCTTCAGCCGGCTATTAGCTTCTTTCAGCTAGCATTAGCTGCCCTGTAGAGCTGCTGACTGCTAGCATTAGCCAGCTAGCTTTTACTAACTCTTCAACATGCGACAGCCGTTTCTTTCTGTGTTCTTTAACAAACGCCGGGAATTATACGAGACGGACATGTGTGTCTGTGTCCTTCATGTGGCCTCTCTCACTAAGACTGCTGGAACTGCATCACAAATCTCTGATGAGCTACAGATATCCACTAGACTAGCAGGAAGCATCCATTTTCTGGTCCAACTACAGTAAAATCATGGCGTCTGTCACCGCACTGGCCCACAATGCATTGCAGCCGGACAGTTCATGCAGCGTGCTGTAACTCAGCTGTTTACATGAGGTTTATCAGCGGCACAAGCGAGGAACTATGAAAACAATTACTGGCACTGTTTACTGTACAACTTACAGAACACCATTTGTGTAATTAGGTTACATATATATATATATTGGACATTGAAAATAATTATTAAACCACGTGAGATTTTATGCAGAAATTCAATATAACAAGGCTTTTGATATTCTATTCTGAAAAATATTTATTTCCAGATTATTTTTAAATATCAGATCACATATTATTTGTTACTTGAAAAAATAGGGGGTTTGTTGACATAAATTCTTTATTAAATTTGTAAATAAAACGTTTTTGTGTCCTCTGTATCTATATTTACATAGAGGAAACCTAGGTAGCTTTACATGTCACAATTATCTAATCAGCCTTTCCAAAGCCCTGTATCTAAACATGTTTGTATCCATATTGAACTTTTTTCCCAATATTTTTGCACATAATTGCACTGTCTATTCTTGACCTTACTGATACCCCGTTCTCATTCTTAGCTCTTGTGTCCAGTCAAGTATAAATGGAGAGCAGTGGAAAAAACAGTCAAATTCTATCTTACATAAACTGATAAAGCTGATTTCATCCTACTTTAATTTTCAACCCTACTATAGATGCTGTTGAACCAGCAGCAGGTAAATTTGTCAATAGTCAGAAATGTATCAAATATTTTAATACCCACTTTGTCAAGGTGTTTCTTTATGTACACTGAGGTAGAAACAATCTAGCTATTCTATTGTCGACATTACATTGTATTACCAACAGTAAAATTTTAAACATGACATTTTAATTTGATAAGAAATTTAATTTGTACTCTCTTTTGTTTGATGTAGACACATTCATTTACAGAACTTGTTAAATAGTTTGTGTCAATATTTTTTTTTATCTTCCATTATTTTACCTTATTTAATTTTTACATTTCAGATACTGAGTATGGTTGAAACTGAATGTTTCCACTGTTAATATGTAAGTTATTTTTTCTTTAACTGATTAGTTATTTACTTGTAGGCAATAAAATTGTGAAAAAGCCAAAGATTACATCCTCAAAAGTATGTTGTTGGTTCAGAAAACAAAAAACATTAAGTGTATTTTCATTGAGAAATAAAGAAACCATAAAAGCTTCCTTGAATTTAAGGGACTGGAATCAGAAAATTCTGATATTTTAAAAAAAAATTTCACACCCATTAATTGTATTAATTATCAAAATAGTTGGTCATTCATTGCATAGTTGGTGCTGCTGTACGTAAATTCTTTAACGGCCATGGAGGCAACACAGCAGTTAAAGAATTTATTGGACAAATGATCTTTTATAAGAACTTTTAGAATTTAAATACTCGTTAATAAATATTCAATTTAAAATTTTTGTCTGTCTACAAACTAAATTCATGTTTAATTTTTCCAGGCATTTAACAATATAAAAATAGCTGAGAAAAAGTTATATTTATTACACTGTAAGGTCTGATGTCTGAAAATAAAGTGCTGACTATATTACCTCACCATACATACATACACCATAAAAGAGCAACTTTCACAGAGGAAAATTAACCTTGATAGAAGAAAATATGTAACTTTACTAATGAAAGACACAAACTTACTTTTGGATCACATTTTTTATTGAAAATGTACATCAATGGAATCAAACTTAAGTAAGATATTGAATCATTTGTAGAGTGGGAGAGTTTTTGACTACAAGAGGTGATGACTGATACTTAGAAAAATGTATGGCATTTTCTGACACCAAAATGTTACTTTACACTCAGAGTCACGTCCAAAGATCATAGGTAATAAACAACAAGTTTTCACTTCAATACACAAAATATATCCTTATAAATTATATAAATGCACGAGTATTCTTTAATACTCCTATCTGGGATTCAGTTCAACTTCATCTTATACTAATATTTGGCAAAATGAGAGCTGAAATCATAGGACAGAGCAAATATACAATAATAATAATATGCACCATATGAAGAAAACAATGACGAAGTTGAAACAGACTGCATAAACTGAGTTATTAAGGGGATAAAACAAGCATGTCAAAGGTCAAAGATCACAGCGGTATTGAAATAAAAAGATGCATGCAAAATATAGAATAGGCTGGTGAATTTTAAAGCACAATGTCTAAAAGGCCATTTCATGTGACCTCCATGGTATCCAACAGTGACATGTAAACAGGTCACCATCAAATGAAGTGGTAAGAATAACATATTGCTTTGGCTTCTGCATGATTATGACTGATTATTTATGATCATTTATTTAGGTTTTTGTGTATATGGTGATTTCATACTTCAAAAATGCTCATGAGATTTCATTTCAAATGTAACTAGAATGAATAAAATAACATGACTTCTAATTCATAACACATTATACATAATGCATTAAATGCTTCTGTCCTTGACAAGTTTATTTGTAATCAGCGAGCCTCAATGTTTTAGTGGCGCATTGTTCTGATGTGTGCTTCGTAGTAGGAATTAAATTTCCTGTTGAAAAGATGTGTGCATAGTGCAGATCACTGCAAATTTCATTCAAGTAAAAATCAAATAATGGTTTCACCCATGAATCCTGTAAATGTATGAACCCCACTGATGACTTCTACTAAATGACATAAGAGCCTCTTTATATACAGTAAATTAAGACATAATAGCGGATTTAACTGTGCCCAGTTCCCAACCTTAGCTTCATTAGGTGGTCAGAAATACCATGCGAGTCCACATAAGGCCATGTTCAACAAGGGAGATGCAATGGGGAAAAAAACTAAAATAAAAGTCAATACAGTGAGAGAAACGGGAAGAGGTAAAGGTTGCTTAGTTCTTGCTGAAGCTGCAATCCCCTCTTCAGGTGGTCAAGACAGATTAAAAGAAGCTAAAGAGACAAAGACAGAAATCCAGCAGTTAGAGATGTCAAAGCAGAAACACAGACAGGCTTGAGCCAAACATTGAGAAGTGCATCTAAGACGAGGGAGAAAAAAGATTTAGGTTTTATTATCACAGACACATAATCAAGTGCTAAAACCCTAGTGATCATACACATTACACACATTAAGCATCAGATAAAGGTGATACTGTGTGTGTTGATGATGCTGTATGATTTTTAAGTGATGAATGCACTCAGCAGGGTGTTTTACATATGTGAATGTCTGCACTGTGCACCAAACTGTAAACATAATATACTAATCTAACAATAAATGCAAACGTTTATGTGCATGTAATATCCATCTGAATGGAAGTGCAAAGGTGTTAGTAAATACAAAGACAATAAAAAACAGTTCAATATGCAGTAAAGCAAGAGTTAGACAGCTCAACATGAGGTGAGGTTAGATAAGCAGCAAACACACAGATACACATTAACCCATATAATGCAGAGCAGGTAATGGTTAAGAAACCCTGAAGGATGGGGTCCACAAAGCCTCTGGTCACAACTGAGGTACTCAGTACCCACAAACGTTGGTCGTTTAGCAAAGCTTGAGGGCTGAGGACCTACTCAGTGCAGAGCCAGGGATTACTGCAAAGGAAAGTGAATACACACAGACCAGTGAGCTGAGGTTTATCAGGAGGGAACGGCTCTTCTCTCACCATGTTTTGGTTCTGATGTCATGTGGAACCACAACGGAAAAGTGAAAAACTGAGGAAAAAACTGAGGTCAGCTGAAACACTAGGATGAAGGCCTTGAATTGATGCAACAAAAGAGCAGTAAGAATCAACATTTTTACCTTGATGATGACTTGATTTTTGAAAAGTCTTGTTTTTTTAAAGCAAAAAACACCATTTACTGTCCAAAAGACTTGAATAATCATGTCTTAAATTTAAAAGCATCTGGAACTCCTCAATATTCACATGAAGTGAACCAGCTTTCCTCTCTGAGGTCCATGAAACTTCCATTTGATCTTCTAATCTGTGATACACAATGATTATGGCCACAGTTGTAACATTTGGTGAAAAATGGCCTTTATTTTCTTTAGAGATAATATATTTAGGCGCAACACTGATACAAACAACACTGGTCCCTGCAGGACATTGGACAAAATGATGCATGACTTTAAATGTGCCTTCATATTGAGAAAAATAAAAAAAGAAAGTTACAATTGCACTGACAACATATATATATATATAGATATATATATAAAATTTAAAAACATCACATTTGTGTAAAAGAAAGTGCAAATGTGAAAGCTAATACAAGTACGCACATAACACATGACAATGAATGAGGTATGGGAGAAGTGACTAAGAGATTAGGCTCACATCTGTTCATGCATCAGACTAAAATGAAACGACATCAGCACAGGGACACATTACATCTCTAAATGAACACTTCCTGCAAGATAATAATAACTGAAGTAATGTTTAGTGGAATGCAATTGACTTTATCTTGAGCATCCTCAAGATAATTATCCATTACAGCTGATTTTATAAAACTACTACTTAGAGAATCAGTAAGGTGACCAATATCCTTTTGTTGAAGATGGATCAGTTTATAAATTATTCATTTTATCCTTTCAAGATTGGCAGTTAAATCCTCATCTGTCTATCTTTCTTGTAATATCTCGCAGCTCAAACCAGAGGTGGAAAACGTACTGAAAAATTGTAAGTAAAAGTAACTCTGCTTAAATTCTACTCAAGTAAAAGTACCCATCTAAAAATCTACTTGAGTAAAAGTTAAAAAAAAAAAAAAAAGTACTTAATTTAAAATTTACATTGAGTAAAAGTTACGTTCAATTACTTGATGTAAAAAAAGGATGAGTCATAAATCCAATCCAGCACTAGTTGTTTTTAATCAACTTTTAGTCCACATAATAATTAGGACCTTTCAGGTGGTATAATGTGCACACTTTGTTCAGACCACCCCATAAAACATTTTTAAGTACAAGTGGTATACGTTGTGAGTTCTATGATCCATTTTTTTCTTTATAGGCAATTGCTAGCTATACTATGAATTAAAGCCATTAAAGCAGACTTACTAAATGACACATGAAACTTAAACCAATCAAACTCAGTGTCTGGGACACTCATGTTTTGAAGACAACTGAGCTGACTTTGATGGGCCATCACTGTCCACCCAAAGCTCATAGTCTAGGCTACAGCTAACAGCCAGCAGCTAGTCTATTATACATGAATTAAAATGATTTCACACTGCAAAAAAGGAGTGTCTACAAACAAGATAAAAACACTAAATATGAGGAAATAGGTCCTCAAAACAAGTCAAATTTCATTTCATTTCATTTTTTACTCAGTAACGAGGGGTTTTCCCAATGTAGCGAAGTAAAATACTTGGGTCAAAATGTACTTGAGTAAAATTAAAATTACCTATTTCAAAAACTACTTTAAAAATGACCAATAACTCTCAAAAACTACTCAATTACAGTAACATGAGTAAATGTAATTTGTTACTTTCCACCTCTGGCTCAAACACACATGTCCCAGTACTTGATGTTTCACTTTAGCCTCAACACATTTCTGCCCATCACAACAGTAGTCATGTATGTTAATATTTTAAAAGCACACTCTGACATGCAAAGAATCACTAAATATAAAAAACAAAAGTGGAATGCATTTTTGGCAAAATTTATATAAAAACAGCCTGAATAATTGCTTGTTCAAAACCACATAAAAGACAAGCATCATTCAGCATTAAAACAAACAAAAAAAAAGAAAACACATAAAGTGATGTGTAAAAAGGAGTCAAAACTGTGAGCAATGCCCTGGGTCTTCCACATAGCAGGGGAGGGCATGTGGAGGGTTGGATTATGGGGGTCAGGTGAGGGTGAGGATGGGGAAGGAGGGGGGACTGTAAGGATGATGGGGTGGGAACTCATTCACAGCAGGATGGCCACAAGGGAGCACTTTTTCTACAGGAATCCTAAGCTGGAAATAAAAGAGAAGGGCTGTTAATGCTTTCTTTGGGTTAAAATACCATCAGGACACACAGTTTCACATTGGTGACAATACATCAACATTAGTGAACAGATGACATTTAGAGGACATGCTGGAAAAGGAACCTCCAAGTGTGCAGAGATCAAGTGCCAACGTAGGTTTTTGCTGTTTGAAATCATGAAGAATGACCTCCTCTAAAATTACCAATAGTAGTTTTTTTCTTTAAGATGCTCTCCCTCCCTTGAGTGCTAAGTAATTTGTCTCAATGTCTCCCTCTTGGTATCAAACAGCAGCTTGTTTTCATCTACTTTAACACTGCTGAGCTGCTTGAGTTTACAGATTGCCAGACAGATGTCTTCGTTCTCTTCCACTCTCCCCAGTGGTTGTGTCTCAACAACATCTCTCTTTGGATTTGGCTTTTGTATCGACTCAAGAGGGAGGGGGTCGTCATATGGTTACGAGATCAACAAAACATGTCATCTCTATAAACGGAGAAAGACCCTGGGGCGTTTTGCTGCTCTGGTGTGACCCGTTAGTCTCAGTCCAGCCTTGAATGGCTCTTTGTGTGATAGCAGAGTCGAGTGGGGAAAGACTTGGGAGAGCCACAAAAAGACTGTTGTGGATTAAGGGAGGCAGATGGGACAGTGCATCAAATGGGCGTATGAAGGTCCAATAAACTGGTTGATTTAGAAGCTGGCAGGGGAACGGTAAACACTGCCAGCCCAAGGATGTGACTGACTCTGCTGTTGTTACAGATGTTACTCTCTTGATCTAATCTACGTCTACCACACAGATGTCTATGGAGGCCCTTTTCTGATACTGAGTTAGGGAAAAAAAGATCTCGTAAATCAAAATAATTACTTAATACTTAAAAAGTAAATGGTATCTATATTGACTCAGTACAGAATATAAGGATTTGGACATCACAAAATAAGGAGATACTTGCCTAAGAAAAATGAAGGCCATTAATACCTCAAAATAATGAGTCTATCTTATAATTTAGCGCTACAATTATCTTTATATATCTCATTATTTGAGTTACTAAGACATTACCATGAGATAGTAAGTCAAAATATGGAGAGATTTTGAGAAGATTTCTCATTACTTTGAAATATTAAATCAGTATTTTGACCTGCAGGACTTTTTACTTTTTCATCAGTGGCAGAAATGTGCCTCCACAGATATCCAGGTTTCTAATTTATCATATTCATGTGATCGAACTAAAATCACATGGATTTAGATGACTGTATAAACATTAAATAGTGTAGTGGCAGTCCTCTCAACCACTTCTAATGTTTTACATCTATTTAGATATAATAGGCTAACACTTTTGTCTCACTCAGCTATTTTTTCAAGTTATATTTTGGACTGACTGTGGTGTAACTCAAGAAGGGAGTCTTACCAGAAAAGGTGCTTCATGCAGCATGCAGCAAGTGTGGGAGGAGTTAACTGGAAAACATTATGGATGCAACATAGGTGACACATGCACTCAAAGGACAAGTTTACAGCAAAGTAACAAGCAGTAATCAAAACCGTGGCCTATTCAGCAGAAAACACTGCCTGTGGCCTGGAGATTAAATATAGACATTTCTGTAAGTTACTCAGTAACTGGTTTTGATCAGTGACCCATTGTCAGTTGCCGTTTAGGAAGAGGAATGTTCCAGGCAGAGCTCATACAGACAAGTGGCTGTGAAGGAAATAAATTAATAGTATAAAAGAAATAAAGCAAAAACAAAACAAAACCTTCTCAGTGCAAGTGTCTTCTTCCTTTTTAACAGGCACGGAGTCGCATCAGCTTCAACACAAAACCAGGAGTTGATTACCAACATGAAAGCAGCCAACAATGTAAATAACATATTGCAACCACACGTGAACACATCTGGCGATCAACGCCGCCTCTAAGCATGACACGTAGTTTAAAGAACAGCCTCGTAAATTCACTGGCTATAAATGCGGCATATAAACCGAAGAAAAAAGAGAAAATATGTGACAGGTAAAATGGAGAGATTATATCTTTTACATTAAAAACAGAAAACTGTCTCGGGACCACTTCAGGACAGATGTATAAAACTGTAAGTAGTTTCCAACACACAGTTAAAAGAATCATGAACTGTCAAGTGAGAAAAATTAAAAATTTTTCAGTTTCATTTTAACTTTTCAGTAATGGTTACCAGATTTAATAAGGCTACTTACTCTGATTATTTTATTTCATATTGCACCAAGAACAACGTGTAATTGCAGAGTGATGATTTCTTACAGAAATTCATCCAACTCTGCTACTTTTCTCCATTCATGAACAGAGCTACTCACTTTCATTAGTTTCCCAAACACTATATACTTCTGATTTTTTCCACACTTGTTGTGAATTATGAACTCTGGTCAGTGTGGAATTTAGGGTTAACCAAATTCTCTATTACATTACAGTGGGTAAACTGAAGCATTTGTCTGCCTCCTACAAAAGAGAAAAGTCTGAGAACCATCTACACTGTCTTAGCTTCAGGCTTTTTCTAACAAATGCATTAAATTATGCAATTCTCACGTGGATTATGAGAGGATGTGACCGAAAAAGCCACAAATGAGAAAGGCTATTAATGAGACTGGACAAAATTAAGTTTCATCTTCAGCTCTTCTGCACAAAGTGTACGGAACATCAAGGAATTTGTAAGTGAACTATGTCACTCTAATCTAAAGAAAATCCGAGGGCAAAATAACTGCAATTATAGTAGTAACAGTATCCATGTACACATGTGTTCTTTGTTCCTCTTTGTAGTCAGCCTTTCCAGTCCTCACACAACTGAAGGTGGTTTCTTGAACCTGTGGTGTGAGGATAAAGACACTGGGGGGAAGAGAACAATACTTACTTTTTCCTCTCTTTGTCCCTCTTGAGTGTGGTGGATCCCCCTGCTTGCTGGGCTTGGTTCTGCAAGAGCTCTGCAGCAGTCTTTTTCTGTTTGAACATGTTGAGCTCATCATCCAGGGTCTTCTTCTTTTCCTCCAGTTTCTTTTTCTCATCCTGGTGGAGTTTCTTCAAACGATCAAACTTCTCGTGCAGCTACGTGACAAAAACATAACAGATTCAAGTTAGAAAAGAAATTTAAAAAAAGATTAGTTGTAAACAATGTGTTCTGTAACAGAACAGGCCCAGAGAGTAATGAGGATACCTCCTTTTCTGCTTCTTTAAGTTCAGCCTCCTTCTCTTTGACTCTCTGAACAAACATTTGCCTCATTTCTTCTTCTTTTTTCTGCAGCTCACCCATGAACTCATTTCTTTTAGCCTCGTATGTCTCCTGCAGACTGAGAGATGACAGGGTAGAGAAGGAAGAAAGCAAGATGAGTGAAAGGAACATTATACTGAGCAGAAAAAAATGAGGTACACAAAGAAATGTAACTAAACAAAATTAATTACAAAAGAAACTTGACCTCAAAGGATTAAATGGAACCAGAAATAAACAGAGGGAAAAGGATAAATATAACAGAGATAAATGTGGAAACAGAAAGTCCAGTGGTGAGTTGCCTCATACCTAAAGGGTTTGCTGTCAGGGTCTGTGTCCTTAAAGCCCATCTCCTCCAGTTTGCACCTGCGGTAGAGTTCGTAATGGCGTGTGTGCGTCTGCTCTCGCAGGTCCTCCATGTTCACTCTGATCAGCATCTCTCGCAGTTTGACAAAGTCACAGTGATTTTCGTTTTCCACTATGAGAGACACATGAACGTTTTACCATATCATCAGTTTGCATTGGATCCTCATGGCATTAATGGGTCTGTTTAGGCAGTTGGACAGGATTATGAGGCTGAGGTACTTATCCCTGGTCAATTTATTACCTAGTTCCCTAGTTAAGAGGGGCAGACAGTAGTACCAACATGGAAAATAGGGGCTGGGGGCAAAATGTATTTAAGCCACCTGGAAAAATCAATATCAGTTTGAGTGCACACCACATTTAGAATGTTTTCACTACTCTATCTTGTTGTCAGACAGCCCTTTCCATTGGTGAAGTGAAGCCATTATATCACTCTAAAGTCACAAGGTCACATCAATAGAACAGTAATTTTATGTTGCTAATCAATGTCATTGGTCTATTGGTGCCTTAATTGGTTAGTTTGTTTGATTTGGACCCAAACTAACTGAGGCAGCAAACCAATCTCAACATCCGCTGTGTTTTGTGAGTTATAATGTTTTTATCATGGGATTCTGGTGGCTTTGAAAAAAATGATATGATGGCAAAAAGGACTTGGCAAAGGTGAAGCAGTGAAGATAGGCTGACTACAGCATAAAAATTAACTGTCACTCATTTTTTAATTGGCTAAAATATGCTCTATTGCTGCCTCCATCCACAGCACTACATTGCTTAGCTTCTGTGCGCTTGTCCTAACTATGGCCATGCCAGTCACAATTTACTGCAGGTAACACATCAACCATGGATGAGTTCCTCATGAATCCCACAGTCTAATAATTTGAGAGAACCATTTAAATTATTTGCACTAAATGTAAAGACTGGAACAATCAGAAACCCTAGAACTCAAAGAACATCTTATTTGGCATCCTATAATTCAATGAAGTGCAACTCACAGACCCCTGTTCAAAGTTCAGGTTTGAAACAGATCAGTGTTTGTGTCCTGTAGCTTGTCTGCTGATTTGGATAGTTCACTGAGTTAAACAACGCACACCCAAAGACCATATGATACATGCATGCACGCACACAGTCAGGGGTAAATTGACCTAGTGTGAAATAAAGCCTCCAGTCAGAAATATTATACAGTGCAGACAGTGAGCATTGGGACATTGATATGTTTTTCATTGTTTGTCACAGTAGATTTCAAATGAAACATCATCTATGAGGTTTAAATGCTGACTTTCAGTTTTAGGCTGGAGGCGCTGAATACACACAAATACACACTTGGTAAAAAGTTCAAGAGATGATCTGAACTCATAGTAGATACTCCTGTGAGCCAAGAAAAGTATTATGATAGATTATTACTCATTAGAACTTGGCTACATAACAGAGAGCCTGTTTGTTAGAACTGTTCAAATAAGTCAGTATCAAATCAACTCAAATATAATTAGAGATATATGAAAACATAAGAAGTTCTCCAGTTGTAACATAATGTACAAATGCAGAGGGGGTGTAGCAGTTATATATGGTTATATAGCTGGTTATCAAGTATTTTGCTGCTGCATAGGAGGAGTATAAGGGGAGCAGTCATAATGGGAAGGAGCACACTCATTTCCTGTACAGCAAGTGACCCAGGCTTACCCTGCACTGTTCCCCAGGGGTACTGCCGGGCCTTCACCATCTTGTTTCCAATTTTCACTTCCTCTGTGCTCCCCACCACAGCAAATGGCAAATGGCTCTGATAAAAGGAGACAAAAAAAATCTGTATTCTTCCATCCACACCTGAAAGAGCTGCACATTCTGCTCAAAACACATGTAAACTTCAGCTTTGCCAATGTTTTACCACTCTGTAAATCCAAGAGTGTTAATGCAGCTATTGTATTTGTGCATGAGGAATCAGGACTTATCTTACTTGCAGCTGGTTAAATGTCTGAGCAGTGTTATCTTACTTAGATAGACCATTATCAGTTAGTTTATTCAGTAAAGTGCTAACAGTTCTGACAGTAAGATAAAAGACTTTCTATGAGAACAGAGCTCCGGTCAAACTCTAGAACAGGCACTGAAAGGCGAGTGCCTCCAACAGTCCATTAGGGAGTGTTAAGGCATCTCTACATATTTGACCTCATAAACAGCTAAGTGAGTCGTGGCTCATCTGTCAGTGGACACAAGCTCTTTCCCACACTGCCAGCTTCCTGCAGACTGAGCGGGCTGATTGTGCTGCTCTGAACACACTCCTCCCTGCATGGGGTGGCTTCCTAACAGTCTGAGCAGATACAGACGACGCTTGTCCTCTTTCTACATCACATGCTTTAATGCCAGTACAGTGTACCAGAATTTATGTTAAAAAAAACATGTCAACAATATTTTTCCCTTACATTCCATTGGATTTAGAGGCTTCAGTCTAAAAAAAAAACAACTATGAATTTTTTCTCTGTTCTGAATTATGGAGTACATTGTAAGAGTGTGTATGCAAAGCCTGTTGTAAGTCTTACATTCATAGTTGAGTTGATCTCTGCCACAGACTCATCATCAGTGGGGAACTGGTAGATCTGCACACCATTGCTGACCAGTTCACTGGTGATCTTGATCTTGAACTTGGCCAGCTCACTCTTGGAGATAGCATCTGACTTGGCGATGATTGGAATTATATTAACCTATAGATTAAAAAATAAGGATATTTACTGCAGGCCTTCAAAATGACATGGTGCAGAAACACTTGCAGATATGCAGCTAAATATAGAGCAGCTTGGGGATGTCTGTCAGCAGCAATTTTTTCCTTATCTTCATCTGCAAATCCAAATGCAGACAATATGGGAGTAATTTCATTTGTACTGTGTTTAATCCAGCATGCATATTTCTACATATATTTTACTGTACTGATTGTATTCAGCAGCAATAAAATTGTTCAGATTACAAAAATTTTTTTTAAAAAGTTAAAATTAAAAAAAACAAAAAAAACAATAGGCATTCTGTGCATATGTTCTGGTTGCAGTCATTTAAAGCTGACATTTTAGATATAATTTTTAAAATTATATTTATCTCTCAAGCTCCAAGATCTGCAAATTAGGCCTTGGTGCATTGCGGACAATTACACGTTCTTAAACTCAGGGATAAAAATAGTAAATGCAGAAAAGAGAGCAGCAGGCATCAATCTCCTGCTCCACAAAGATCCACTGCTCTGAAAACTTTGTCTCAAGATTCTGGCTTCAAGAAATTCAACAATATTTATTCCTTGTTTGTCATCCAGGCTATTTAGACAGAAGAAAAGAGATAGCTCTTGCTTGTGGATCAACCAGATGACAAAAACATGCAGGGTCACTGTCATATAGGCACTGGCTGAGAGAAAATCGGGGTCACATGACCGTCTTTATACTATGGACACTTCAGCAGAGCAGAGTCTGAATGCCCCCTAGGTGAATGTGTAAACAGACTGGGTTCTGCTCTGGATCACGCTGTTGCTAGTTCTCGCCGGAGGGCACAGCTGCTCTGGCAAACACTGAGCCAGTTCTTTGTACAAAAGCCAGGAGCTCCATGCAAATAAGCTACTGAGAAAAAAGGACATCGCAAAAAACTAAGCAGCAGCCGCCGAGCTGACTGCATTTCACAGCTGACCTACACCAACGCCATTACAAGACAACAGCCAATTTGCATGCAGGCAGATGGCCTGGAAAGGTTTATGAGTGGATGGATCAAATGCAGCAAACACAGAGATGGTAGCAAAGGATTTACACAAACTATATCTGTACATGGTCATGGGCATTACAATAGGTATTATATTTAACATGATTCTGCTGCAGGGCAACGTGTATTTACAGCCAAAAAAAACATACACAGAGGAGTGGGCAATGTGATGAATCTATACTGTGGACAATCTATATTTAGCATATGTTCTGCTTTTCAGAGGAAATGTACAAATTGAATCATACATAAATAACAGCACTGTACAAACTTTCCCACTTCACTAATATTCATCTGAGTGTAAATTCCTTATTTTACAGGAAGCTCTGCATCATTATAAAGCAGCACGACAGACTCTGAGCTTCTGGTGGCTGCAGATGTCCACACATGCACCATGCAGTAATTCTGTTTTTACAGGACCATGAGGATGTAGTGCTTTCTTTATAAATTGGAAAGTTTATTTTACTCTTATTAAGACTACTCTAAACATTGGAACAACATTATTACTCAAACAAAGAATGCTTTTTGTGAAATAACAACCAAAAAGCACCACTACATCACACTGGGTAAGTCTTCCAGACACACAGGGAAAAGATAATGGTTCCAATGCATTCAGCCTTTATTTCATAATAACAGGTGAAAATTGGGATTCAAATCATGACATGATCACGGAAAACCCTCAAGTCAAACCCACAGCTATTACATTTGAGAATCAACTAAAACAAATCTGTACAATGCTTTTAGTATACAGGCACCATTATTAAATCCCAACAGTAACCAGTATTGATTAGATATTGATGGAAAATGCCCACAAGTCAAAGTAGGTCTCTGAACAAATTACTTTCCAGCTTCCACAGCAACAACATTAAATTTGACTTATCAAGTTATAAAACCATCATTAGATTAATAAAGTGAACAGAGGCTCACCTTGCTGTCGAGTTTCTTCATAGTCACCAAATCCAGGGATTTAAGTGAGTGACCCGTGGGAGCAATGAAGTAGAGGCATGCATGGATGCGGGTGTCATGGTAACTGTGTAGCGTACGCTTGATTTTCAGCTCTTCTTGAAGGTATGCTTCAAACTGGGCATCTATAAACTCCACAATAGACTTGTAGCTGCCAAAAAGAAAAGTCAGTCACGTCAACATGATACATGTCGGTAGAGATTTGAAGTTACCTGCATCTTTAATAGGTCTTACATTGTTCCACTACCTACAGCAACTTTATTAAGTGCTTCATTTTTTACTACTTTTTCTATCCTCTACATCACATTTTTGTATTGCCTAAAAGGGTATTTTAAGGAGATAAAACAGAGATGTATAAGCTAACAGCTAGCAATTATTTTTATTGTCAATTAATCAGGCAGTAATTTCCTAGACAGATTCATAATTGGCTCAGGAAAGAGAAAAAAATGAGAAAAAATCAGTTTGCATTAAGCACAGATGACCATTATGTCCAAACTGTTACCTGTCTTCTTTATTGATCTGGTCTCCAAAGCCCACTGTGTTAACGACAGTGAGTTTAAGGCGCACGTTACTCTCCTGCAGTTCATAGGTGTTGGATTTGAGTGTGACTCCTGGCTGGTTGTGTTGGGTGGGTTCGCCTTCAAACTTGGTATTGAACAGTGTGTCCATCAGTGTGGATTTTCCCAGACCAGTCTCACCTAACAAGGAAAAAGACATGCATCATTCAGTGACTGCAACTGTATCCAGACACCAGAAGCCACAAACTATATTTTCCTATAGAGCATATTCAATCTGTCCAATACACGGCCATGTTTTCCACCATTATCACCCCTCATACTTGAAAAACCACAGAAAGTCAATAATAGCTTTATAGTGGTGCTCAAAAAGAGAGATAGAAACAGAACATCTTTATGTCTACATAAGTGAACACAAATTGAACATGACATACAGACATTCAAGGCTTACTGTCTAAAAATGACTAAAAATGAGCAGTAATAGCTCATTATTGGCTGATGTATTCTAACATCGTGGCTGTCAGATGACTCAGTTACAAAGCTCACTCTGTAAGAAATGCTATTTTTATTCCTCACAGTCTGTCCTGCACTCCAAGCATGCTTTTGCAGGATATCTCACTATATCCAAAATGTCCAGGCTTTCCCTCAAAATCCCAAATAACTGATGTAACCAAATGTTATTGTCTGTGTCTGACAACAGCTTGAGTCACTGTGGAGAAACCTCTCAGGCTTAAGGTAATGTGGCGTCTTGTTTGGAGAAGATCCAGACCCACATATTGGAAATTACAACAGAACAGAGGCGACTGCTTAGTAGAGATTACAGTCACAATATCTAAAAATATATATATATAAAAAACACTAATACTGTCAAAGTTTCTTTGCTTTAAGCATTGTTTGCATCACTGTACAAGGCTTTGTGAATTTACACAATTACAGATTTACAAATTGTTATTGTCTCAAAATCTTTGCTTTCACACTCTCTGATTAAAGTCTTGTGATTAATGTTTCTCTGAAATGTTTCTTACTTTTGATCCAACAGCGCACATACAGTATAACACAAATTTTGTTTACATCATTTAAAAAAACAGACATATTTTTGTTGACCCTTTCCACTTTCCACTGATACACAGTTTGGAGGCAAATCAAAACCATACAAACCAAATGCACAAAACAGTCACCAGATGTTTCTTAGCATTAAAACCTTAAAACATGGGCAGTGAAGGTCATTAGACCTCAAAATAAATACAAATCACAACAGACAGCATACAGTCTTGCATAAAACAGACATTGTCAAATAAAAGCTAGTAAATGGTAGTATAAAAATAGAAGAAAAAAGATTAACAACATTTGTGAGGACAACACTCCACTATGTCTCCAGTATACTGAAATTAGGAAAATGAAATGGAATAAGTAAAGCATTCCTAAACAAAAGCCAGAAGAACAAAAGGCTTGCCTTACTGATCCCAAACAACAATGTTTGGCTCTTTCCACAGACAGATAGCCTTGCCTAAAATCCAAAATATCAACAGTAAGTTTTGTATTTCCTCATCAATTAAAAAAAAAAAGCTGTGTGGACAAATTATTAGACAGCTCTTCTCATCTCCAAAATAATCATTAAGTTGAATCAACATCTCCATAAAGCTTTTTCACAAAGAATTAAACATTATAAGTAATAAAGCAGGTAAAACTACTGTGTTATGCTGCATTCATAGCAGTTAGCTGTACCTTGTAAACCGGCAAATGAGTTCATGGAGGTAAATAAAATATTATTACTAATGAAGCTGAAACAACATGTAGCCTAGAACTCAACAATTCTCAAAAAATGACAAACCCAGTGAACAGCAGGGACAGTATCATTACCACCCATGCAGATGAGTAATTTGAT
This sequence comes from Sphaeramia orbicularis, assembly GCF_902148855.1. Taxonomy (NCBI): domain Eukaryota; kingdom Metazoa; phylum Chordata; class Actinopteri; order Kurtiformes; family Apogonidae; genus Sphaeramia; species Sphaeramia orbicularis. Next base: position 22,124,326 of record NC_043966.1, read on the forward strand.
TAAATTTAATAACTGATATTTTAATAGTAACACAGAGATTACTGAATTTCCTACCTGAACCCTGAACATCTTACTCATCATAATAACCAGTGGCAACTGACCCAAAGCAATGTTTGCATAAAACCTCCATGCACTTCAAATACAGAGCAAACTGTTTTGAAAAGCCTGGCTCTCAGTGAAGCAAATAAGTTGTCTTATGACCTGGGGTAAGAGAGGAAAAACATTTCATGCATGACATACTCACCAACACAGAGGATGTTAAAGCAGAATCCATGGTTGACAGACTTGTTGACCAGCTGGTCAGGCATGCTGTCAAAACCAACATGACCAGCCAGAGGTACAGCACGAGCACCTTCACCCTAAAGAAAACATAGGGGGTTTATGATTCACCTTGCTGAGGAAATTTGTATTCATAATCACTGTTGAAACAACTATTTACAAGTGACTCTGATCAAAAAATCTCTATCACATTTAATCATACTATTCTATGAGCCTGAATTCAGGTGCAATGTGACTGACTTCCTGTTTCCTGAGCTCTAACTTTCTTCCCACAGTCGAGACGGTTACTAACCACCATGTACATATATGGTAAATGACACTGTTCATTTCAGTTGTAATGAATAGCACAAACACTGAACCATCCTTAAAATGCACCTGCAGTTAATTTGAAAACCGACCAAAGAACACATCAACAATTGTAATGTTAATTAAAAAAACAGTAAAGCCTGAGTGTTTAATATCACCAGACCTGTGCATCTTCTCACTATACTCTGAACCCATAACTCTTTCTTTTTGGCCTGCTGCACTTCCATTCACTTTTCTATGAATGTGTTTTTTTACAGTCTACTTCTGGACCAGGAACACCGAAGTGTAAAAGCACTGTTGCGTGAGTGTGGGGGCGTGTGGTTCAGTGGTGAGCATCTCCATCTCTGCGAATCCCATTTTTGCAGCCTACATCTACATTACGAGGTACAGGAAAGCAAAGAATTTAGATTACATGTCAAAGCAAAAGCTCTCAACCAGCTAAACCTCAGCCAACCTGCCCATTATGTGGCTTAACATAACAGTACTACTTTCCAATGTGGCATAGGCTTTAAGAGAAAAAACATTCCTTTTGGGGGTCAGTTTAAAATAACCAGACATGCTGATGGCACTTGACAGTTGTGGATTATTTGGATAGTTGAAAATGGGTTTAAACAGCTGAGGGACTATTTGGAAAACTGGGGGTAATGTGACAAGGCAAACATCTTTTACTCATCAGCTGCAAGTGCAAAATTCCTGAGACCTTTACTACTTTTTGGGACACATACAGCCAAGTTACACACAGATTTCACCCGTTGGGCCACAAAGGGAGCTCAAGCTGCAAAACCTTGCTATTCTGAGCACTGTATCTGGGTTTTGGTGGCTTGCTTGTACCAAAACACAAATCTAGACAGACTTCACACTCGTGGCAAATTGCAGGCTTACCCATTTATAACCTGCCAAGATCTGTTTCACCCGTATTTTCTACACATATCAGACAACGCCCGACTGAAAGTTAACGGGACTTGCGAGAAACAACATAACGGAAATGAGCACCGTAGCCCTGCTGAAATGGGGGCGTTCAGAATGAATGCTCAAACGATTGCAATGTGTGTAGTAGCTCACGGTAAAACGATACCCTCATATCGATTATACTGACCGATGTTGCTCATATTTTATTTAGAAAACGACGCTTTTAGTAGGAATTGCAGCTAAAGGGCCGAACAGGAAACCTTCAAATTTCCATATGGAAATGAAAAATTGGAATACAAAGCTACGACTGGGCCCTGATATCATATGAGAAATTCGTCAAAAATAATAAACCAGTATTTAAGCTTGTAACAGCCACCTTTGATTCAATTAACAAATTAAGCGATTAGCTAAATAGCTATGATTTGGGGTGCAATAATGGCCACAAAAACCGTTGCTTATTATTTTACCGCTCAATACGTACCACAACGCCAAGCTAAATAATACATTTTGATGTAAAGGTAAATTATATTTTAATGATAAAGGCAACCTCTGTAAAATAGGCTACTCACCGCTTGCCTTGCTATCTCAGTTGAGGCCATAGTAGTAGCTTTTAGCTGGAGGACGAAACCTCGGCTGCTCTCTGTATTTAGCAAAGGAAGCTGCACCGTTGAGGTTACGCCGAAAGATGGCCTGCTGGGAATGTACCACTGATCAACAGGCTCCCCGGGTATTATTAAGCATGGTACTGTAATAACGGCAGTAAAACGAAAGAAAACGTTATTGAAAATTATAAAAATCTATCTTTGATTCCGTTTAATTGCTAATTAGAGTCAAGATTAACCATTAATGACAACTAAAAATTGGTACTATCCTCTAAACACACCTTCTCTACCCTCTTGGATTCGTCCAGTCACAGGCAGCGGACTGCAGTGAATGAACACCACAAATGAATGCAATAATTTAGCAATAAATGGCAAGTCATGGTCAAAATGTTGATGACGAGGTAACAAACACATGTCTTGTGTCATAGTTTGACTCTTACTAAAATATTAAGTCTTTCCAAGGGTTTTCACTATGGTTGTAAGAGATCGGAAGTAACAGCTACATTAATGTATCTGAATAAAATACCTGGATGCGACAACATTTTTCAAAACAAAAAGGCTGTGTTAGTATATATTTACTTTTTTTTTTTTTTTAATATAATGTTAAATATTTGTGGCGTTAACTGTGACATTAATATGAATACGATAGTAATGCATGGGTGGGAACCAGGCAACGTCTTTTTTTGGTAACGCCCATTTAAAACAATGTGAGCTACAGCGACCAATAGGATGAGAGCAGTGAATTTAAAAAGGAGCCGCGAACCTCTCCGTTTTATACCAAAACACTATCAGGTTTAAGAAGTGAGGAGGAAACAGAGCGATTCGAGTATTTGGAAACGCTTATAACAGTATTCCTCAGCGCTTCTCGCTAATACAACAAAGCGGTTTGGTTGAATACGAAGGTGAGTGACTAACAAAATAATACTCGGACATGTTAAAGTCGACAGTGATACGTGAACTGATAAATACCAGTTTAGCTAACGACTGTCGTTTACATAGGATAACAGCGAATTATGGCGTTATAGTTTTGGTTAAAGCTAAGCTAATGCCAAAATGCGATGTTCTCCTTAACTGCCATTATTATATATAATTCCAACTGGTTAAGAGCTAGCTAATAATCTGAAAGGAGCCGCTAGGCTAACTACGAACATAAAAGAAAATCGTGTTTATTTAATTTGCTCTGAAACCCAGAAACGTCAGCCAGTCAGCTATATGAGACGACGACATTAGAATAACTAACCAAACTATAAAACAATAAGAAATGGCTTGGAATCAACAGCAGAAACCGTTTCATCAACAATGTTACAGTTAAATTGTCTTTATGGTTAACCCATAAAAACCCAGAGCTACCTTTTCGGCAGTTCCAAAATATTTCTTTTCTCTATATTTAACTTTTCTTAAATGATTTATCACCATTTATCATATTATCTTCTGTATTTTGCAATTTTTTTCATTAAAAATCAGATATCTTCCTATATTTAATTCACTGATCATGTTGATGTTCATTAAAACTCAGATTAAAGTTAAGGATTATTATGTCAAAAACAGAAAACATGACTTCTTTTCAGCAAAATATATCAGTAACTGTACATAAACCCAGTGTCTCCATCCGCTGTCACTGATCAAACTTCATAGGTTTTACTGGTGAATGAATGTTGTAGAAGATGACCGCATTTCCAAGTTCACTACGGTGCCTCTGAACGTCCAAATGGGTCATATCTGATCATGAAAAGATGACAAACTTAATTTTACACCAATTATTTACATGTATTGATAGGTTTAGTGGATCATAACTTATCAAACAGTTTAGATTAGTAGATGGTTTTGGTCTCTGGTGGTTGTTTGGGTCTTTATGGGTTAAATTAGCTTGTAGGTTTACTAAACTTTACCACTACCCACTTAAATATGTGTGAGATGCGGAGTTAAAACTAAAAACACACCTTTTATCAAATATGCTAAATCATAGGGATATGACAACAGAGTCTGACTTCAGAGGTCAGACACTAGTATCCCCCCTCAGATCTGCAGCTTTTTTCTTGCTTCATTAATGTATGGACTGTGCTCAAGTTGATTGCAATTGAGCCTTTCGTGGCTAATGAAGACAGGCAGGCTCTGACCCCAAAGATATAAGTTTGCCATAATGACCTACAATAAAAGCATATGATAGCTAACATTTTCAAGCTGGAGTTGGTTAATATTTGGCATTTAAGGTTAACTTTGTACAACAAATTATCACCATGGTACTATTTAATTTTGTTGTTGGAGTGATTTCTTACTAAATAGTTTGAACTCTGCTAAACTTGTTTGTTTTTCTAAATACTAGCCCTCGCTTATGTGTCAGTGTCTACAACAAAAAGGCCTTGTTTTACATTTTTGCAGCTCACGTTAACTTGTGTTTTCAGATACAATGGCCAACATAATCTTTGCTGAGCAGGAGAATGCACGTCTCCATGCGCCAAGCCTGAAAATGCGACAGCGGCTTCAGTCTGCACCAGGTATACAAATTAATCAGAGCTCTTTTTTTCCCTTAACTGTTGTAATGGTCTGGTAAAATGATTTGAAACACAGTCTGTTTGTAACCTTGTCCCCCACAGAACAACTGAAAACTCCTTCAACTGCCAAAACCTTTGTTACTCCACAGCTATCTAGTCGTAAGGCTTTGGGGACAGTAAACAAAATGGTCTCAACTCCTGCCATAAATGTACAAGAGAAAAAACTCCTGAAGCCAGAGGTTGTAATAAAACTAAGAAATGTATAACCCTCGATAAATTGATAAATTGTTGTGCCTTACATGAATGTCTTTCCACCACAGGGAACTAAAGTGAAGCCTCAGAAGAAAGTGCAGGAGTATCCAGAAATTGAAAAGTTCTTCCCTTATGACCCTCTAGGTAACTATAAATCCATTAAATTCTTGGTGTTCTTTGACAACAAACCAGTCTGTATTTGGATGAAGCAACTCTCATCTATAATCCCCTCTATCACCTAGTGGCATTGAATATAAAATCCCACCCTTTTTCTCACAGGATTAAATTGTCTCTGTATTTGTTTCATGAGGATATTCCTGCTTGAAATTTTAACTGAACTAAACTAAATGTAACTGAATGTGATAACTCAATGAAATTGGAAAACAAAACAAGTTACCAATTTGTGGCTTTTACCTCCAGAGTTTGATAAGTACAGTGTACCTGAAGACTTGGTTCCGCTGAGTAAGCTTGCTCTGCCTGGACTTGCTTGTTTCCCACAAGCATCACATCTGCATCTGGAGGAACCAGAAATACTCAGTCCTCTCCCAAACATGTCACCAGTGAAGATGCCAAAATGTTCAGGTAAAGTCTTACTGGGGCTGCATTCAGTTTTATTGTAGGGGGTAAAACCTCTACTGAATATCAGATCTAAGCAAAGTTATTTAAGAAATGTAAGGTTTCCACACCCATATTGGTTCACTTAGATTTAATTAACTAGTCATGATTCCCAAAATACAAAATAATGTTGTCCACTGATCCTAAAACTCTCAGGTTTTCTGGGTTGGATCTTGTGAGATTTCTTTTGCTATCTTGGAACACTTCAGGCGATTGTCTCCCAATATAAGTAAAATGTATTTTTGTTTAAGCTGCAGGAGCAAAAATCAGTTGGGAAAAATGGCAGAATGTGAAAATGCACACCTTCCTCTGCAGCTCTCAGCTTTAACTAAATGTTAAGATATTTTAATCTCATGTTATAGGGTAGTAAAGTGGAAATTAGAATATTTTCTGACCAAATCTGATCAGCAACTGGTCATTACAGCTATCATTCATGTATTTAACATTTCCTACCTGTTTGAAAACAGCAGTGATTGGCTAAAAGTCTACAGCACAGGATAGATTACACCCTGAAAACACAAGCAAAGCGTTCATTCATAAATCTTGTGTGCACTTGGATTGTAATATGAAAGGTAATTATTTTTCCCAGTAACAATCTATCAAGTACTCTAACCTTAAATGTTCCATTTTATGATATATACTGCTTACATTTCTTTGTTTGCAGTTCTTAACTTTAATAATAAGCTAAATTGTATCTGAAAGCTCCAGACAAATAAACTAAAACATGGCTCTTTTATACTGATGCTTGATCACTGCACTGTAATATTGTGTCTTGTGAAATATTACTCTACGTCTACAAAATAAATAACCTGCAGCGTTGCAGTGACACATGACTCCTCATAGGGACTATTAAGTGTGAGGTACAAATTGGCAACAACTATCATTAACTGAGAGTATCATTAACTGTGTCAATGACCTGACTGTATCTCCTTTCCAGATCATTGCTCAGAGCTGGATGCCTTTCTTCAGACACTCAATGAGTTGACTGTTGAGCTTCCTCCAGAATCTGTTACTGACTAATTTTAAATGAATGTTCTTTTATTAAAGGTTTTACTGAAATAAAGTTTGTTTATAATAAACACTTGTCATTTGTATTTGACGCCAGTCTCTATCTGTTTATAACTGACAAGCAGTGAAAGTATCATGAAAAAGTGTTACTTCCTGCTTTGAAGTCCATCAGTGGTCACATGTGAAGGAATCTCGCCATTGGTTTTTGCCAGAGATTAGAATGAACTTTGTCTCAGTTCCTCTTGTGAATAGAAGACTCTCGCCTTGAGTTTGAGGCTCATTGTTTCGACTTTATGTGCAATAAAATGACATTCTTTACTACAAAATCATAAGTCTGTCAGATAAATGTAATTTTGTGGACGCTGGACTGAGTAATGGTTGATCCACCTGGAGAGAAGGCGCTTTGTTCCATTCGTGAGTCGGTCTCCGCTTCGGGTAGTGAGCAGGTGAGTAGCCCCGGTGTGCTGGCATCCGCAATCTGACATAAATAAGTCAAATATGTTAGTATATAAGGAGTGGAGAAGATGTCTAGAACAAGCGTTTTACTTCATCTGGCAAAATGAGGAACTTGACAAACTATTACATATTTGTATTATAGATTTTTAAAGTGTTTTTGTTTACATTCTCTAAAGTAAGGTTCTCCTCTTATGACACAGGGATTAAAATCCGGTGGGAAAGCATTGGCTGTATATATTTTGACACTGGGACCTTCTGGGTGTTGTCTAAATAAAGGAAGTAGTGTTGAAGTCGGTTCGCAGTGGAGCTGGGCAGCATGTATGAGAGCGGATCAGATGCTGCTGGATGTGACTCAACTGAATCTAAAACAGCTGTCAGCAATACCGACGCCCACGGCAGCGGGTCCTCCAGACAGGGCACTGTTGTGGAGCGATTGTCGAGATATGGCATGCAGGTCATGCCCAGTGCCTTCCAGCGTAGGTCGAGACTGCAGAGGCAACAAGAAGTCCCTGACAGCTCGACTCAGAGAGAGGCTTCGATCACACCCGCTATGCGTAAAAAATACCTGAAAGAGCTGCTCCTGAACGCATCACACGGTGGGTTTAGTAGCGCCCTGTCCTCGCAAACAGCCGGGGGGAGTCCACGGGAGGATCAGGACGCAGAGTGGGCTTTGTACCCGATGGAACACGCCTGGATGCTGTCTGCGGTGGAAGGAAACTACGAGACCATTCTGGAGTTCATCTCAGAAGACCCCCATCTGCTGACCAGGAGGGATTTCATCAGTGGGTACTCTGTCCTGCACTGGTTAGCCAAAAGGGGACAGGACGAGACCCTGATCAAACTTCTGCGGTACGCGGAGAGTGAGGGGATTCCAGTGAATGTGAACCTGAGGGGCAGCGGAGGGCTGACCCCCCTGCACCTGGCCAGCATGCACGGACAGTACATGGTCATCAAACTGCTGGTCGGAGCCTTTGGGGCCAATGTTGACGCCATGGACTATAATGGGAAAAGAGCCTGGCAGTACCTGAAGGGAGACGCCCCTCTGGAGATGAAGGAGCTGCTCGGGACTTGGGACGACGAGCACTGCAGTGGATGTGTGCAAAATGTCAACAGAAACATCAACAACAACAGCGCCGGCGCAATGAACTCGACCCCCTATGATGATGATGAAGTGGATGGAGAGGTGGAGGATGAAGGCTACTTTGACCGGACAAAGAGGACCGGCAGCTGGAGATTTGGATCCTTCCGGAAACTGCTGAACTCTTTTCCATTTCTTGGAAACAAAACCTGAGTTATCTGGTATTTTCACACCAGTTGATCACTGTGTCATCTAATCCAATGTAACACTGCCATTTGAGTAAAACCTTTATTTTTTCATTGTGTTCACTAAATAAAAACATCTAGAAACTGTTTCTAGTTCTGCTTGTATAAACAGTGGTTTATTGACGTGGCAGACTTCATCCAGTCTTGGTACTTCAGGTAAACACTTCATGGTTTGTTTTACTACTACAGAGTGCTTCTTGAATACTTGAGTTACTTTTGGTCCAAGTAATAATGACAAGCCTCAAATTCCAACTGAACACTTCACTAGAAACAACCACAATATGAAAACATTACTAAGACTGGTGTTAAATATGTGGTCAGAAAATCCTGACTGATACTCTTTCAGCCAAGCTTCGTCAGCATTAGCCGTCCCCCAGTGATGTTTGGTTTCCCTCGGAAAAACATTTGGTCTCTTTAAGGATCGCTCAGCTCTGCTTACAGGGAAAAAATGCCACGAAACCACATTTCAAGTTTGATCACTGATCTTTTATTGTCAAACATGAGTATAACCAGAGTATCTGTACAAAAAGACTGCTGCTCCAGATAACATGGCTCCCTCCTTGTGGTCAGGCCCAGCAGCTGGACGTCCTGGCAGATGTTCAGATGGAGGGAAGCTGGGATCAACGGACCCTCATGTTTACAGGCCGAGCTTAGTCCTCCTCCAGTGTCTCCTCTTGGAGTTGTACCTGAAATAAAGAGGCCAGGCATGTTAGATGAGAACATTCTAACTTTTCTAAGTGGAGCACAAAAGATAACCCATTTTACTCAGAAAAGTTCCTGTTCTGTTTTGTACAAAGTAAAAAAAAAAAAAAAAGCTGAACAACTTTCCTCCAGCACTGAGTGAATGATTTATTTGTAGGCAAACAATGTAAATTTCCAACATGTGCTGTGCAAATTACATGAGAAAATGTAAATATTTAGAAATACAAAGTGTTACTAGTCCTCTTATCAAAAAGAAATGTTTAATATGTTGCTTCATATATATAAATATATTGATATTTGACAGATACAATGCAATTACATTAAAATGTGTCCTGCACTCTTAGTTTTACCATTTGCAAGCTTTGTTCATAATATAAACATACACAAAACCATCCATCTACCAGACACTTGCTCTCACCAGAATGGAAAGTTAAAAATTCAACCTATTCAGAGGCAACAGAACTGATTTAAGAGCGTTTCTCACTCAGTACATTGGGCAGGAAACCCAATGTTAATAGAACCAAGTAAACATTTAGGTGTTGAGTAATGAAAATGTGTAGCAGTCACGCCTTGTAGCAGACATGAATACATTATGATACTCATGTAAAAGACATCTTCCAAGTTCTTATAAATATATTTGTTAAACTGTTGAGAAACTACAAAAATGCACAAGATGAAATGGTAAACTAAAGATTTGTACTATGATGTGTAGTGACATTTTGTTTAATTAAAGTTTGGTACTGGAAAGAGTATAGTTCAAGAAACTGTATTAAAGCCAATGTATCATTATCAAGTTTTTCCAGTGACACCCAGTGCATGGAGTATGTTTAATATTTTGTCATGATGAAATCTGCGTAGTTCTGGCAGACATCATCAAACTCCACATTCAGTAAATTAATAGTTTATTTGAGAAAAGAAGCAAGGTCATATTCATCTAAATCCTGTTTCAGATGTCTGACCACAACACATGGCATGACATATGCAGTCAAATGTACACGATCTGCTGAGGAATCACTTTAGATAACTTTCCACTGACAGCACTAAATCACTGAAGCGGTAATGGGATAGTAGTTGCAGACATTTAAAAAGTAGGAACATCCAAGAGGAAGGCAATTTAGTGGGTAGAAAAGCAGTTTCAAGTAGTCCATCCAAGTGCTATGATCAGCAAAGTCAGAATGTTTCAGCCAAAGAGCGCCCTGATCACTAATGCAGTGATCAGGAGAAAGAGCTCCACAGCAGAAAGATGTTCTCAGCAGGGATAATGACAGCACTCCACAGACATGAAGCACTGCAATTGCAGACCTGCTTTACATGACACCTTTTGCACTTCTAACCTGCATTTGTCAGCAAATCAGACATCTTCTGGCTTTGTTAAGTATAGGCAACTTCTGAGCAGCTAAATAATAATCTGCAGTGATGTTATACAATATTAAAGTGTTACAGACAAGGATGATTAATAAGATTCCTTATAACACCCACACACCTTTATGAATTCACTTGAGTAAACCTAATACTGTCTAATACATCTGACTTACAATAACTCCCAATTCTGTCACAATAAAATGTCAAATCCCTCTGGGAGCTACACATGCTGTGAGGACTGTCAAGTGTTGAAAAATGTCTTTACATTTTGGTGGTAAATTTCTGTTGCAAGGGAGTCATTTTCTTCTGCATCAGTGTATGATATATATACACACACACACACACACACACCTTTTAACCTTTTCTTGGTTAACAGACTGATTTTAAGTTTATTATTCTTGTATTACACTGGTTTCTGAACAACATGAGGTTTGGATGACAGCTTTGTCCTCTTATCTAACTTTGAGTTGGAATTTTTGGTTAAAATCTAAAAGTACAACAAAAAGAGAGTGTTGCCATCAAAGGTTTTAGAACAATACCTTGCTCTAAGTGTTGTTGAATTTGTAATGCATTGTAGCAAAATGCTTTTTCATCTTGGGCCATCCTGCTGAGGGTAAATGTTCAACATCTCATCCTTAAAACTGAATAACTGTTCTGTGTTCATCAAAACCTGTCTCTTCGAGAGAAAACCAGGAACACTGTAGTTACTATTATTATAGTAATGTTTAAAGACGATGAGCATAAGTAAACTGACTATGAGTGCAGTTTTACAGAGTCGTGCAATTAGGTGACTTAAGGCCTAGCTGTACACACTTCAGGTGACTCTTGTCTGAGTATTTTCCTGGGAAGAATAATTTACTAAGAAACTGAATGTATTCATTTTAGAATGCCTCGCTGCAAGACCTGTTTGACTACACTAGATTAAATGTAGAATGAGCTCATCTGGGAGCTGTGGCCTGACATGTCGCTCTATGTCAACAGCCTGTAGACTGGAGACCAGTTCTGTGCACAGACATGCAAAGTGAAGATGCCACACAAATGTGCTCACCTGATCTTGTTGCCAGTTTTCATCCTGATCCACTGAGGAATCGGCCTGTTCTGTTTCTGCTTCTTTGCGAGGAAGCGCTTGATCCTGAAAGTCTTGTGGGACGACTAAGAAGCACAGAAAACACAAGGGCATCAATACATGCTTACGGAACTATAACTATTATACAGAACCCTCCTAAAAACAAATACAGCTTCAGTGTAAAGTTGTAGCATCTGCTAAGCTAACATGCGTAGCGGTAGTACTAGCTAGCAACCGGCTAACCCCGCCAAACAGCTGTAATCTGCTAATATCGCCTCTTTTTGGACAACATACAGGCTCATAAAATACCATCGACATATTTATTATGAGTTGTACATATCGGTACACATTTAAAGGTCCTGATGACATGGATGTTTAAAGATTTTCTGTTTACCATTTTGTCCACAGTCCTTTCCCCACAATGACGGTGGTCGAAGAGAGAGAAGGAAGTGACGGACGCTGTTTTATCCAATCAGCGTCCAGCAAATGGACCATTCAGTTTACAGACAGCGACATCCTCTGGTGACTGTGGGAATTTATCCAAAGCGCTGAGGTTTATGCATCTGAGAAGGTGGAATCTTCATTTATGCGGAAAGGTGTTCTATGGAGTTACAAGAAGTAGTGGAACACTATGTAGTATTGTACCACGTGGGCTGTTCGTCATTTACTGAACTTATTGTACTATGCTTCACTCATTTGATACTCTGCATTTCTGAATATACTTACTTTATTCTACTGTATTGTATTTACCTGACAACTGTAGCTACAGATAGGTAGACATTGATAAAGAAAAGGCTGCACAGCTGAAATGAGTTCAACCACAACTGCAGTAGTCAAATACTGTTTTATAATTAAACTGCATGATTAATAATACTCCAAAGTAAATGGTCTGAAAAAACAACAGCACCAAATGTAACCTTAGTGTGTATTTTACATGCATTCTGCAGATTCTACTTGTTCAATGCACAAGAGTAAAATTTAACTTTTTTGTGGCATGTGTGCTACATCTCATTAGAGGGAATTACCATTTTAAAGTATTGTTGATCATGTTTAATCAAACAAATCTTCACCTTTACTAAAAGCTTCTTCAGAAACACAAACCCAAACACTTTTGTTTCTACAAAGAAATGTTTTATTCTGGTCAAAAGTGGCATTGTTGTTAGCTTTATCAGCAGTGATATTCTTTCATGCTGTATTCAGTTTAGTGCATCACAGATTTTAAGGGGAGCAGTTTATTATATTAGAAAACAGGAAAGGCCACAGTTTGGATGCTCTGATTAAAGTCTGCATGCAGGCACGGCAGTCTGATCAGGAATGGCTATTTCTCCTCTGCAAAATTGCGATGATCTGCTAGTGGAGAGAAAAATGGTGAAATAAAGATTATGTCCTAAACAACATGCCATGATCAACAGACAACAAGTGTATCAGACTTGCTGCTATGAATAATTTTAAGTGGATTATCTAGCTCCCCAAATAAAATGAAGATATTTTTTAATCACACTTCAAACTTAAAAATGGTAAAAATGTCATTCCAGACAGTGTTCAAACCAGTTGAGCTTGGCAATGCTGATATGATAAGTCATGTAATAGGGAAACTGTAGGTGGGCAACACCTGACGAGTATCTACAGAGTGTGATATGAGGACATGAATAAGTTAAAAGCGGACGTATACAGGGTGTTACAAGCATCATATCAGAGAAACAATACTGAAATAAGGCCACACTGAGTTTCATGGTCCAACAAAGTTTTGGCTTCATCTAATGTTCCCTACAGCCACACCTCTTCCAAAGGTAACCGTTACCTTTCCTACCAAATAATAAAGAGGCTCTACTACCGTATGCTCCGTCACTGTGAGAGCTGGATATTCTAACCACAGAAGACGTGGCTGTATTCTGCTCTGAGCCTCACAGGCCTGCCATCCTCTCTTCAAAGAACTTAAAATGCCATAAGTAACTTCTGTTCAATCCTCTCCCTTATCAGACACTTTCTTTGTCTCGGTATCTGGTTTCTTGTCAGCAGTTTTGAGCTCATCTCCCCCTCCAGTTACACGGTTGCGGCTTCGGGCTCCTGGTTGGTACAGCTGAATGGCCGGCCGATCCTGACAAACAAACACACAACACTGTTAGATACAATAATATCGCTCTGTTCAGGCTGAAACAATAAGGACAGTTAAGGAAATCATTAACACAGATAATTGAGATTAACATTGTCTCTGTACCTTTTATGCCAGTCATATCATAACAAACCTAACAACAGTTTTTTTATGCACATAGAAAGCACTTAACAAAGAGGATAATTTATTTGCATTGCAGATTTGCATAGATTAATTAAATATACAAAGCCTGCTATCAAAACACAAAGAAATTACTGAGAATGACAGGCATCCATCGATGTCAAGACAAAGAAGGTATAACTATATGACACTACAAAAAGAGAACAAGAAAAATCACACACAGGAAAATTATGTGGACATACTGATAAAATGCATTTCTGTTTCTTTTATTTATTTTTATATAAAAGTCGTTACCTTATTTCGTAGACGCTCTCTTTTGACACTCTCCTCCTTCTTGTTGTCTTTGGCATGTTTCTCTGGCCTTTCACTGTGAGTAGAATCTGCCATGTGTTCACCCTTTTTCTTTTCTGAGACACGGTCTTTTTCTTTTTTAAACTCTTCCTCCCGCTTCCTGTAGGTGTTCTCTCCATCCTGACGCTCTCTCCTCCTCCTCCGATCTTCGTCCTGGCGTCTGATGCGCTCCTTCTCCCTTTGCCGCCGTTCTTTCTCTCTGTCTCGTTCACGGTCTCGATCTGTGTCACGTTCCCTGAACTCTTTTCGGCCGTCTTCATCCGCTCTGTGTGTACAACAATTCATGTTTAATTGTTTTGTTTACAATCAGCACCATCTTTGTAAAATCTGGCTTTGGTAACTCACTTTCGGCCGCGATCTTCTTTATTATCAATGTTGTGGCGTCTCTTCTGATCAGCACTTCCCATGGATCGGTCCTCTTTATTTGGCTTCTCTGGTTTCTTGTTCTTTTCCTTCGGTTTCTCAGAATCACCATCATCAGATCTTTCTGGCTTTTTGAGGAGCTACACAATAGAAGACAGACACTAAGTCATAATGATGTATTTAAAATTACTTGGAACAATCTGCCAAAATTCCTCCAAAGTACCACATGCCTTGATTTTTGGTTCTTCCTTAATGTGGTCCTTGTCTTTCTCCAGTGGTTTCTCAAGTCTTTTCATCTTCTCTGCTTCTTTGCGCTTTTTTCTTTCCTCCTCCCTCCACTTACGGCGCTCTTCATCACGCAGACGCTTGCGTTCAAGCTCCCTTCTTCTTCTCTCCTCCTTCTTTTCCTCCCTGAGCCTCTAAACAACATATGACCATACATAAAGTCAGCCTTTATCAGGCTGTTTCACAAGTGCAAAAACCTTCACAGATGTACCACATTATATATTTACCTGTTTGTTCTTCAAGAAGTCCAGCAGAGGGGTAGTTTTTTTTCCTTACAGAAATAAAATTAGATTGATTTAGTAGTGGATCTCATTTCACATACACTGAAAAAAAACACTTTTAGATGCACTTAAGAGTCAAGGAACTGTTAACTCACCTCCAAGTTCCTTTGATTTTGCTTCAATCTCTTCCAGCAGAGTCTCAGGTGTGGATGTAAACTTTTCTTCATCTCCATTATAATACTCAAGGAACTTTTTGTAATCAGGATCTGACAGAAAAAATACAGAAATGTAAGAATGCCAACTACTGTTGATATAACTGAAGATCTGTTTTATTTTATGTTAGTAATGGTTGCAATATTAGGCCTTATGGACTTGGAGTGATTTTGATGTATTGATGAAAATAGAAAATGCTTAGTTAAAATCTTTACCTTCAGTAATCGTTCCACATTTTGCATCCTTTTTCTTGACTCTTTTCTTGGCAGTCTTTTGAAAAGGTGCAAACTCCACAATGGCAGGATACTCTTGTCCTGTTTAGACAGAAATGAGTAAACCAACATGAAGTACGATATAAAAATTAACTTCTTATAAATAGAAGTATTGCATTCATACCTCTGTTGTCAATGAACACATATCCATCAAATCTGTCTCTGAAGAGAACTATGTCCTCTTGATTTTTGAAATTGATGTAAGCCCTTGCGAAGAGATGAGGATAAAGGCTGAAAGGAGAGATCAGTTGTGTTAGTTGAAACTGTTCAAGCCTCTGTAACTTAATGTTTTAGATTCTATCAAACTACCTCACCTGGTGTCATTGGAGAAAAACTCCAAGTAGTCCACCTCTGGGAGAGGCTGCAGCTGCTCCTCAAGCTCCTCCTTAGTTAGACTTGGTGGTAAGCGCCTGATCACAATCTAATACAAATCACAGATAAATTATGTAATTATGTTAGTACACACTGAGCAGAAGAAAGCGGGAAGGATTTGGTAATGTTCACTTAAAGTTGAGGTTAGGCATATTACAGTTTGTCTTGCCTCGCTTTACATTAATCTCTTAACTAAATAAATCGCAATTTAGATCTTACAAAACGCAACTGACAGAAAACATGCCATTAATTCAGAGAGGCTTAAACCGTTGATAGGACTTGCGCGTATAACTTACAGCGAAGCTAACGCAGCTAGCAACTTTTACCTTTGTCATGGCCTCTTTCTTTTCCTTAGACTTCTCCATCTTTTCTCCATCTTCACACTTTATGTCCACTTTTTTGTCCTTCGGACGAGTGTTTTCCTTGTCTTCCTTCATGTGTGTAAGGCTATAGTGCCACACAACTCAAATTCATCTCTCCCCTCAGACTTGTTTACTTTTTGTAGCAAGTTAGCTGGCTAGCAGCAGAAGCGGTGACTAACTTCCCTTTTGACGGTTAGAGTGCAGCGTCACAGCAGACAGGGGGCGCTGTGGTATATAAAAAAAACAGTAAGCCTTTCGTGTACATTTATTATTCATTAATATGTATATATATATTTTTAAACATATGAGTCAGTAATAATTTCTACTTTACACAAGTTATTTTAAAAGTAAATGTAAAAAAAAAAGGCTCAAAACAGCTAAATGTGGCTTCTGTTTTTGCGGGTACCTTTCAAAATAAAGGCAGGTGCAACAGTAAAGAGTTCGTTAGTTTCATGTCAGATGTCACATAAAGCTGTGTGCAGGTCTAACACACACCAACATGTCACAAACGATGCTATTTGCTGTACTTCTTCTACATTGATCACACACATAGTACTTATGCATTTGGTCTATGTTAGAATATAATGAATTACTATTAAATCTAGTAATGTATTCAAGTATTTTAGGTACTTACATTTGACTTATATATTTCCTTTTCCATCTTTACCTTTACTCCACTATATCACAAGCGATTAAAGTTATTTATTTATTTGAGTCATAATATTCACATTAAATAAACATCTAATCAACCATAAATTAATTCTTATAGATTATATTAAATTAAGATACAGGACATCATATCATAGGCTACAGCGAATAAAACTACCAATAATAATTTAACTAAAATATTCAGTATCCTGATACTCATTTACTTTTGTTACTTTTTTGTAAGTGAAAGTACATCCTCCATCGGCGAAAATTTCAACAATTATAATGTCTTTAGTCACACCAGCCGCCTTACACTCTTATTTTGAAAGTCTTGAAAGGAAGTACAATATAGCGGAACATAGGTCGTCGGGACGGTCGACATTTTGTTAGCGTCTTAGCAAAATAAACTGTCGAGGGCATTCTCAGGGCAACTTGATTGCCATCAGTTGCTTTTTGCTGCCTGACAGTTAAAACGATTAAATCATGTGGTATGAAATATTGCCCGGCTTTGCCGTCATGACCGTTTGTATGATGATTCCTGGCATCGCTACGGCTCAGATCCATAAGTTCACCAACGCAAGGAAGGTAGGATGCTACCTGCTAATGTGGCTATGCTAACTGCCGTAAACGAGTCTGTCAGTGTTGGTTTAAGATGTTTGTTATAACGCTTTTACTTTCCCATACAGGAAAAGAGGGTCGCACGGTTTCCCTGGCAGTGGTATCTGATGGAGAGGGACAAGCGAGTGTCCGGAACAGGACAGCACATCGAACCCAAGGTGAGTGTCCATGTGTGAATGATAACAAATGGACCTAACTTCAGCCCAACACAGGCTATATCTGGACACGAATTACTTCAAAGCTGTACTTAACAATCAAATAATGACCTGAACGCATTCAAGAAGAAACCCTATATGACACAAAAATAATTTATGCAACGTAATGTGACATGTTCCGTCATTTTCAATGTAATGAAGGTAAATATGGCCATCAGAGTAAATTAATTGACCATTTCACAAACACATCTCTGTTGCATTCAGTGACCCTGCAGTTCTCAGGTGTTAACAGTCCACTGGCTGATCAGACTCATGTCATTTTAACATGAGCAGAGCTAAAAGAATTAGACGTGAGACATATACTAGACGAGAAATATCCCTGTAACCCCTGTTAAAATGCTCTAACAGTCAGTACATGACACAAGTAGAGGATTAATCAGGTATAATAAACTTCTGTATAAATTTACCAAAGATCTGAAGACCTACTAGTTATGATTTCCATACAATTTTTAAGATTAAACTGGAATCAATATTTTATAAAGGTTTTGAAACTACTTTGTTTGCTATAAAGTATTTTTGAAAAGATTTGTAATAATTTCATGTCTTTGCTTCAACAGGGACTTGAGAACATCAACTGAACTCGAAGACCTTCACAGACCTCCAATGTGTTTTGTTGTTGTACATTAAAAACTAAAGTTCTATTTAATTCTGCTGTTTGTTAATTTTTTTTTTACCACATCTTCTAAACTAGCGGTTGCTGTCATCAGAAACACCTTTGATAGTTTAAATCTTTTGTTCACGTGTTCCAGAAACAAAAGATAATGGTGAAAATTAAATAAATGCTTTATACCAGTGAGAATGACGTGGATTCATGGATGATGTGGTCGCACAAGTGAAAATCCTGCTTGATTTTTTTTTAAACTGGACATAACAGGCATCAGGTATCTTGAAGATCTTAATCACAGGAGATAAATCACCAAACCTATTAGGCTAAAATTAACAGTATATACATCTTTCATAGCCATAAGATTTTTTTCCTCACATAGCTACCAAAGTTAAAATGCTGTCATAAAATCACATTTTTTGAATAATCAGGGTTCCCACACGTCCTGGAAAATGAGGAAAAAAAAGGTCAGATGTCCTGGAAATGGTTATCCTGGAAAATCATTTATCCTCCCCCCTGCCTTGTGTGCCTAATCTGAAATGAAACAAAGGAAATTGTTTTTCAGTGATTTATTGAAACTATACAAATAGTTTTAGAGGAAGTGCAGGAGAAAAAGTAAGAAAGAGGAGAAAGTTGAGTTGGGAATTGCCAAGTTGAACATTGCAACTCCAGTTTGCTATGCTAATGAAGTGCTACGTTGTAATTTGTGGGTGTGTTTGCATTATTCTATGATACATTTGTCATAATTATTTTTCATAGATAAATTATACCCATAGACTGCACATGAAATGTCTGAGTAATAAACAGAAACAATTTGGGCAAATACAAGTTACAACTTCAGAAAAGAATACTTCCAAAGAATGAGGACAGAGGAATGTATTAGTGTATGAGAACTTGTCTGTACCGGCTGGAAAAGTCCTGGAAAATAATTTCAGGGAAAGAGTGGGAATCCTAAATAATGAAGAAACATGCCTAGAAGCCAGAGTAAACTCACGCTAAAAAGGAAAAACAGTTGCATTAGTATGATTAAAAATCAGCCAATCTGCAGTTTGCATGGGATATAACTACTAAAATGATAAACAAGAATGTAATGAATGTGTTCATATTTTTCCTTTGACAAGTTTCTCTAATCTTTGCTTTGCAGCCTTCTGCTTTTCATTTAAAATGTGTAGATCACCAAGACTAAAATAGTGAAATTGTGCAAAAAAATAAAGTAGGCCGAAGACAAATGTGAAGGATGAAGTGATAAGGAAAATTTATTTATGCTGTGAACATTTACAGAAGGTATTTAAGGTCACTACCGGAGGAACTTGTTCATATAGTGAATATTTAGGGACCAGCTTTCACTTATCATCCATTACAGTAGAGATCCTCCCTCTACACTGTACAGCCCACTGAAACAAAGTGTGGAAAATTAAAAAGTAAAACATTACAACTCAAGTCACAAGATAAAATATAAATGAAAAGAATAATCTGAGGGAAGACTGGACTGAACTTGTGATGTTCACTTCTCCTCTTTGCCTTTGGTTTTTCTGTACACCATCTCTCTGAAGCTCGACAGGATCTTGCTCTCTCTCTTCCTTCTTTCCTCCTGATTGAACGATGCCAACGCTCTCTTTTCGTCTGCGCTGTAGATCTGGTTTTCCTTTCTCAGACGCACGGCCTCCATACGACGATGTCTGTGGGTTACAGTCGAAATCCGTCAGCATTACATGAAGACTTTTCCATCTATTTTGAAAAATATGCTAACATACTTTTCATGATTTATTATTATTTCAGTTAATCATGTTTTTTCCACCACTGATACTTTATACATAGCAGATGGGATAATGCGTCTTCTAAGAGCCATAACACAAATAAGTTACAATAAAGGGCAATACATTCATTTTACACATCAGTTAAAGAAAAAAAGTTTATTTAAAATTCAGTTTTCATAAATCAGTTTTTATTAATCAATGTTTAAAAAGAATGAATGCTTCATGGTGTTAATGAATGAGAAAGTGAGTGATGTGACTTGTGCAGCACAGAGTTCACTAGGAAGGGGAATATACAGATTTTCTACTGTTTTACATTTGCAGTCATTCTCTTCAGAATCCTGTTACCGTGCCTCCATTTCATGTTTTTTGGATATGTTGTAGAAACACCACTACATGTCTATGATAATTTAGTTGTGAAGACTGTTGGCATCAACAGGAAAATGTAACTTTTTAAAATAACAAGCTACATTTATGTTTGATTAACTTGACTGATTAACCATCAGAATGGTAACATTTGTCATCCAGTTTCCAAATGTAAAAGGATGAAAAGGCATCAGATCACAGGTGGTACTGTGAACAAAGGATAGGTCCATTCCTGACTTAAAACTGTTGTCATTCTGATGATTATACGAGGTTTCTTGCTGTAATCTTTCATAACTGAAGCCTTTAGATGACCTTCTGAATGTAGCTTCACACTAAACAAGAACTGGACTTAAATCAAAAGTGCACTAGATCTGCAGTTCCCAACATTTTTTGTACTTGTATATAGTCTGAGCCCTCACCTGACTCACTCACAATGATAGTGATTCATTATGAATTCAATTTTGGCAAAAAATTTAATCAACTATATTATTTTCCCTTTTCTCTTTGTTTTGTTCAGTTATCTATGATGTGAGGCATTCTTCAGAACTAAAATGACCTTTTAGTTTAGTTTTCTAGTTTTAAATACAGATTTTAATTATACTGTTAGTGTGTCAACATTCTCACAACTGCCCAGGTGTCCCAGTCTGGGAACCATAGCACTGGATAAGGTCTTTTGAACAATCAATATGGACAGGAGGAATGATTACATCAAGCAAAACACACTTCAAACATTGTCCATTAATAAAATAGCTATCATGAAAATGGATCACTTTTAAACAGCCTAAAGCTTTTGGTAACATCCACCACAGCTTCCCTACATCTACTTCATGACAGTCATCCAAAATATCATAAAAAATCACTGATGGCTTTCGACACAGACTTTTGTCACGCCTTGATAAAACTTGATGTTTGTAAACCCACTAAAATTATCACAAACCTGCTGCCACTCATCACGTAGCCAGACTTTTCAAAGTTCGCAATCTCATCACTGGTCAGACCGATTTCTCCTCTTCTTGGGATACGTTTGCCTGCTTTCACGTACTCGGCCATGGCAGCACCTTCACCTGGCAGCAGCGCGTGACCAAAGCTGGTGGAAAGAAAATGCATTGAATAAAATACAAGGACAAGAACATCAAGGAGCTTTCACTTAAATCGAATGATTTCATGACTTATTAACTGCAAATGCTTGCTAACATAAAGTAACATTAAAAATGTCAAAAAATATATTTGGATTAATTGCTCTTATAAGCCCTGTCATGCGGTGTTTTGTATTTATATAGATGTGTGCAAATGTATACAAATATATGAATGTTTTGATACTTGGCAATGTATCTATAGATGTAGTGTAGTCTCTGCAACAATAATACTACTATGTGGTGTATTTTTTTTTTTTTTTTATGTGTGTCTTATCCCAGATGTTTTGTTCTGTTTTGTGTTGTGCAAAAATCTAAATAAAAAGTTTAAAATATATATACACACACACACACACACACACACACACACACACACACACATATATATATATATATATATATATATATATATATATATATATATATATATATATATATATATATATATTTGGATTAATAGTGTGGTCTACAAATGCCAGAAAACAATAAAAAGATTGCAATAAAATAACTAAGGACATAGAATTGATACATTTTTGGATTCTTTTCTTAATAATACAATTAATAAAAAATATTTTTTTTGTTCAGCTAATTGATTAACCATAAGATTATTTCCACTCATTTCCATCTTGAACTGACTAATCTTGTTTTTTTTATGTGGTTTATGCAGATGTAGATCATGATTTTAACAGCAGCAGTTTCTCATCTAAATAGTGCAAAATACAATCTATTATCTACCGTTTTCTTTTTATTAAGATAATAACTGTTACAATAACTGTTTCTAATAAAAAGAAAACAGTAGAATCAGTGTAATAATGCTGTTTTACCTTCCCTTTCGCATTACTAACTCCACTACATTACCCTGACCATGTTAGTAAATCCACATAAAGTGCACAAATAATATAGAAATGTGAAACAGACTCACTCCAAAGGTCTGTCGTCCTGGGACATATGTGTGAGTGGGGCTTCAGGTCCCACCATGTGCTCATCCATGCAGGTTTTCTCCACCCACATCACTCCAGCTGCATCTTCCTCCTCCTCCTCCTCAGACTCCTCACTGCTGGAGTCACTTGTCTCTTTACGGCTCTTCTTCGCCTTCTTCTTCTTGGACTTCTTGGACCTGAGAGGAAACATGATGTTTAGTTACATCTGTTTCAGAGTGAATATAACTGACATGTGCATGCATGTTGAAACTTACTTCTTGCTCTTCTTTTTCTTTTTCTTCTTCTTTACAACTTCTTCTGCAAATTACAAACATGATAGTTGAGCCAAAAGAACTCATGAAAACAAACGTCCAAGCTCTGTAAATTAAATTATTCATTGTTTTCTCACCATCTGAATCTGATTCCAACTCACTGTCCTCGGAGTGCTTCTTCTTCTTTCGTTTCTTAGATTTCTTTTTCTTCTTTTTTTTCTTCTTTTCTTCTGCAAAATAATGGATGAGATTTGATATAAATATGATCAATGCACAATCTCTCTGTATCTTTATCTGTGTTCAAACACTGTGAACCTTCTGAGCTTGATTCTGAGCTGCTGTTCTTCTCGTCTTCTTCAACTGGTGTGAATTCATCAGAGCTGGTGGGAAAAAAACAAGAGCAAGAAAATTCAGTTTTTCCCATCTATTATCATGTATTACTACAGGTTATCAATTCCAAAACATTTAAAATAGTTACTCGGATCTTCGTCATACTTACTCTGGTTCTTTAACTCGTGGTGAATATCCCCAAACCTCTGGACAACCTAACTCACCGATCCTCTCTCTCTCTTGCAGACGCCTGTAACACATAGAACAGTTATAATTCTAATGGCTGAGAAACATACACATACATACATGGGTAAATCATCTGTTTTTCAAGCAAATATTGCAATGCATAACTTGTTGGGATTTCTCAGATATGAGAGTTAACTCCCAACTCCTTTACTTTGTCATATCTGAGACTAAACATAGGTATTAAACATTTTAGATTAGTAGATGCATTTGGTTACCAGTGGCTGTTTTTGAGGGTTAAGGTCTTTCGATGTTGAGTACGTGTACTAATACCACACTGTGAAAATACTTCACTATAAATTAAAGGTTTGAATTCACAACTTTACCTGGGCATGCAAGTTTTATCATCAAAATGTGCCTGAAGTATGTATTTTTCATTTTACTGCTGTAGATGTTTATTCAGATAATCAACTACTTTATATTCTTTTGGACAGTTTAATCTACAGAAACGCATCATGTTGTGCACCATTTTGCCTGGACAGGACAGAATGTAATCTGAAGTGTGGACAAAGCTGTCAGATAAACAGCTGATTTAAAAGTACAATATTAATCTGTGAGCCTGTGGAGTGGATCTATAAAGGCGCAGAAATAGGGGATACTCGTGTTAAGTACAAGTACATCGCAATACTACATGAGTGTGGTGTTTACAGTAGTAAATCTATCAGTTTACAGTTCTCACCTGGCGATAAAAGCCTCTTGTCTCTGTCTCTGAGCGTCGTCCCGCTGCTGTTCGTAGTAGTATTCATCCCTGAGGCTGCCGTGCTTCCCGGGTCCGTCCCTCTGCTCAAACCAGTGGTTGTGGTGCTGACTGTGGTGGTTGTTGACGTTATTGTGACGCTCCCTGGACCGGGACCGGGATCTGGACCTCGACCGGCTGCGTCCAGGACTTCCGATGCGGATCCGTCTGATGTTTCTCGCCTCTCGGAACCTTCGTTCACGTTCCTCTCGTTCCCGTTCCCTGTTACGCGGTTTGGGGAGTTTAGGCCCAAAGCTGTCCGGAGACAGGCTCCGTCCGCGGCTGCGGGAGCGGGTCCGTGGTCTTCGTGGTCGGGGACTGCGAGGCTCCCCTCCACCGTCAGAGCTAGACCGATCCGACAGTGGCATAATAACTGACCGAAAACAACAGGACACAGAAAAACACAACGCTTTAGATTAAAATGAATTTAGAGTAAAATCAACAGAGAGAAACCTTCATGTTAATATGTACGCAATCAAAGCGTTTAATAACAGGAAGCCTCGAGGCGTCCGTTCTCGAATGTGATCCTCCTAAACATACCATGCACAAATGGTTCCGCTTCTGTTTTACATAGAGAGGGACAAAAAAAAAAAAAAAAAAAAAAAAATAATAATAATAATAATAATAATAATAATATGAACTCAGGTAAATACTACATACATAAATACAGATTTCAAAATACTGTTCCGGTCTTCTCTCATTTTTGAACGATCTCTCATTGTTTTTAATGTCTTTAAAATTGGCTAAATAGCAGCCAATCGTAAGTTCAAGCAGTACATAAAATGAGGAAAAAGAGAAAAACTAAAACCCGTAATGTCATGAATATGATGCATAAAATACAATGATATTCACTAAGAGTTAATGAACCAGTATGTACAATTGATAATTTGAAGAAAAAAAAAAAAGAAAAAAAAAAAGACAGGACAACAAAACGTAAAAATAATAATAATCAAATAATAATGCTTATGCTGACAACATTTGTGTATTATAAATTACTCAGTGAACTTCGTTGTTTTGTTTTTTAGGTCAGGTTTTGATAGTCTGCGGGAATCTAACCTCCAGTATGTCCATCTTTACCCAGTACCAGAGCAGAGCCCCACAGTTAATAACACTGACAGGTTTTCAGGACTGTTATTGCAAAGGTGACAACAGCAGGTAACAGGACGGAAACACTTCACAATATCTAACTCAAATAATGTCAAATTATAGCACTTTCTTGCACTATGAAGAATTCTACTGCGCCACATAAAATATCTTAATATAAAATATAAATATATAATATAATATATAAAATATATTGATAAAAAGAAGCGAAAGCCCTACTGCTGTGAGTATCCGTGAGCGTCGACAGCGCTTCCTTGTGGTCGGTTTGTGAACTACAGTGAGGTTGTGTCCGCAGCTGGCGGCAGGAGCTGTCTGTTAGCTTTTGTTTGTAGCCTGCTTAGGTACTACAGTCCATTTTAGCCCCGCTGCTTGGCCTTGGCAGAAAACATCAAAGTTGCAGGTAAAAAGTGATCACATTGAATGATTTTTGAAAGCTAAAAGCTACAGATTTGAGGAAATATGTATTTATGGTATGCTAACAACTTGCTAAATGCAGGCCGCGCCAACCGGTTTTTATTAAAGAGGAAGAAGGAAGCAGTTAGCATAGCTTACCTTTGTTTGCTACCACCGGCACTTTAGTAAACGTTTAAAAATATCACTACAGCGATTATATCAATGGTGAAGTAGCTATGACTCACATAATGATAAATAGCTGCTCTTCTTCGTGGCCGAAGTGTTGTACAGTTTATTTCCACATAGTTATTGCATCTTTGGAAAATAACTAAGCTAACGTTAGCTAAAGTAGGCTAACGTTATTCCTGTTACAGTGGGGTTGTCATAATTGTCTTGTGTAACATAAGCCTAATTGGTTCCATGAATGAAAAGGTTGATTTTAGCATTCATCCTTTTATCAGTTCATCTTTGCATTTAGTGATAACCTATGTTTGGAATCTTTACAGTATTTTTCTAATTAGTTATTGCGAGATTACAAGACGCAAGTGTCTCAAACAGTACAGCCTAATACTAACAATAACTACTGAGTTAAACCTTGCAGGTTTTCCACAGCTATTGAAGTAAATGAAACTTTCGATTGATGCCAGCTGTTCTTAGAGATGTCTGGACTTTTGTTGATTATATACAAATAACACTGCGAAGACTTTGAAATTTGAGTCATTTAGTTGTCTTACAGATACTTGCAATTAATATTTTCTATTCTGTGAACGTCATGCCATCATTGTAGTATTAGTCTAATTGTAGTCTAATAATCCACACCCTTTATGAAGAGGAAGATAGATTTATTAGCTCAGAATTTTGAAACATGAAATCTGTTTTATTATTCCTTTTACCTCTTTTTTTATGAATATGGCAGATATGACATAACTGTAATATACAAAGCCCTTTACTGAAATATTGCACCAAATATTGGTGTTAGTTTTCTATTGAACTCATAGCAGAAGGAAAATAGGCTACAATTAGATGTTGTCTTTAAAAAAGAGATAATGAAATGGTGGGAAAAAAATATGGCAATGACACTCAAATATTATTTCTGTTAGTTTCAATCATCTGTTTTTTATACAGTAGGTGTAAGGATGACAATTTTTACAATTATGCAAAATTGTCATGTTTGTTTTATATACTCGCCATATGGTATAATGTTATAAATGTGACAAGCTGATTTACAGATCCTCTGTCAGCATCAAGATGTGTTAGGACAGATTAACTTCACCTTGATCTGAAGCATTATTTGGACAGTGTTAAACTGCAAGAACTGCACCATTATGTTGATTTCATAATGGTGATAGCATTTCCTTTAGAGGAAATGTAGGTGCTTTTGATTGATTGTGTACAATCGTATATGTCTCAAAGTGACACTATAATTTATATATTTGGTCACTGAAATTAATGATGTATCTACTGTTGCACTGACAAAATTAAGTTAATTATACTGTCTTTGAAACTTAGAATTCTTAACAGGCTGATTGCATTTTTTAGGATGAAAAAAGTTATTTTGTCATTCAGTGGAATCTTTAACTTTACACATTGCTGAAAGGCTTAACTGTAGGTTTCATTTAAATACAGGCCCTCTGTGTGTATAAAAGTCAAGTTTTACTAAGCTATGTTGCAAATAAGATCTCTGCCTCAATATATAAATGTAAAGATTGAATTAATGAATTAATATAAGCTTGAATTATTAACTGTTCTTTTCTCCTCTTTGGTTTTTATAGACATGCCAAGTCTTAAGCTGATATCTGCCACCGACACACAATATTCAACCGCTGTGTTGAAGTCCATGAATGAGCAGCGAAGTCATGGATTATTTTGTGACGTCACCATCATCATACAGGACAAGAAGTTCAGAGCTCACAAAACCATCTTGTCTGCCTCAAGTACATACTTCCACCAGCTCTTCAGTGTGGCCGGACAGGTGATTGAGCTAAACTTCATGAGGGCAGAAATTTTTGAAGTGATTCTGAATTATATTTACAGTGGCAAGATTTTCAGAGCGCGATCAGACATCCTTGAAGAGCTCATAAATGCTGGACAAATTCTGGGAGTGAAGTTCATTGCAAACCTGGCCACACCATTATCACAAGTTAAAGGTCTGCCTGGTTTATCAAAAGAGACAGAAAGTAAAAGTGACACATCCTCAGAGATGATGCCGATCATCACGGAGTCCTTCTCGATATCTACAGAAGAATTCAATCAGACTGTCACACCTGCAGGTAACGATGAGGACTCTGACAGCGAAGTTATGTTTGTCTCAAAAACAGATGCTCAAACCAGAGCAGATCAGAAAAACAAACCTGGTGAAGTTATTGATTTAGACACTATAGATTCAGAAAATGAATCATCAAAGCAAAATGAAAATGCAGCAAAAGAACAAGACAAATCCACAGCTGAAGTGAAAACACATCCTGCAAATAATCAGAGTGTCACGAGTGCAAAACCCAGTTTAAAAGACAGCAGTCCTCTGCACAGTCCTGACAGCAGTTCCAATAACTTGTCTTCCCCTGCCAGAGTTTCCTCAGGAAGTGCTCCGACAACACCAGCCAGGCCAAGCAGTTTCACCCCTGAGCCCTCAAGTGCTTCACAGTCCGCTGACAACAGTGATATAATGGGAGTTCAAAAGAAGCAAGTTGCTGCTACAGCTCTGCAAGGAGATTCCAAAATAAGGCTCCTGGATGTGTCTGACAGCTCAGCAAATAGAAACAGCTCAGCAAATAGAACTAACATTCCCAAATCAGGCATAACAGCAAAAAAGACAGTTACTCTCCAAACAGCCACTGAAATTGACTCTATTTCTAAAGGCTGTAAAGTGTACGCAAATATCGGCGAAGACACTTATGACATCGTCCCACTGAAAGAAGATCCAGGTGAAGGAGGATCTAAAGCCAATAAAGGCAAAAGAGCATTGATGGCAACACCCCTCAAGCCTTTTGATAAGATGCCTGTGTCACCGAAGGCTGGCCCCAACAAGAAGAAGAGCAAAAACGAACTTGAAGACCATTATGAGCTCATCATGGACGGGAAGACTTTCTATGTGTGTATTGTGTGTAAGCGTCCTTATGTGTGTCTGACGAGCCTTCGGCGTCACTTCAACACTCACTCATGGGAGAAGAAGTACCCATGCCACTACTGTAACAAAGTGTTTGCCCTAGCAGAATACAGAACTAAACATGAAATCCATCACACAGGAGAGAGGCGGTACCAGTGTTTGTTGTGCAACGACACCTTCTTGAACTACCAAATACTGTCAACCCACTGCAAGCAAGTCCACAACCAGGACCCCAGCGGGAGGAAAGAGAAAGATGACGCAGGAAATAACCTGTACCGCCTGCTGCCTTGTAAAAGTGTGCAGATGAAGGCGTACTCGTGGAGTACTGAGGGGCAGGGTGTCCCCGTCGTCTCCGAGGACGGCAGCGTGCATCATATAACCTCTGGTGGAGAGGACGTGAACCCGTCCACCCAGAGAAGAATGTTGAACTGGGACGACATCTTCATGGAACCTGATTCTCGGATGCCGCAGAACATCCAACCCAGGGCGGCAGTGAACGCTCCTCCTCCTGCAACAGCAGAGTTTGACTTTTCAATACCGGAGACGTACTGAGCGACAGGCTGCACTTCTTCATGTACCTGTGCCTTTAAGGTGCCCTCATGTCAAAAACATTGTCTTTCTATAATGTGCGATAGTGTAAGCTCGCCCATGTTACTTGGCTTAAATAATTACGCAGATCGTCTGTATAATTGGAAGAAATAATAATGATATTCGCAGTAAATCATGAGATGCAGTAAAATAAAATGTAAAGTGAATAATGAACAGTCCTCACAGGGAACAACAGCTGCTCCACTAAATGTGTAAAAACATTACTGGGAAAAGCAAGTTTAGTGGAAAAGGACTCAGAATAATGTTGGTGCTTTATTTCTTTTGGACTTGAGCCTCAAATTCTGCTTTAGCTAAAAGATTTCAGCAAATGGAAGCACAAAGAAAAACAAGTGTCCCAACGTATTTATTTCAGCAGTCTTTTTAAAATAACTTAAACTAAATATTTGGACCATGTTTTCTGATGATATGAATCATAATATCTGTCCCCTGAGGTCAATTTCATGGAATAGAAAAGGGGGCACTTATTTAAAGATGTCCAATCAGGTGTATTTTTGTCTTGGAGCAGGGTACGCTCATGTATTCAATGTTCACCATATTAAGTTAAAGTTGCTGGAACTGTTTATTATCAGCTTATGCTTAAATTATGAAACTTCTTCCAGGATCTGGCGGAAACTTCACAGACTTTTTTGAGAAATCATTCCTGCTTTCCGTTCGAGCCTTTTCTACCCTTTTTCTTCCTTGTTTGTACAAGAGAATGTTAAATATGAATTGAAATATATTTTATATTAAGTGACTGTTGGCAATCCTGTACTTTGAGTACTGTGGCAGGGAAGATATTCAATGATTATTTAATTTTTCAGTGGCTGTAAAAAGAAAAAAAAAATTTACATGTTTGTTCTTATCACCTCCTGTTTTAATCCACATGTATGTTTTTTTAATTGTCATGTCATGAAATGTTTTTAATGCCAAAATCTGCAGGTGGCGATAGACTAGGCTAGACATGTTAATTACAGTTGTGATAGGATTGACATGAATTGATAATGTATCAGCCCGTACAGATAGCACTTAGTAACAGATCATTCAAAAGACTTATGTAATAATGTCACTTTTTCTTTGTGAGAGAATGTAGCGGTCAGTGCAAGTAAACAGTAGTACTAATATGAAAACTATCCTCCATTATGTCATCAGTAAAAATTTCAGTTGGTTTTTTTAATAAACAGATTAACCGTGGTGTGTGTTTCGTACTTATTTTAATACTATATAAAGTTTGTGATGGAAAGAATAAAATGACATTAAAATCCTCTGTCTTAAGTGTAAAAATCTATGACAGGAAACAGCCTAGAAATATTTTTACACTATTTCTAGTCTTGTTTCTAGATTAGGAAACAGCCCCCCCCCCCCCCCCCCAGTGTGATTTGCATTTTTATCTTTATTTCCTACTATTGTCATTTCAGCTCTTTAGCAGTAATCAGTGTATTATATAGGTGTTGCAGTTCAGCAGGTTGACTAATACTAAAAGGGGCCATATTTTGTTAAACCTACTTTTTTTAGTCTGTGGTTCATTTCTTTGTGTATTTGGACCCTAATAGTTCAAAAAGTTTGAATTTGAACCCTCCAGATGCTGCAAAGCTATCTTTATATTCATTTTGGCAAAAATTGAGTGGATT
Organism: Sphaeramia orbicularis; assembly: GCF_902148855.1. Classification (NCBI taxonomy): domain Eukaryota; kingdom Metazoa; phylum Chordata; class Actinopteri; order Kurtiformes; family Apogonidae; genus Sphaeramia; species Sphaeramia orbicularis. Next base: position 22,155,025 of record NC_043966.1, read on the forward strand.
TCTACAACCCGTTTTAATTCCTTCTTAATTTGTTGTGTCTATAACTAGTTACCTCACGACATTTACACATTTAAGGGCAAGGCTTCTGACGAACATTTCTCAGAGTATGCCATAATTGTTTATTAGCAGCAGTGGTTGTTGTCCATACTGAGAATATGTCCAAACTTCGAGCCGATTACCTAAAATGGTCAGTTGTTGGTTATATTAATGAACACAAGTGGCTGAACAGGAAAGAGAAGCGCAGCCAACAACCTGGAGGGGGTGGGGTGTGAAGTGGCTCATTTACATTTAAAGGTCCAGTGCCCAAAATGACCTTTCTGGTGTCATTACTCAGAAATAGTGTTGAAGATGGACCTGTAGAGTTGAATTAATGAAGAATTCAGACCCAAGCATAGCATTTACAGTTTATGTAGAGCACAGGGAAATATCTTAAAATGCATAATCCCATTTAAAAAGCAAAATATCACTCCTTTAAGTTAAAGAAACACGCTTATTGCCATTTACACAAAACAATTTTAATTGCAAGACAAAGGAGCTGACACTTTCTCAGCCTGAGAAAGTGTTCTTGAAATTATAAAAAGCAGTGATTAAAGCTGACAGACTGGTTTCATGGATATGGACTAACTTTACACTTCATTCTACATTTCTTTTGTCTCCTTTTAAAAGCAGCTCTTAGACTATGACCTTTATTCATGCTGTTGTGTCAGTGAATCCAGCACTGACTGTACACACTCAATTTTACTTTAAGAATGACACATTTCAGCTCACACTGATGTGATTCTACTACTTAAAGTGAGAGACTTAAGCTTACTTGGCTTTCTGTATTTGGTGAAAATACAATAAATAAGGTCTGGAGTGTTACTGTTAATGTCTTTCTATAACTACTATTTCTTCATTAACACTGCTCTGAAAGATACCACATAGTGATTCAAGTTATTCTTGAATATAGAGTGAAGAGCTGATAAATAGATACCATGATCTTTATCTGTATACTTTTGACTTTTACTGCGCGAAAAGAACAACTGCGTAGCATACTGCTGTACATACATCTTGAGCATGTATTCAAACTTTGCCTCTAACAGTGTACAATATGTTACACTATTAACCTCTAAACAAACAACTTCCGAGGCCTACAAATACAGTTTTAGATTAACTAGCTGGCTGTGTGTATATTCACTAAAGACGTCGTAGCTATCGTCTTACACTGCGATGAACTCAGAGAGGGCTCATAGCTGTGGAATCAGGTCTAGAACCATATAATACAAACATTTTTGTCAGTGCCACCGCAAGAAGCATTTACATAAGTGGAGGTGACTTAAAGAGGGGTGAACTTAAAGCATGTGTTTTAACTTGTACAGAGGTGACAGATTGCTGCAGCGCTGAGAGTCCATTTACATTAAGGCAGATAGATGTGTAAACAGTCCTGGCTTTGAAGAGGTTGTCTCTTTCACACACAGTGCAGGCCAGAGTGTGAGTGTCGCCCAGTTAGACAAACACTTGATCCCTTGTGTCGGGCCGATCACATCCTGTGACCTTCCTCCTCACCACCACCACCTTTGAATGTTCACAGTTTGAAGGATTGTGGAGAAAATCCACGACACATTGTGCATTCAAACCACTCATTCAGCACCTCTCAGTGGAGCGATGCTGCCTGAGGTGCCGTTGATGTCACTCACGGTGGTTTTAGGGGCTGTAGGGTGGGGGCTTCTCGTCGGGGTGGTTGTGAGGAGGGGAGTAGCGTGGAGGGACCATAGTGGGCCAAAGGTGGCTGGCTCCAGACTGGGAGTCATCCGACAAACCTGAAGAGTCAGGAAACATGTAGGAGCCCTGCAAAAAGAAAGAAAGATTATTAAGATGAAACTGGTTTTTAGACTGATTGAATCTGAAGTTTATGCAGAGGAAGCCAAGTGCAAATATTCTTTACTTATTTCACAGTACAGATAGTGTTGAAAACACTGGTAAAAGTTGGCGGATTGATTCAACTTCTGTGCCGCAAAAAAAGTGAAAAAGGCAGGCTCTGAAATGTACTCAGTCTAGAACAAGTAAAAATCTGTCGTGCATGTTAAAGTCATACTAACATAATGTGAAGAAAATTAAACCACTGTGACTCCAAATACAATAAACATCCAAAATAATGATATAATGAACTGAAAATAATGAGCATAAACCTCACTGCGATGGGAAAATAAGGGTTCCATGTCAGCAACAGCTGTTGGAACATTACGGTTCTTATTCTCCACTACCAAACCTGTTTAGTATCATCACATCTTTTACATCGTTTTCATCTTGCTATGTGGTCATACAGCTGTAGATGATGCACAGATGGATGTTTAAGTTGCTGTCTCATCCATTTAAATTCAATAACAGAGCATTTTTGCTTCATTATGACCCACTTCTGGATTTGGTCAGTCAACTTAGTCACAGTGGTTCAACAGAAAAGCTCAAAATATTCCTCTTGGCCAAATTGACAAGGTAATATAGTCAGATAAAGATAAAAAACAAACAAACAGCACAGTAGTGACAAACAGGGTCTGCCTGGTAGCAACATGCAGGTGGTGACAACATGTCTTAGGAATACTAATGGTACAGCTGCAATTTTTTGAACTGCAGTGTATTTTTTATGTAATCGTCCAGTTCATCTCCAGAATTTCCTTGCTGAACCTGTACCTTCATTGAAACTATGTGGCATTGTAAATCTCAGTTTGGTTGAGTCTGTCCCTCAAGTTTCAAGCAACTTGATGCTTTTGCACAATCAAGAACAGAGTCAACAGTAAACAGAGGTTTGATGTCATCTATTTTTAAGTTTTAAAGCTCTGTGCAACACATTGAAAATTTAACCGGTTTTAGTGGGATTTAAAATGAATCCTTGTACAACCCAGTCTTAAAGGACCTTTATACAGTTCTGCCTGTACCTTAACAGCCACATTAAATCAATTACATCACCAGCCCTTTACCATCTCAAAAACATTGCCAGAATCAAAGGTTTACTGTCTAAACCAGAGTTAGAGAGACTTATCCATGCAGTTATCTCTAGCAGGTTAGACTACTGTAACAGCCTTCTCACTGGACTCCCTAAATGAGCTCTAAGACAGCTGCAGTACATCCAGAACGCTACTGCTCGGGTCCTGACTAGAACCATGAAGTACCACCATATTAGTCCTGTGCTCAGATCTCTGCACTGGCTTCCTATTGCTCAGAGAATAGACTTTAAAACAGCTCTGCTGGTCTATAAGTCTGTCTATGGTCTAGCACCAAAGTACATCTGTGACATGTTGGTCCCATATGAACCATCTCTGACCTTGAGAACCTCAGGGACTGGTCTTCTGCTGGTGCCCAGAGTCAGGACTAAACATGGTGAAGCTGCGTTTCAGTTCTATGCAGCTAAACTCTGGAATAGTCTTCCTGATGATGTGAGACAGGCCTCTACTCTGACAATGTTAAAGCCCAAGCTGAAAACTGTTCTGTTCAACTGTGCATAGAACAACTGAAAGGGTTCTATCTGCACTCTGCTCTTTTACTTTGTTTTAATTGATTATTATTTCTGTTTTACTGATTATGTTTTAATTGTAATTGTGTGTTTTTAACCTGTCTCTTTTCCATTTTTGTAAAGGACTGTGAATTGCCCTGTGTTGAATTGTGCTATACAAATAAATCTGCCTTGCCTTGCCTTCCCTTACCTGCATGTCGTAGGCTGAGTACGGTGGCAGGCAGGGGGCGGTGTTGTAATATGAGTTGAGTGAAGTGGTGGGCTGAGGAGGCTCAGAGGGGATTGGGGCTGTAATGGCTTCTGGCTCAGATGTGCTCTCTGAGGCAGCAGAGGGTGTCTGGAAAAGAAGAGCAATATTAGCATTCATCAGCCCGCATAATGAGGTTTTAAGTAGCATGTAGCACGTACCATGTCTTTGAAGCCTCCGAGCACTGCAGCGGTTATAATACCCAGAAAGAGAGCCACGATGTTGAGGATGGTAGCAGACCACAGCAGGTGGTAGAGATGCACCACGTCTTGGCAGCTCTTCACATCTGTGTATTCATGGTATCCTCCAATCACCTCTACACGGCTAGCCCAGTGGGTGGAAAAGAGAGGGAAAGGCAGTCAAGCCACTTAAGTCACCACATGCTGAGCAATGCACCTATAATACAAAGACAGGCTCTGAGCATTTGTATTCAGGACATGGTTAAAGACATACACAGGTTTGGATTTACAGAGATAGATGAGTCTATAGTTGTAAAGGCTCAGATGATTTCAGTCCAAATCTGAGTGTAGAAACCAGCGAGCTGCTAAAGAGCTGGGAAACACAGATGAGCACATGAATGGCTGCTTGGACATACACAAAACATGCAAGTAATGCGAGTAAATGGCACCCTAAACACAACTTTAAGGTGAGTTACATTAAAACAGCACATTTATTACTTATTTTTTTAAAAAAATAAGTTGACTATTAATGGCCAGTATGGGTCTAGAAGAAAGGGACCTACTTCCAAATCATGGATGATTTCCTAAACTTTTTCAAAACATCTTTATTCTGAAGTCCCATAAGAGGATGTTCTCTGAAACAAAGGTTAAAAGAAAAGAAACATTCTTGTTCTAATATAATCAACATTGCAATGCAAAAAAATGTCCCACAAAAATGGCACAACAGTACACATCAAAAGTTGAAATAATCAAAGCAACACAGCGAAGCCAATCACCACTGTTTGTGTGTCTGAGCTGCTGCAGGCGCTCGACCACTCGACATACTCACTTCCCACAGTTGTACAGGTCACAGCAGTAACAGGTGTTGCTCTTCACTCGCAGGTTACAGGACATACGCGATGATGTCTGACAAGGTACCTGAAGGTCACAAAGTATTTTATATACCTGCAGTTTGGGGCTGCTGTCCATGCTGACAAAACTTTAAGAACAGTTCTAAATTCAGATCCTAAATTTTAAATATTTCTGTGTATGTACAAATGTGTGTTTCTTACATCTCGGTCAGATGCCGTCTCACTGGAGTGGTATTCACAGCGGCCAGCATACAGAGGCCTGAGGTCCTGCAGTACAACACACAAGGATTTATTTCCAAATCCAGTTTGTAAGAAGCTTATTTAGGAAAAAAACACATCACCTCATCTAAATTCTTAGTCTGTCTTGTTTCATTTAAAATACAAATCTCCCTCTTTTCCTGTTTCCTGAAAATGCAATTGAAATAAGTGATGAATGATAGATATTAAATACGGTTGCAGGTATGGAAAATAATTAATGATTCATTAACTTTTAGTTAGTAGTAGTCCAGTATCTTTACTTAATCTTTTTCTCATCTATTCTTTGGTGAGACAGGGCGTCTCCTTATAGTGTGGGGTATAAAAGAAAAAATTCCATTTTTATGGTCACGACTGGCAAATGAACCTGCTAATGGTGCTGATCTCTTTTCACCATTATTTTAGCATAATCGTTTTAAGAATGCATTAGTGGTTTTTTATTGTTTCACGTGCTTTGCGTCATAGAGGATCATCTCATCCTCCTACAAAATATCTTTGGCTCACTGGTGAGGGTGCGGCACTTGATACAGTATGTGAGCAATGCCCTTGTAGAAGGGCATACATTTAACTATATAACTTACTGACAGTAAACTGAGCTTTAATGTGAATGGCATTGATTAATATGTTTTAATTTAAGTTGGAGTGTAAGGGTAAGCCACATTTATATTTAATCAGTTTTATTAAATATAAGTAGATGCTTTAATCATACTTACAATGTGCCTTGCAGCAAAAACTCCATCTACTATAGCACAGCAGAAAGCAGCCACCACTCCAAAACTGATGAAGACAATAGATGCCACTAACTGTCAAAGCAATTACAAAAAAAGAGGAGCATCAGATTCATCACTCACATTGTGCAGATGACTAAATATCAGCTAAATGCACTACATACTAATGTGTTAATTACTTCCTCTCATCACTGTTGTTGTTTTGGGTTACATTTGCGACACTGTGAGTCATCCCTCATCTGTTTTGAAGCATGAATGATCTAAATGAGACTAGGCTATGTGTTGGATAAAGGACGGCAGTGTCAGAGAGCTGAAGTTGTCACCTTGCTCTAGTGGTGTTCGTGGCTGGCACGGCGCCCAGCTCCTCATGGACACTGCAAAGCTAATTCCCCCCATTAGCCTCACTCTCCTCCCTTCACTCCTCAATGAAAGACAGTGTGTATTCAATTACACATCACCCCACCCTGTCTGCAGCCACCCCACCTAGCAGCAGGGAGGCACAGCAACTGATTCAACAGAGTCAACAGATAGGGGCAACTGAGTAGTGCGTATGCCAAAGCTTACAGACAGCATACATAGTTAATAACACCTCTGAATACTGTTGCTAAGATGAGTACATCCAGCCATGTAGACAGTAAAGCCGAATTATTTTAGCCATATTTTTAAAAAGATATCAAATATAAGATTTTCCTATATAACAATGTATAAACTCACAATAATAATCCCTCTCATTCATCACTATGACCCAAAACTGAGTATATTTAAGACACCATGCTCTGCCTCTATGCTCCTTTTGTTCTGCTGTGCTTGGGATGTTTCTGGACATGGACATTCAGGAAATGCATATGTACACGTGTGCAGCATCGTGCAGGGTGTGGGCAGGACAGGAAAATGTATGCACCAACTCCAATTACATGACTGTCCCTTCCCTCTGCTCGGAGGCTGAGTGTTGATCTTAGAAACACCAGAGACCTCCACAGAAACCTCTCCCTGCAGGATGAAGTGTGCGCTTCAGCTGCGTTCACTCAGAATATATTCGTGTGGTATGAGAAAGGTGTGGCTGTGACAACTAGGGATTCAGAATCAATGAACATTTAAGTCTTAGTGTCAACTTTTAAAGTGAGGCAAGGTTGTCTCAACTTGTTTGACAGACTTGTTAATAATTTAAGTTGCAGTGTTTTTTATGTCACTCGGCAAAAATTCAAAAATTTCCTGTCAGCACATTGTAATTCAAGTGGCCTCAGAGGACATGAGCTGTCTGCATCTACTCCTTTACTGTGTTTTCAGGTTGTAGAGACAAAGATGCAACCTGGACATGATTCTACTGCTCTCCATGTTTCAAGATGGCTTCGCTTTTCCCTGACCGCATAAAATAACGTCAGATCATCTATCTTTATATTTAGTCTTGTGATTTGGACTAAGAGGAGAGAGTCGAAGAAAGACGGTGTGTAATTTTACATTCATGTGTTTTCCCCCTCATTTCAGCTCCTCCATCTTTAACTTGTAAGTTTATATCTAGATCATAATAATCCGAGCATCATTCACAAGACACTTAGATAAACCAAAGAGTTAACAGCTCATTTTTCAATTTGACTGATAAGAATAATCATTGATTATCCTGAAGTATCGTCTCATAATTTAATACAAGATGCATATGCCCTCCCTTCATTTCACTATTTCACGTCACTGATTTCTTATTATTTATTTGTTCAGATAATTCAATGCATCACAGTCTTAAGTCTCATTTGATTAAAAAATCATAACATTTTCATTGATTGTGATCTTTTCTCAATAAAAGCAGCTAAACAACACAGTGACAATTCAAACAATAAATAATAGTGAAATATTTTTTCATATAATAGGCTTTTAAAAGAATAAATATATTAATTTATGGCATGAACAGACACAGGCTCTGTCTCCAAGTGCCTAAACTCCGCTGCATTATGGGAAAAAGTGTCACGGTGCAAACTCGTTCTTCATTTCAGCCGTGACAGACCCTGCCCAGCACCTCCCACCCCTCTCATCTGCAGTTTCCTTCCCCACATTCCGGTATGGACATCTGTCCTCCTCCACTTACACTCGTCTATTTCTAGCTGCGTCTCCCCTGAAGCCCAGGATACTTTCTCCGATACACAACCTAAACCTCCTGAAGCTGAGTGTAGCCTCCTAGTTCGGATGGGGTCTGCTGCTTTATTGTCACTTTAACGACATAATCAAGCTGCAGCCTGTCATGAGGTAATCAGGACTCGCGTTCTCCTTAATAAAAGTGTTCCCTGACTGTAGACAAGGAGAGACAAGCTATGAAAGTGATCTCAAAGCACAGAGGTAATATAAAGCCTCTTACCATCTGCCTCTTGTTCTCTATCAAATGAGCGCCGATAATTCCCAGAAAAGAGCCAAAGCCCAGCTAAAAAGAGAGGAAAAAAAACTGTTAGGGACATTTATCTTATTTGACTGTAAAGCTTTGATTTTTATTGACAATAAAGATAAGTAAAGTGCAATGTGTTCTGTGTGTTAAGTGCTCTACGGAAACATTTCTGAGCACTTATGCTGATAAATAGAATCAACTCGAAATTCATTTTCTGTAATTTGAGATAAGAAAGATCAAAGTATCTCTGAAGATCACATTACACTGTGCTATTCAGTGTCTTGAAGGTCTGTAACCAATGATCGTTTCCTTTATCAATTAATCTGCCAATTATTCTGATGACTAACCAACGAATCATTTCCTTTATGTAGAAATGTTATATATAAAAAAAAAAAAAAATTAAAGTCATCACATCTATCAAAGTAAAAGGTTATGTATTCACGGAGCCTTTTTATTCCCTCAACCACATGTAAAAACCTTAACATCTAATATCTAATATAAGGGGGAAAAGCATTGGGTTGTCTCAATAATTAGCTTTTAAAATGGATTTTCCTAACTGAATAATCAGCCAATCAGTCATTCTTTGTCCACAGTTAAATATAGTACAGTACATTATTGATTAATATAAAAGTTTTGAAGAGCCTGAGGTTAAAGTTTGGAGGCAAAGCTTCAGAAATGTTTTCCTGGTAGCTGTTTTTTCACCAAGCAGAATGCTAAGAGCTGAGTCCTGTAAAAAAACACAATTTTATGGGCCAATATACTTGACTTCACTCAGCCTCTAATGACAGCAATGCTGAATAATGAATGTAGGGAAAATTCACCCCTCAGAGACATTCAGTAATTAGGTTCATCAGAGTCCAGGAACGGGAAGAGCTCACTCTCACTTCACTCACACTTCAGTCATTCTAAACTCTGACGATAGTGAACAGGCTGCTGCTGCTGTCGTTATGTGGACGTGTGATGTGCACTCACAATGACCCCTGGGTAGTAGCCACCAACTGTGATGTTCTGCGTCCTGGTTGTGGCTGCCAGGCCGAAGATGAGGATTAGCACAGATACAATGAGGAGCAACACCGTCACTATTATGGATTTCCTCTTCCTCCTCTTGAAGGAACCTGAAGACAGACGTAAACTTTCACTGTCACACTCCGAAACTGGTCTGTCACACTGATCTCACATTGGTGTACATTTATAATTAGGGCGGATGTAGCAAAAATCAATCAATCAGTTGGTATTGATAATTATTGTGATAAGTGTCGAAGGCTGGTTTTTGGTCCTGAGTGAAAGCTGACGATCACACAGTAATTTGTTGCTGTAAATTACCTGAAAAACATGCAACATGAAAACATAAAAATCACAATAAGGCAAAATTTACACTAAAGACATAACAAGAAGAAAATTATACAAAAAATTTAAAGCAAGTTAAGACACTCCTGTTGCTGTTTTAACGCTTATTTTTTCATCCTCTTATGCTCACATAGTTTACATTCAGCAAGAGTTACACCGCATAAAAGATGGTCATTTGTCATTTTAACCTCCTTCTTACGACCAGAGCTTGTCAAACACTGAAACATTTGATTCATCCAGAATATTCAAAGCGGATGAAGTTGTGATGTGCACAGGTAGAATAAGGTAAAACAAAACCAAAACACTGTTTTAGCTGCAAAATGTCAGCAATATAAACCCTAAACACAGAAAAACATGAGTAAAAAGTAATATAATTATTGTTTTTTTTTTCACACAACCCTATTTGTAATCATTCCTTAGACTTATTTATGCAGGAAAACTTAGATCATACAGTTTAGATGTCATGTGTGGGTGGATTTCTACTAGCCGTACAACAACACAGTTATGAACTGATATGTAAAATATAAATAAAATGGGTAAAACCTTGTTAAACACTACACAGATCCATTTACACTTAAAAAGTATAATCAGTGTCAATGTAAAAAAAAAAAAAAAAAAAAAAAATCATGTTTAACAATACTATTTGTGATACATTGATTCTTTCCTTTCCTCCAGATACTTTATCTCTTATGTTAAAACCAAAAATATATATGAACTAGAAGCACTCGGAGGGCACAGAGCTCCACCAAGGCAGATCAGTGCCGTGTCCCCCCCCAATCACCACCAAAACTTAGTCATTTGTTCCTTGTGCCAATATCAACATTTCCTGAAATTTTCATCCAAATCTGTCCATAACTTTTTGAGTTATCTTGCACACAGACACACAGAACCTCCTTGGCAAAAGTAAAAAGTTAAAAAAAAAAAAAAAAAAAAAAAGTGAATTTGCTACCTCATAAATAAATAAACTATTTCTTCAACTAATATCACATCCCACCAGCCTCTTGTTGTAATACAGCAAAGATCTGATATTCTCTTCTCTAATCTCTTTTACTGTTCTCATTTTAATATATTCTAAAGCGTTCCAAGCCCAAAAGTCACCTTTTGTTTTATCAGTTGTGGACACACAAAGTTGGCAAACCACAGACGCCATTGCTACTGAATACTGATGCTCCATCCTGGAGATCGATAAGAAACTCAAGCAGGCCATATATATTACCAGTACTACACCAACCAGGGAAAACATACTGCACAGGTTAAGCCAAATTTTATCTCTGAGAAATAAATCTACTCAGCGTATTGTATTCATGATCTATTCATTACTGTTTTAACAGAAAACAGTCCTAAAAGTTACATATAAAATTACTGTGTATTTATACTGTTTAGTACATTCATCTCCATTTATTGTATTATCATAATGTGTCTCATTTTCCTCCTCTCTTAACCAGATGCTGTTTTGTGTCTTTTTTGGATCTCATTTGCCACCATATGCATATCCATTCCTTTTTGTCTCACACATTACACCTGCAATTGCTCATTAAGACAAATGTTACTAAGTTTCACAATTTTATTATTATCTATTATATTCAAGATCACTTTCTAATTCTGTAATGTGTGCAAGTAAACAATTTCTTATATCCACACGACTAGATTTGCTCCTTTTTCTGATTGTTAATATCTAAGGCTGAGGGAGTCTAGGTTTAATTGTCTAATCACAGAACCTTTAATCTGTAACCATTTCAAACCAGTCCCACTCATGTTCAGTGAAATAAATCACAGTTTAACCTTTCAGCACTAAAAGCAAACATGAAGCATCATCCATCCTGTGGAAACCGTATCTAGGTTATGTGATTTCTGCCTTTAGTAACTAGGTTAGAGGAACAATCAGCTCAATTCCTGCTACGAATGTGAAAACAAAGTTACAAGACACTGTGGAATAGCACCTTCTCTCATATTAGTTTACTAAATGCTGTTTTATGTCTTTTTGTATCTGATTTGCCACCATATACACATCCATTCATTTTCTTCACACAGAGTGCATTTACTCATTAAGCATTGACCATTTCATATATGTTATCTATAACACTTATCATTTGCTTTACTTGCACACACTTTACAACCATGCATGACTAGATTTGCTCCTTTTTATATCTGTTAATATCTAAGGCTGAGGGAGTCTATTGAGCCTCACTCATGTTCAGTGATATTCTAAATATCAATTTTAGCTTTTAGTACTATAAGCAAACCCCCTTGTGTGTAAAACATATCTAGGTTACGTGATTTCTGCCTTTCATAACTAGTGCAATCAGCTCTATTCCTGCCACTAAAATGAAAACACATATAATACAATAATATAATACAGCTTGTTTTCCTGTTTTCCTTTATATTAACGAACATGTTTGCCTCTTTATTGTAGATGTCCGAGCATCCTGCAATAAGAGGCGAACATCCAGGCTGCTGAGGTTTCTCACGTCGCCGCACCTGCAGTGACGCGCTGCGGCCTGGACCAAAAAAAAAAAAAAAGAAAAAAAGAAAACGTCTGGTGATGCAACGAGTGTTATGTCTCTCATTTCTTTAACAAAGAAACACATACAATGGAGATGCAATGGATGGTCGCAGACGGCCTGTTGTGTACGAAGCAGTGAAAAGCTGCTCAATAACAATCCCTGCAGCCAAATGAAAGCAGCGGATGGTTTAATTGGTAAAACCTGCTGCAGACACGCCGTTGACCTTGCACACACCTACCTATGCTCGTCTCAGAGAGGGTCAGACCGCTGGACTGGAGGCTCTGGGCAGGAGGCATGCTGGCCGGACGGTGTTTACCCCTGTCAGCTGGACGGTCCTCTAGTGAAAAGATAATAATCACGACTGAAGCGTGTCGTCTGTGTAGCCGCGGGCTAATTGTTTACAGCCGTGACCTGACGCAGACGGCGTGTCGGCCGGCTGGGGCATTCTCTGACAGCGGCTCTCCGTCCAGCTCAGGCCGATTCTGACTCGTTTACATCCCCCGGTGCCGTTGCTGCTGTCTTCGGTAATCGGTCTCCGTCCTCACGGTGCGCCCGCGTCGGACAGTGGGTCGCTGCTGCTGCTGGCTTTATGTGCGCATGTCACACACATACACACGCGCGCGCGCTCGAAAAATCAACTACTCTTACAGTCGTTACTTGAAGGCAGCGTAACGTTATTCAACCGGTCCGTGAACGTTACACAGGCTCGATCCGTTACTTGTCATTTGGTCGATTTTTTTTTCTACCGATACCCTTATTTATACACCACATCATGCTTGTTCAACCACCATCCCTGCTGTCAGTTACTTGACACTGTCAGTTTTAATTAGCTAGCTAGACAGTTGGCGTATGACGGTTAAAGGTTAGCGAGCGTTAGCTATAAATCACTTAAGGCTACCTTAAAAATCACAATTACGTACGTTTATTCTTTATCTACACAGAGTTACAAACCTGTCATTTGGACGATTTTTTTTTTTTTCATTCGTATGCTAATTTATAAACTACATCTTGCTTTTTTCCCTACCTTCCATTCCTGCTTTTAGTTCATTTATGAACACTGCATAAATCTAAAGCTATTTTATTTAGCTTGTTAATTAACGTATAACCCTAAAAATCATTATAACGTATGTTCAGTTATTTAGCTATACAAAATTAAAAATAACCATTTAACAGTGGTGGAATGTAACTAAGTAGCCTACTTTTACTTCAGGATTTGAGGTACATTTGAGTTTATGTAATATTATGCGAACACTCCACTAGCTAGCGCTAGCTTTCATGACAAGAGTAGAATTACGCGTGTTAGCTAACTAATTAAATATGATAAACTTAAGGATAATGGTCCATTATAGGTTGAAAACATCCTCATCTTAAAATAAACTACTTATAATCCGGATTAGCTAGAAAAATGAGGCTATAATTCAGAAAACAGGGCTATTTCTTAACTCGTTAAAACATGAATTTACAGATGCATAGTTCACACATACTACAATTCTGTAGATGTTTAAGGGATAACTAATAAAAACATATCAACCTACTTAGGGAAAAATTAAGGGCATTAATTTCACTTGGAATATTCTCATTGTGTTAGTTAAATCTGAGACATTTGTCAGTTGTGGTTAACACTGCAAAATACAGGAAATGTGACCTTAAAAAAAAATCAGTACTTACTCAATACTGCAGCAAGAAATCTGTTGCATTCACGTCACCTGAGGTTTCTCCCAGGAAAGTAGGATTAACTTGTTCCTGTACAACATAGAGCTATCTGTTAAGTATGTTTTATGTTTTTTAGAGGGATATATGTGTTTTAGTCACTCAGTTTTTCTTGTGGTTTTGGTTGAAAGGTGTAAGAGTGGACACAAGTCAATCAGAGCCATAGACTGAGCAAAGAGCGCCACCACCTGTCAGAAATACACTGTTGCATTCAAGGACATTTCGGCATGGATTATCCGACAAAATTGCATATTCTGCACTCAGCAAGGTTTGAGATAAACATTTTTAAATCCTACAGTTTTGTCGGGTCATTAAATTGCAGATAGTTTTTTTTTTTTAAAGTCAACTGAATATAGGGCTTTTATGAAATATGCAAAATGAGCAAAATGTAGGTAATTGTATTTGTATTCAGGAGACACTGAGGCCTCATTGCATTTGTGTGATGGATGGCCAAGAAGCAATAGCAGAATAAGAGGGTGATTATTAACTATTCAAGACCACTTAACTAAACATGCTATACATGCAGAATGCATTTAAGTCATTTAATGCAATCAGGGCCCAGAAAAAAGTGTGCACAGAAACTAGGGGTCCACCAACTAGGCAGGGGGAAAGTTTATGTAAAATAAGGTTTTTTTTCCCTCCAGTGTTTGCAGCAGCAGGAAACCGGGGTTAAAAGGTGAAAATGATCACACACTCGACCTTAACACATCGGTAGATTAATTCCCTGCATGAGATGTCTGTAATTTGCAAGAAACTAACGACTTCACACCCAGGCTTTCTTGCCATTTCTTTAAACTTGTGCACCTGAAACAAGATTTCCTGCTTGCTGGTAGAGGAGGCAGAATTTGGCTTTACTGTAAAATGCACACGCACACACGCACGTTTTTGCCGCGTAAATGTCAAAGAGATTTTTTCCATGACGCAATTTCTCTTTTCAAGATTTAAAAAAACGCCTTTAGAAGTCCCTCTCCCACTTATACATGGGAGAACAGAGCGATACGTGACCGGAGTGCAGATGGGATCAGGGATGGGGACTACTTGAACTTCACCAGGGCAGAGCTTATGGTAAGCAGTTGCTGCCACAGTTCTATAGACGTGCTGGTGTTGGCAACAGTGATTAGTATGCATGCATGTGCATTAACAGTAACCGCACTGTCTCATGTGTAATTTATACTTCTTTCGTTCAATGTAATAAAACATAAAACACACAATAAAAAAATATGTTACAAAGGTTTAAAAATAATGAAGCAATAGCAGCAGTTGTTTGTGCACGTACAGTATTCATCTGATGATTGACAACAGTGTCTTGCATTTGGATAAGCTATAAATATTGTATTCAGGCTTCAGTCTTAGCCCAGCTTAGCAGACAATGGGTGATGGAGTGCGTGTACAGAATGCAGTGCTTCGGCCCGGGCCACTGCCAAAACGTCTCTGGGACCTAAAAAAAACAACACACTTTGTATCCCACCCCCAGTTTTCCCCTGTCCTGCGTTCATTCACTATGATGCGCGCCTAGTTGAAGGAGGATCTCCACACCACTCCACGCATTAAACTTTCTAATGAAATCCCCAAACACTTTTTGACAAAAAATATTTTTTCTCTCCAGGGGTCAAGAGGGTTTCGACAAATCAGTCCGCGTTTTTGTTGAAAAGAAAACTTAAGGTATGTCAGAGTTTTCAAGTTCATTTCTGTTCATTAAGTTAATTACTTTTACTTCAGACGACAGCTTGGCAATGGATGTGAAAAGTATTAAAAGTCTTGCTGAGTTTTACAAGTTCGACAAGGTGTCTCTTTGATGAAGATGGTAAATGTGGTTGGTGTAACGCACCTTTTCTTTTTGTGAAGAATATGGAGCCCACTTCCACAGAGGGAGGAGCTGAAGAGACGCCCCTTAAAAGTCCTGTAAGTTCTGACAGAAAACATATCATATTTAAGATGTTCTCACAAAAAGTGAATGAGCTGTCCTATCTCAGAACTGAACTTTTGATTTACATTAATCCATATAATAATATCAGCACTAGAGACTTATTGGAGTCATTTAAACCTTACAGCACATTTTAACTTGACATCTTAAGTGACATTTTGGTGAGACTCTCAAGTGTCCTGTGGTTCCTGTGGGATCTGTGTGTCCTGGTCTGCGGATGCTGAGAGTCAGTGAGTAACATCTGGCTGTCAGAGTGGCCCTCCAGCTCTGCTGTTCACAGCTGCTGCTCCAAGCAGGAGGGTCCACTCAGAGGAGGTCAGCTCTCCCAACGAGTGCCAGAAAGGTCACCAGCGGGTTTATAATTTGCTGAAACAGGGGACCGGACCGTCAGTGCGATGGTCATTAATATGCAGTGCACAGTCCGACAGTTTAAATTATCGATCATACTGGGATCAGAAGGCATGCTATTTTTTATTGCCGTGATTTAAGAGGAAATAGGTTGACTGCAGTTGAGAATATGTGTGGTGAGGGCTTTTTCTCTTCTTTCCACCAGCCGCACAAAGTGATTCTCAAACATGGCCAAGAGTTGGAGGAAGAGCAGGAGGAGTTGGCAGAGCACCAGCCTCTGGAACAGGAAGACCTGAACTTTGAGAGATGGAAGCGCAGGCCGTTACCCAAGAGGACGCTGCACCAGAAAATAGATGACTTGAAGACATACTTGTGGAATGCAGAGACCAACGAATTCATGGGCCGCTCTGGAAAGAGCTGGAGTGAGTTGGCGATAATAGATTCTGTGTTTTGGGGGAACGGGGAGGCATGTTGAATTTAATTATAATCAAACTGCAGATCACAAAAGTTTCTGTTCTAAATTGTGTGATTTAGGGCCGTCATGGTTTTTGAATATCTTTAGAAGATGCACTCAGGGATAGTTAAGGGGTTAGAGATGTCTCTCCAGTCCAGTGACTCTGCTTACTGTGCTGTGAGTGTGTGTGTGTCCTCATACTCAATGTTTACATAGGTGCATGGACAATTCAGAGTGTCCCGACAAAAACAGACTGCCTGGGGACGCATCCCCAGCGGGAGTGCACTGTTCCGGGCCTCACATTGGCCAGGAATCACATTCCTCTACATCTTACCATGATCTCCACTGCCTCTTTCCCAAAGCCTTGGCGACCTCATCGCTGAACCTAACATGCTCATGGCCCCTCAGATGCAGTAAAAAGTTTTCTTGATCCAGGAAAACGTTTTTGGAAGACGTGCCAGGCTGGAGGACTTTGTTGAGTCAATGATGATGGAGCACCCTCTTGGTATTCCTGAGTAGTTGCTATGTGACGCTCTTGAGCCCCCTCCCTAAGGTCTGCTCACAATGGTAAAAAACATGATCCAGCCACAGACTGAGCAGAGAGAATATGCCAGTAAAGTGAGTTGCTTACGTTAATAGCGGGGCATGTAATGCTGGATCTTAAAGTGCCTGCAAGACTAAGAGCTCATTTCATCTACATAACCAGTGTGCACACTTGTGCAGGAATGAGGCCCATGTGTCTGTTGAAGAAAGGCCTAAGTTGAAGTCTGTGTTGTGTGTCCTGTGAGACGAGTGTGTAAGAGGGGACACAATACCAGAGTGGGGTGATTGGGGCTCCTTGGAGCTGGCTGGGCCTCTATGGCTGCAAAAGACCTTCACTACGATGGCAACCGGAGGTTCACTGTGTTCCTGAGTGAAAGGACAGCTGGGAGAATTCTCACTGAGCTCAAACAGAAAGGCCTTTGTGGCTCCGGGGATGCAAGGCTGGCTGCAGCTAGTCCCCTGTGAAATTGCCCGCACAGCAAAAGCCATTAAATTTAGGGCACGTTTGGCTTGATTAGTTGCTAATGGACTGTTAATTGAAAATTGCAGGACAATGCAAGTTCTCAGGGTTTCCTTTTTACAGGGTTTTCACATGTTGAGTCTAAATGTTTAGATTGATTTGCAGGTCCAAACATTAGGAGATGACAGTGCTTTTGTGTGAGTAAACAGATTAGAGACTGTCCTGATCAAGGACAGTAGCTGGAGTTCAGACAGAAACAAAACTGTGAACAAAACTGTAAATTGTTCATGGTTGACTGTCCACTCAGATGAGCTGCATAAAATGTGAAATGTGTGTTGAAAGCAGTTCTGCACAAAAACACTCATCCGTGTTTCATTATCTGTTCTTCTCCTAGGCCTCATCCTTCTTTTCTACTCTGCACTTTATCTGTTTCTCGCAGCCATGTTTGGCGGCTGTTTGTTTTGCCTCATGTGGTCTATTAGTCCCTACCATCCCACCTTCAATGATAGAGTGATGCCACCAGGTAAATATAACCCCAACCTTATAATACTCTTGCCACTTTGCTCTGTTTGTTCCTTCTGTCTGTCGCTTCTACTTGAGTCTCGGCACAGTTGACTGTCTCTGCGTCTCCACTGGCAGGTATGACGATGGCCCCACACCTAGAAGGCCATGACATCGCCTTTAATGCCTCTGATCGCAAATCTTGGAAGAAGTATGCAAGGTCTATGGATGAATATCTAAGACGTGAGTCACAGTTAAAAATCACAAAGATAGAGTGACTGTGATAGCTAGGAATAAAGCTGGGGGGTCTGATGAGGCATGCAATGAGTTAATCCTCATCTTCGTTACCTTTGTCCCTTATTCCATTTGGGTTTTGCAGGGCATGCTGGGAAGGGAAGCCTCTTTGTGGGCAGAGTGCACCCATTCAGTGCTGTTTTTTTTTCACACCCCGCTTTTGTCAGGCTTCCTTAATCAGAGGCCTGAGCCTGGCAGGGCACTGCAGTTGCAGGGGTTTATTTATGCCCTCCTCTCTCATTGGCCCTCCCTCTCTCTGCCTCTGTACTTTTTCTTCTTTTGCAGCGTATAACGATGGTGCTCAGGAGAGGAAGAATATTCGCTGTGCACAGGACAGGTACTTCATGCAGGACGACTTGGAGGAGAGTGCAGAGCGGAAAGCATGTCAGTTTAAGAGGTCCTGGTTGGGGGACTGTTCGGGGCTGCAGGACCCTCACTATGGCTATTCTCAGGGAAGGCCATGCATTCTCCTTCGAATGAACCGGGTAAGATGAGAGTTAGGCAGTGGTAAACATTTACACTCCAGAACCTGTAAGTGTACACTTGTGAAAGCACAATTGTATGTATATCAGTAAATCGAGACAGGGATAATGTTACTGTACAATGTTTCAATGAGTGACATCTTGTGGCCGTGTCAGGGAGAGGATGAAGAGGCACAAAGCCATTTATTTTCCCTTCTTTGCACAACTTGAACATTATCTACTTGTTCTGCATAGCCCTTCTAGAAAGTAATAAAATATTCATAAATATAATTAACTGTCTTGTATTAAGATACAAAACATGCCTGTGGGATATGCAAATGTTGTTTGACTAGATTTTTTAGAACATAGAATAAGTGTGACAGCTCACAGACCATAATGGATCCTAAAGTGTAAAAACAATCCCCAAATTTAAATAAACAGTACTCATTAAAACACAGTTATTTAAATTAACTGATGAACAGTAAAATCAACTAAGATATGTTGAAAACCTCTGTTTTAATTTGTAACTGATTAAACTTAGTATTAGCTGAATAACTTATAAAAACAATACTTTTGTCATGGAAAACATAGTTAATATGATTTTAGGATTTTCAGTTCTTCAAATTCCTTGTTTGCTGTCTAGACAGTTTTACCTTCTTGTCTAAACCTTTACATGTAATTGTTGTATTATATAATAATATGATCATCTTCATGCTTTTCCCCCCATCCCTACAGATTCTTGGATACTTACCTGGACAAGGCAAAGCAGTAAATGTGACTTGTGCAGTGAAGGTACAAATTCTTTCATGTAACTTTAATCCCAAAAATGAAACACAAATGTAAATGACGATGACATAATTACATCCTCTTTCAGAAAGGACCACCAGAAGCCCTGGGAGAAGTCCAGTTCTTTCCTAAAAGCATTTTCGACTTGAAGTACTATCCATACTATGGGAAGGCCAGACATGTAGGTTATATGTTAAGACTGGATGTTGAGTTTAAAGATTTGTGTTTGAGGTCCATCTGTAACTGTTTGTGTCTCCTGTCTTCAGGTAAACTACTCTTCACCGGTGGTGGCTGTGCGTTTTGCAGGAGTGCAGTACGACACTCACATTCACGTACAGTGCAAACTTAACGGAAAAGGCATCACTAATGATTCACCCACTGACCGCTACCTGGGCAGTGTGACCTTCTCTTTGGAAGTTGGAGCATAAAACAAAGATATCAGTTTGCAGGATGCTCCAGAGACAACGAGGCAAGAAAATCTACCAGAAAAAAAAAATTATTTTACGTTAAATATGTATGACCTTCCCTCATTTTTCACTTACCATATCTTACCCATATCTTCTGCTGTAAACAAATTCCTCAACAGTGTTATTGGAAAATTAGGTAGATATTTACTCCTGTGTGTCATCCACTCCGTGTTATATCTGTACCTTGAGCGTGCTTCTGGCACCTGCACCCACAACAAACAGTGCTGAGCACATGACAAGTACGTAGAGTGAGTTACAATTCAATTCTTGATAATGATTAGTGAGATTAATCAAACTAAATTACAATCTGCCCAATAGTTAGCATTTCTGGCTATGCAAATTATCCAATTATGACTTAAACATTAATAGGTAACTAGAAATGTCGTTTTGTTTGGTTAGAACATTGTTTTGTGTGCACATGTGTGACGAAGTGTACTAATTTGTTTTGCATTATATTTTTCAAACCTGTATATTGTAAGAATTCAAAGAACTATCATGCAAACACTGAAAGCAGGACTTGTACTGTACTTACACAGTAAAAAAAGACATAATAAATGACTGCAAATACACTATTACTTTATTTTTGCTGAATAGAGCAGTGTTATGATAAAGCATCACCAGCCACTTCTCGCTTTTTTTTTGTAAAAACATTCTTTTGAAAATGAAAAATTACACAACTGATCAATAAAAAGACATACAGTACTGTGTAGTTGCTGAAAGGTGTGTATAACTATTTTGTGATAGCGTTAATCCTGCCTGAACTGTGCTACTAAATTTGGTTATCGATGTTGTATTTATTCCTATTATAGTTATTATAATAAATACAATGTTCTGTATGTACTGTAAGTTTTCTTCCATGTGGGATTTTTAACTTCATTTTATCAAAAATATGCTTTCGACACAATCACAGTGGTGTAACTTAAAAATATGCTAATCCTACTTAGATTTAAGTTTGAAAGGTAAGTCTATTCTAATACAAGGGACGGTTTTAAACTTATCTTCTAACCAGTTTCAGTAAGTCTAAGGTGGTGTGAACTCAGTCGAACAGTTTGTTTTCACTTCTGTTCATTCTGTGGCATGAGGTGTTTTGCTTTAAAGCCGTTGACCTTTGAATTCAGTCACAAGCTTTGACTGTGCCCTTCAATAAAACCAGATAACGAAACCCTTAAAAATAATGACAGTGATACAAAACAAGAACAAAACTTTATTTAATTTGTTCCCCACTTGTGTTGAACAAGCTCATCACATCACATTCTTCTTCAGATGGAGACAAGCTTCAAGCAAGCAACTCAGAGGTGTGCAAAACAAAGGCACAAAACTGTCAGGGAGGGGAAATGGTCAAACGAACAGAACCAAGACACACTAAAATGAAATGGAGACCGAGACCAGCAGGTAAATCTATCACTCCTGGTCTTTTCATAACTTTCATTTATCCTGCTGAAGGGCACTGTATCAGCCTTAATTTAATATTTAGTGTTCATTAAACCTGTGTAAGTCATTACCCAGGGGAAAATTAACACAAGATCATGAGGTGACAAAACTGTAATTGCTTCACCTAATACTCACATATTAATCTTAAAGCAAAAAAGTGCATTTCAAGAAAATGACGTTCTACCATCTTCCTAACACTAGTGACAGAAAAAAAGTAGAAAAAAATATATTTAACTGGTCCCAGTGCTGGTAAAGTGTCTTGTTGAGTTAGTGTCCCTTTTTTTTAAGCTACAATTAAATGAATATGTGCAGCACATTTGACTTATAGCCGACAACAGTAGTGTGAGAAATGAAATAAATGCAGTAAAGTGAACAGTAGATCTATTAGCTTGCTCGTACATTCAAGTCATCAAAAATCAATGTCATTCATTCTATACAAGAGAGTAATTTACACATATACTATTATACAGCACAGAAACCGAGAGGAAAAAAGCCTCTGGGGTGGGTTTAGGGTTAGGGTGTGGATGGCTACCCACAGCCATAAATTTTCATTTTAAAACATGCAATCTATAATCAAACAATGTAATATCGATCATAAATGTTTTGGTGCTGGATTCAGTTATTGGCATCAAAGCAAAGCGATCAAAAAAAAAAAAAAAAAAAAAAAAAACACATCTGATGGGGTTCATTTTCAACTCTGTCAGAGAAACAAGCTAAGGTTTATCTTTAGGTAGACATCGCCTCACAGGAAACAGAAAAAAAAAAAAAAGCAAAATTTCAGGGTGTTTCTGATGCATCGACGGGCAGGTAAGTGTTTTTTTTTTTTTTTTTTTTTGTAATAGCTGTGAGGGTTTGAAAAGGGTGAGAGGCAGAAGCAGCTGGGAGGGATTATACAGACTGGTAGCCAGTGCGACTCTTCCTCCGGCCAATCAGGTAAGAGATAAGCACAAGGATGATTAGAAAGCTGAGTGCCACGCCCACAGCGATGGGCACCAAAAAGCTCAAATCAGAGTCCAGGAAGCATTCCTCAGCTGACAGACACAAAGACAGAAAGGAGATAGAGACGGACGGTTAGTCAGAAAACACTGCTCAGGCAGAGGATTAGGGAGTTTAGAGTGGGTTAGACATGAAAGAAAAAAGGAGGATCAGAACCTAAAAATCACAAAAAGAATCAAGACTGTACAAGGATAGGGTCATTCAGCGTTAAAGAGGCACAAAGCAAAATCAGTCAGAGGGAAATCGGTTATTTATGAATTTTAGGCAGCATCATCTAAGGAATTACTAAAATACTACGTGGCACAATACTACATATGAAACATCAAAACAACACAGTGGTCATTTGTCACAATTAATTTAAGGCAGCAATACACTAAGTATCTTTAAGTGTATTTAACTAAAAAGACTCATAGCCCGTGGCCATGTTTCTCTTTCTTCCGATGAAATAGGCCAGCAGAACAATAAGAATGAGAACAAACAGGGCAGCTCCGACAGCTATGGGAATAATGAAGTTCTCCTCATCATCAGCAGGGCAATCCACAGCTAGAGTGAAGAGAGCAGAGAAGTAAATGTCTTAAAAGAAAAAACAATGAATGCGCAGGCAGCAGAAAAGAGAAGCCACCCAGGTTCTAAAAACGCACTGGCAGCAACATGAGACCTGCTGAAGTGAAGGGATGAAGAATAAAGGAACATTTACTCAAGTGTCCTGGACACCAATGCATTTTTATTTGCACAAAAATACTAAAATGCTCCATTTCAATCTGACACAATGTGCAATCCAGTTTAATGCAGCCAACAGCGTCAAGATGGAGATGAAATCAGCAGTCATTTGAGTTGACAACACACATTAACTGATATTTTCAGGATGGTCCTGCAGCACAAATTCCCTTTAATAAACAGTTTTTTTTTTTTTTTTTTTTTTTAGAGACTGGACAATTAAATGAGGGGAATCATAACTTTAGAAACAAGAAAGTGCATGACATACCACAGAACATACAAATACCTGTTGTTTAGATTAACTGAGGTGAATGTTGTGAACATTAACCTTTATACTCATGCTGCAAAACCATCCTTGTAATTAAGGCTACACAGTTTGAATAAAGCCAAAATACACAAGACAGCAAAAATCAAAGCTCAATTATTCATACACAAATACAACATCCTGGGAGATGAAATGTTTTAAGCAACATAGCTCTAACTGTTCTCATATTTAAAGTCAATTTCTGCCAGCGTAGCTCAAGTCCTGTAGAGCTGGAACAGGGCTGACAGTACGCAGCACTCTGGTGTAAAGCAACAATACACAGCAGCTATCGCGTGTCACATCGGCTTACTATCGTTACAAATACACGTATTCAGAAGCTGGAATATACCCCTGATACTGCTTCACTGCAACCGGCACCAACAAAGGCTCTGAACACCTCATCTCTGTTTTCTTATTAGGGGAATGCGGTTCAAAATAATCTGCCTAAAGTTTTGGTCATTTTAGATTTTACATTTGACTCAGTGGACCAATCAGAACAGATGCATAAAAACCCTACAGCGTAATTACAATGGATAATAATGAATGAAACTGTAGGAAACGAAATTTGAGGACAATACAGATACAATACGTTTTGATTAATTAAAGTGGCCTACACTATATAAAGAGGGAATTCATTTGCTACTTCCTGATGCAGAAGTTTGGTTTTTTGTATTATTTAGGGAATGTCAGCAGTCTAATCTTGTGTCTGAACTATTCCAGGAAGAGTAAAAACTCCTCCTGGAAGAAACAGACCTGAGGACATGTTTTTCTCTGAATCATGACTGTCCTGTTTTCTCAGTAAATGCGAAATGTCGTAGAGACTTTACGATTTGAAACCAGGTCTCCAGGGGCTTTAACGTCCCCAGATCCAGCTGCAGCCTTCAGAGCCCAGACTAAACCTATACACAGGTGAAACAATGTGACACACTTTCAATATATGCATAATGCAATGAGTGCCTTAGTGCATTCATATGTAAATATCCTCTGCTCAGCGTTATCTGTGCCCAAAGGGAATATCTACATAATAAAACTATCCCTTTTCTAAACCTAATGCCAAAACATGTAATGCTCTCAAATAAAACAGCTGACCTTTTTGAGATTCTGATTCTCTCTGATTTGAGATTGTGCAAGTGTAAAAAAAAAAAAAAAAAAAAAAAAAAAAAAAAACAACTTTTACACATCAGACAACTTGACATATTGGAACAAGAAAAGGATAAATATAATTAATAACATAAGAAATGGCTTAATTTCACATCATTTTGTGAGTTGAAGGGAGCGAGTTTGGTGCACACCGACTCATTGTGACACATTAAAAACAAATTAACTGTTGTATGTACGTTTATAGTTGTATCTACACTTTTCCTGCCCAACATGTCAAAGGTCTATTATTGTTGAAAATGGTTACTTTTTCCACATTCAGATTTCACACTAACAGAGTTGAATAAACAGCACATGTATTCCTCCTGCTCTACAGGGGAAAAAAAATCTCCTTTGAATTCTTTTTCCAAATGAGGAGACCTTCATCAACGTTAATGAATTTCTGAGAATAAGAACTCCTACTCTTCTTATTTGTAAAGATAATTCTATTGGCCGCTATGGAAACTGTCTCCCTGACACGAGGATACTGTAATTTATTATATGGGGATGGAAAGTCAAATCATTAAGGCAGCAAAAACTAAAATGTGCATATAGATGAAATAATCACAAAAGCAAACAAAAGGGAATGTATTTAAAGCAAGTGTATGATCCTGCACCTGGAGAAACAGCATTTAACTTAAACCACACATCATGTTACAGAAATCTATGTTCAGATACTGTAACTGTAGAAGTCCAAGAAACTTGTGCTCTGCATGATGAATGTGTTGGTGATAGCTTGCTTTTTGTATGAAAGTGCCAATTTTAATTGTACTAAAAAAGGTTTCTGTGGATCTGACACTTGCCCATTTACAAACGACAACAAAAAGGGAAGACAAAACATCCAGAAAACACAATAAAACAAACAAAAAAAAAAACACAAAACAGGGGGTAAACAAGTTTGGTCCTTGAGGAGAAACCCTGATGCTTCCATATCTACATGGACTTTGCTTTTTACTGAATAACATCATCTGAAAATGCTGCAGGTCTTATCTCAGAGTGATAACTTTAACAGTCAACCAGACAAAAGCAACCTTTCACAACATTTTCTGTTCAGGAAATCTGTTTCAACTCTTAGATAAACTAACCATGTCCCAATTTAACATCTTCACATGAAACCAAAGGACCAGGCTTGGGAACCCCGTGATATTTCAGGAGTGATTACAAACTGATTTTATAGGGTCTGATATCCAACATATGTCTTTCTTCGACCAATCACGTAAGCGATCACTACAACGAGAATCAAGCCAGCCAGAGCAGCGCCAACAATGATTGGGATTAAGATGCTGGTGTCATCCCCTGAACATTCCTGGGCTGCAGATGAAAAGAAAATCAGTCAACAGGTGGAACAGTGAATGCTCTGATTGTCAACAGGATCAGCAGGATAGCTGTTTATACACTTAAGCATTACAAAAAACAGATGAGCACTCCAATCACAGTGTTCTCTTTTTGTCTCTGGTTTATTAGATGTACTGAGAGCATTTTCACACATGCACTTTGTCTTGTTTGGTCTGAATCAGATGGTAAGTTTGCAAAACTGGAGCGTTTTCACTTTGGTTCTCAGCCAAAGATCCAAGCAAACCAAAATGATTAACGTGAGAAACACTGCTTTGAATTTAACATAGAGCAGTTGACTGATGCTGGTACTACGCAAAATGAGAGGATTTCATTCTGCCTCATGAGCCGCTTAGCTCATACTTGCAAAAAACAGCTGCAGTCATATTAGTAGAAGAGGGGTCACATCACCACAAATGAACCGCTCCAATGTTAGTTTGAGACCAAATGACCACCGATCACTGAAATACTGCGTTCGCTCATTCCCTAATGAATCTCATCAGGGGGAAGATGAGCCAGATTTAGCCATATTAAAGAGTACATATGTGAAAACACCCTAAATGCACATTTTAATATTCTTGACTGTTCATATGTTGAGATGTTCACGTATGTTCTTTATTGCAGTAAGTCATATGAGAGTCTGATCAATGAACTGATTATTATTATTGCAGTATATTAGCCTTGAAAACTATCAGTCAAGCTTTATTCTGTATGTTAAATATGACACTAATGCCTGTTTTCCACTGGCGGTGTCAGCTTAACTCGCCTTGACTTGGCTGTGATACTGAGATACTATTTCTAGGACCAATTTTGCCAAGGTTCCATGTGGGGCAAAGTGATACTAAATATGACATAAAATCATGCAGATCACAGATTGGTCAATCCAGAATGGTTGCTGTGTCAGTATATGTGTGTCATGTGATATGGGACATGCAGCCAACTTATCAGGAATCTCTGAAAATGTCAAAGCACATTTTCAAGTAGGATCAATTTTGATAAATTGACCACAGGTTTGAAGTCTAAACAACTGCACTTTGGCCTGAACAAAACCTCAATACAATCTATAAAGTTACGTTACGATGACCAACCATAGTGAGGATGTACTATACCTGCAGTGGACATTCCTGCTCTGGGCTAAACCAAACCAAACTGAGTCAAGGCAAGTCAAGTTGATACTGTCAGTGGGAAAGCGGCGTAACACCAGCCACCAGGTATTTAGAACAAATAGATATGGAGAATAACTTACCTGTACTGAAAACACCCTTTTTGACTCCAAAAGGCTGCACTCGAAGGTCGAAAGTGAAGAGACTGAGCTGGTTGGTGATGGTGTCGTTCTGCTTTTTGTTACACATGTAGGAGCTGCCCAGAGCCGTCTCCCACAGACTCAGGTTGGTGTTCACTTCTGAAAACGCCACACCTTCAAAAAAGAACATAGAAAGATAAGTATATATGAACTTGCTGCTCAGTGTAGTGTCTGAAATGCATGAGGGGGTGTGATACTTCTAATTACCAGAGCTCATCTTTCCGGTGACATTTAGAGCATGGAGGCGGAATCTCTGAGATTCCTATTGGAAGGAAAATATACAAGTATAAAAACTGAATTTTTATATCAAACAAACATACTTTAAGCAAATAAACATGCAGCATTTTCCCTACATTTGTTGAAGACATGGGGTATTTAGGGTTTTTCTACAAGAGATTTTGAGTATATCCCATTTCACATCATTTTGGACCATTATTATTATTATCATATCTGTGCACAAGAAATTGGAGAAAAGCAAAGAGCAGATACTAAACAGCTAAAAAGCTTTTTAAAAAACTTGATAAAGAACTCTACTGGGAACCAACTGAAGCCATTAGATCAGGAGAAAGTCATTTTAGTTGGTTTCCAAATTGATTTTACGATCATTTGGTTTATGTGGTGAGCCTAAGCCTTATGATGTGAGGAAAACCCTGTTCTGTAACTACTCATGTGAAAATAAAGAGGATGGATAATGCATAAATGGTTTTTAGTCACCCTAAGTGCAAAACTGATCAAACTTACTGAAAACAGAGATAAATAAGACCAAGATACATAATCTGTTTTGTATGAATACAATTTTAAATAATCTGTAGGATACTGGAGGAACCATATCTTACCTGGTTTTAAGAATTTTAGACTTTACTAAAATCTGTCTTGAACATAAAACTGTAAATATTTAGTCCTCCATTAATTCATTGATAGTCTGTTTCCTCTGTGAAATCCATAGTTAAGAGTCTATCAACTTCTATTAACAGCTTTATGGTGATGACAGGGTGTGAGATGAGTACAGGGCTGCAGCTATTATTTTTCTTGTTTTTTTCTAATTTGTTGATATTTTTCTCAATGAATTAATTAATGGAAAAAGGTCAAAAAGGCCAATCATGCTCAAATGTTCTGTTTGATCCATAACCCAAAAATGATTTTATTTACAGTCATTAAAGTTTAAATGACAGAATATTAACTTTCATCCTTAAAGAACTATTAGAAATGACTATCAAAATAGACTTTGATTTATTTAATAGTTGGCAACTTTCAGATTAATCATTGTAGCTCCACATTTATTTGAATAACATGCTTTGTCTTCTTTGTCTACGCCTGATATCATAGAATAGAAACACTTACTACAGAAGCCAGCTTAGTTTCATTGAATTACCCCAATGATGGCAGAGGAGTCAAGTAATTTCAAAAAATTGCATCTTGAATCAATTAACAACAGAGAATATGGAGGGACAATAGAAGAGCAAACACCAACACTTCAAATTTGAGCAAATATAGTAAGACATTTTGGGTTTCATGACAATCTGGTGGCTGCACAGACATGCTGGTTACTATATTGCCCGGGGATAAATATTGAGCATTTCAGAGACTTTACGAATCTATATCAACTGAGAACAGCTTGTTGTTGTGGACTCACATTGATGAAAGAGAACACCATGGTCACTGTGGCAAACTCCAGTACCAGCTCACTGTTGTTGACGCCACAGAATCCAGAGACTTTGGTCCCATTAGTGTCAAGATTCATCTCCTCATATTTCTAAGCCACAGAGATGACAGACCATTACAAAACCTGGAAAACCACTATGTTAGCATGATTACAATAAGATAATTCCATGTTTATGTTATGACCATACCTCTCCTTGCTTCAAACCAATCCGCAGGCCAAAGTCAGCCAACAGACAGGCTTCTGTGCTGTTCTCATCTGGCTTGATGCTGTACCTCCCAGTTGGGGGTATGGCGGGGGGAGGGGTTGGGGTTGGGGTAGTGGGAGGCAGGGTGGTGACGTTTGTGACAGGAGCAGCAGTGGTATGCGTGGTGGGGGTAACAGTGGTGGGAGCAACAGTGGTGGGGGTCACAGGTATGTCAGCAGAACAGGAGGTAACTGCACAGGGAGAAAACACAAATCAGACTATGAGTGGAAACAACAGATAACTACATATCACTACCTGAGGACAAGATGTGATACTGCATCTTACTGTTTTCACTCTTGGAGCCGTTGACGACAAAAGCCTGTATGAGGACGTTCCACAGAGTCTGACTGACTGCATCAGTTGTAAATATTTCTTTACTCTTGCAAGAGTAGCAGGTGTCCATAACTACATCTGAAATGTGAGGCTGCGTGTTGACAGTCACGGTGTCTAAAAGAAATTCAAAACATCCCAGACTCAGTCCACTTGTGCATTTAGCTTTATTTACTCTGTGTTTGCACTGTGAGGTTTAATAGTTACCATTTGATAAAGGATCATGGAAGATGGTTGAGTCGCTGAGATTGTAGGAAAAGGTGATGGAGTCTGCCTGGTATGTTTTATTACTCAAGCTGAAGTTAACGCTCCATGAGTGCCCATCTCCAAAGTTAATCTTCAGCGTTGAGGTTTTTGTATCACAGCTACTTCCACTTGATGTGAAAGCATCAGGGATCGTAAACTCAGCTGTGACATTCTGAAAAGAGATCAGAGTTCATAAAGATTTGTGTAAATCCATGTGACATCTTTTACCTCCTGGGCAGAGAAAGTAAAAGTTTAAGCATGAAGCAAATATACATAAAAACATACACTGACATGTAAGTGACAGTCAGTATGAACTGTTCATGCATAACAGAGGTAAAAAAAAAAAAAAAACTTAGAGACTCAAACTCATGAAGAAAAGGACACCTATAGCATTTTCAATGTACACACTGCACTGACATTAATATAATATAGCTGCAGTCTGTTAGAAAGCTGAGATGATCAATCAGTTACAGTGGGAAGAATAAAGGTTAGTTAGTTTTGATTTTGTTCAATCATACTGCTTTCTGAACCTCAATTCACAAGTGAAAAGACAGGACATAACAGTTACAGGATATGGACCAGGAAAACTCACAAGCTGAAATGCTGAATAGCCAGAATCTGTTCACTTTGTGGAAAACAGACTGTCCCAATTTCCCCTTGCTGAGATAACATTTTCTCCCATGGTAACGCAACCGTCTTATCAAGCTGTGTTGCCAAATCAACTACACTACATATATAGAGAGCAAACACAAACATGTCCAGTCACATTGGAGTAGTATATATTATCTAATAGAGATGCTCACCTTATTGTCCTTTGTTTCATATTCAACTGAGAAGTTGACCATTAGATTGGCGTAGAGACATAACTTGTCATCTTTGTCGTTGACTTTCACCTCAATACCTTGTGAGAGGTAGATTTCTTGGAAGAAAAAGCAAGAAAGACCCAGAGCTTAGATATATCATATATAAATATTTGATTTTATGTGTAAATTTAAGAAATGAATTTTCAAACAATAACCACAGCGACATACTACAGAAAATTAAACCCTCTGGTAGAATGTAGACAAGTATCTTTACGTTTGAGTACAGCTTTAAGGTACTTTACTTGAGTATTTCCCTTTTACCCATAGGTATACCTCTACTCTACTAGATCTCGAAATGGAAATACTGTTTAACTCCACTACATTTAACTGACATCTTGTGATATTTAAAAAAAAAAAACATTTTCCAGTTGTTAATATTTTCATTTATAATATAGAAACCTGTACTCTGAAGTTACTCTTTGCTTTGGAATAGCTGGTTGGGAGCAAATAAAAGACTGCTCCTGTCCAGTGAAAACCATGTATCCTCAAATGTACTGACTTTTAATCTGCGTAGTGAACTGAAGAATCAACCTATATTTAGGGTTGAGAAAATTCTCCTCATTCTTAATGGAAATAAATACTATAAAAGCTTCTTGGATTTGCGGCAAAATGCACTAACACAAGAAATATGACTGTTTTTCTTGAGCTCATGACAGGTTTTTAGTTATACTAAATATGATAATCTTACAAAATACAAAAATACATTACAACCAAAAAGTGTAAGATGGTAAAATGACCAGAGTCTTAAAGTAAAATCCAACATATACATTAATGTAGTAGGATTGTGAATGCATGTTCCCTACTTTTCTGTACTTTTACTCAAGTACAGTTCTGGAATTTGAGATCTATAAATCTTCGTTCACCACTGTTTACCTGTACCCTAAAGATAAACCATTTTCCCGGCTGCTTAGAATACAGATTAGACAACTTAACAGAAGCTAGGTCAAGGTCCAGTCATGCTAAACAAATCAATATGGTTTGACTTTCTGAGGGCATCAGCTCAAAAAAAGTTGCCTATCACAAAACTCAGGTAACTCTGATACAATCTCTTCTAAACCATTCACAGCTGTGTGATCAGTAAATATGCACATGATACAAAGATTTGCAGTCACATATCTTAAATTCCTAATTAGGTCACAGGACTCGAAGCTCACAAAGGGGTTCAACGCCATAAAATATCTATCAGCACCTACATAAACAAAATAAAGAAAAACGCCCTTCTTCATCATTTTAGGAGGAAAAAATTACTTTTGTTATAACCCTGAAGTCAGTTACTAGTGATGGAACCACTGGATTTTAACATTTAGAACGCGTATATAAAAATAGAATTTGACTTAATTTTATGAACAGAAGCCTTCCTTTTACTGTCACTGTTTAGAGAACACATTTTACTGTTCTTTTCTCTTTACATCGCAGTAAGGTTAACTCGTTTGCTAGCTAAACCATAAAGTTAACAGCTCATCCTGTACTGTCATGTGCTTACTGTAAACTGCCAAGCGTAGCTAATGCTAGCTTTTTTAACCGGTTAATGTAATACGTTACGGGTTAAGGTGGAGTTACACCGTGCAATTACACCCAGTCTGGCGTCTTACTTATTCAATGTCCCCATTTAGAAGCAGAAATTTCCCATATGGTCATACTCTTTATCAATTTCAGCAATCAAAACAATGGTTAGCTTACACAACAATAACTTAAGCTAACGTTTGATAGCTATGCTAACGTCACCTGCCCGATACACTGTTAGATAATACTAAACGTATAAAGTTAAATCTGGTGTGACAGTTTCTTTAGAGGTAAATATCTTATGTTATACACCAGACTGTAGTGACTAACGGTTATTTTTGTGAAAGACTGCGACACACTGCGTTTCATCTGCGCTTCAATCTGATGTTGACGTAGGTAACAATTAGCCGTCAAGCTACATTGGCAAAACATCACGACTGAGTTAAAGTGCGCGAATGGACTCACAACGGAGCCCGAATTGAAACAGGCTCGGTTTTATTTCATGTACGGCATCATCCAAAGTGGTAACAAATCCACATAAAGTATGAATAGTCTTTTAATTTATTTTGGCATCATGAAGCCGGAGCCAAGTAGCGGCCAGGCCTTGGATGTCCCGTAAGTTTAATCGCGTCACTTCGGAGAATTTGGTTTCGATATCACCTCTTTTCATTCCCTTGAACTGAAAGAATGATGTGATGATACGTACCGAACCCGAGGAATAGGAATAAAACAAATGCAGCATATCGGGACATGGTAGCCTGGTAGTTTGGAGTGTGCCAAGACGAAGAGAAACCCGACGGGGACGCTCACTCTGTGGTGTTTGGGATGCAGCTGATCCGCCGCCGACTGTACCAGGAAATGGAAGTCATATGACAGGGACCAATGTGTCAAAGCAGACAGAGGTGTGGACTGCAATCCACCTTCACATGCATGACCCTTTTTTTACACAGTCACCAGAGTTGATTATTGCAGGGTGAGGTTTTATAGGCTCACAAGAATGTATAAATGTTAACTTGGATGTACTAACTACTGAACAATAATAAAAATACAAACCTGATTGAAACAGTTATTTTAATCTGAAGCAATAAACCTAACAGACTCATACAAACATGGGCATGTCTAATCCAACATTTTTTTTTGTTCAGTCAACACTCATCTGTCCACTTTTTAACAAGGCCAGCAAGCCCCACAGGGAGACTTACAGAGAACAGTTTATAGTGTGTATGTGATGTGATACTGGGGGGAGATGAAGAACAAAAAAATGGGGTCTGAAGTCTTTGTGCTTTTTAGTACGCCTTCTAAGGGTTAACAGAAACCTAAAAAGCAGCTGACTGTCAGATGGGAATCACTTAAAATGACACATGAAGCATGTACTGTACAAAAACGTATAAAGTAATATAGAGACTAAATGCATATACTTGTACAATTCACCTGTAGTAGCAGCTTGAATCCATCCTAGAACAAAACAAGTGCTCACTTTTTGGCACATTTTCTTTGAACAATTTGTGTGTTCGTGATCACAGCTTTATCAGATGGCTACATTGACCTAGAATTGGAAAATGTTACTGCAGGATCATACATTTGACAAATACACCCCAGGACTGTCGAAATTCTACCGTGAACGTTCGTCCAATCGTCCCACATTTTGACACCGACTGAAGAAACAAGCATCTGTTTAATTTTTTTGATCCTCGCTGTGTGGTACATTAAGAGCATTGTAAGGTGGGTCAGCATTTTCTTGGGATACTGAGTGAACAAAAAGAAAAAAAGTGACTCGATAACAAAGAGCATATTGATTCAAACTATGGACAAAGAAGAATCTAAGTTTGAAAATAAATATTTTTCCTCTCCGTTAAAAAAAGAAAAAAAAAGAAAAGAAAAGAAAAAAAAAAAAGCAAACTGAACAACATCTGTGTGTCTTCTTTGTCTGTCCAAGGTAGCCCAATTCTCTCAGAGGCACTGAGAAATGTGGACAATATTCTCTTTTCAGTGGGCATGCAGTCCACAGGATCACAAGACCCCTGACAAAAATCCTGTGGGGCAGTATCCATTCACTTGTCGGTCACTAGGTTGAAGGTGATAATGGTAACATCCACTGGAGCAAAAGATTTAGAGACCGATCACTCAGAGCAGCTTTCAGCCTGACTGGACCATATGCATCACTTTATTTTCTGTCACTTTTTTCCTTGTCTAAGCCACATAGTTGTACTGGTTGGAATTCTCCTTGTCACGCTCCATATAGTCCCTGTCAATAAGAGACTCTATCCTCTTCTTCAAGTCAGCAGGCTGGAATGGAAGGAGACGGCAGAGGTTAACATGTGAGGCACATGCTGACATCTGAGGTTATTTTTATACATTGAGGCGTGAAGTAATCGCACAGAAAAACTGGTTGTTATTGACCTCCTTCAGTTGGGTAACGTACTACTGAAAAACAACTCATGCACAAGCCACTTTACATATTATCAGAGCAGAAAGAAAAATAACTCATTAATAGTACCATCATCTATTTGTATAATTCACTTGAAGAAGTTGCAATTTTATTGATAAGAGAAAATCACAATTAAGAGGATTAGATTATATCAAAAAATTGGATTTTGCATCACTTAAATTAATCCACAATCTAATTAAAGTTGCAGAAAGAAGCAAATGTACTGCAATATGTACCTTGTTATTTTATTTTTTTATTATCAAGCTTTTAAACCAGCCCGTTAAAGCAGATGGAAGTATGATAACAGCACAACACACTTTGAGTGAGAAATATAAAATCAAAACTAATGTCCTATTTTCAATGTAAATCAATGCAATATTTTTTTTCTGTCTTTAAGGTTCAGCCTTATGGCTCAGATGTGTAACATGCTGATCTAGTAGTCAAATGTCCCTGTTCAGGCCTGGCTACTACATTGATACTTTTATAGGACTAACTGAATAGCTTAGATAATATCAAGAATTAAAAAAAAAAAATCTTTTCATATTTTAATGGAGCACAGAACACAGATTAAAAAAAAAAAAAAGACTTCAATTTAAAAACATAGGAAGATGTATTTACTGAGAACTGGACAAAACAAAGCACACGTTTCTACCTTCAGACCAGACTTTCAGTGACATTTCAGTTTTAATATCAGTATAAGTGTTTTTTTTTTTCTTCTTTTCTTTGTGTTTTTGAAAAGTCATCATGGTCTTCTGTGTATTTTTTTTTTCAATGAAGCAATACAGTTAAAAAAAGAAAAAAACAAAATCTTTCATTGCTACTACATTTCAATGCCTAAGGGGTAAATGTCACTTGTGCATGCAGCACAAATGTACAGGTATTAGACAATTTATAAAATATACTGAGTTATATTAAAGTGCTGGTAAGTCTGTTCTTTTGTATGATGTAAAACCACTCTGAGTATATAAAAATACTGAGGAGCTGTAAAATTTAACTCAAGATGACCATAATGTTTTATGTAATTATCTGGTGTTAAAATGGAAAACTGGTATTATAAAAGTATTGTCCAGGAGCCAGTATCTGCATCAAAGTATTAGTATTAGTAACATTATTGAATGTAGCGTGGACCCTCTCCTAAATTTCACTCATTTCTCCTACTTCCTGTAACTGCTCCTCTTTTCATATAAATACAAAATGGCAAAAGATGCAGGTTCATCACCTTGACAGGGAACTTCAGCTGGTTGTACACCTCAGACATCAAAAGATTATGGCTCAGAGTCTTCCTCATCTTCATGATCCGCACAATGGCAGCATCGATCTGATACTGACGATCCTGAAAGACCCTCTCTGTGGTGCTGGCTTGCTCCTCCACCTGGAGGAAAAGAATCAATTTAGGTGAATCAATGTTGCAATGAGGAGGCTTTAAACTGAGAGAACCACTTAAAGAGGATTTTTAAGTACCGTTTCTTTCATCTGGATCTGGTTTATTTTTATCCTGAAGAGTTTATGTTTGAAGTCGTCATTGCAAGAAAACTTGTCGCCGTCCTCGACATCTTTGCTTTTCGGAATTTTGGTGAGGACACGTGCTTTTCCACATGCAAGTGACTGAAGAGTCCGACGCAGCTCACTGTCCTCTGCATCCCAACACAGATACATAAGTGTTCAGCATCAGTGGCTGATGAACACAATGCACTTGACTATCCTTTCAACAGTAAAAATCAAAGTGCGGCCAACTAAAGCCATTATAAGTCATTATACAAACCTATTCCTGTTGCCAGTTTGATCTCCTCCAAGGTGAACTCCTCTCCCTCATTAAACATCAAGAGCACAAGTGTTTGGAAGAGTGACACCTGCAGCTCCTTCTTACCCTAAAAAAATCAAACAACAATTCTGATTTTGTTTTGTTTTTTTTAAATCACAGTAGAAAATTCTCAGATCAGCTCAAAACCCTTGGAGCACATTTGTGATGATGAATCATATAAATAAAACTAACTTGAAAATTTACCTCTTTAAATTCAGCTTTTAAGACACAATGTCCGAGTGTTGATTGCCACTGCAGCTTCCTGCCACTGTGTTTACCCAAGTAGAAGGTTTTGAAGATCTCTTGCAGTCGCACCATCTGGATGACGATAACACAGGCGTTAAAAGCAGCAATCGGTGGATTTATTGCATGTTGGTTATAAAAACAGCATTTTCTCAAAAAGGTCAATATTTGCTCAACACAAACCTCAGGGGGGAGATGTACTTCCATTGGGACGTATGTTGGCCAGTAACCCATGGTGAGGATGTTCACTGTCAGTTCAATATTGCCAGGAATGTTTTGGCACTGCATGTACTAGCGAACAACAAGAAAGACACAAGAAACATCCACACATCACCTGACGCTCACTCTTACTCTTATCGGTAATGGCTTGTTTCATACCAACTCACTAAGAACGTCCCAGTTCACATAATTATGAAAAGGAACCAAGTGCAAACCTACTTATTAACATTACATTTGGACATTTTTAAAGTTCTACTCAAAATATTTCTTTCTTTCTTTGCATATATCATGATCTTTGCAACAAAATACATTATCCTGAAATCAAATTTACTGACATTTTTTAAAATTAAAAACAGTCTAGCAGTTTAGACACTTTGTACATTTTCCCAGACATATTGTTTGTCTTTTCCTGGAAGTTATTTATGAGAAAATGTTAATAATAGCAAACATGTAAAAATATTGTAGAGTGGTCCCCATATGATTTTCTATCATTTTTTCATCATTTAAGTTTTTTAAAACCATTTTTTATACATTTATGACACATTTCTTGATTGTTTAGGAAAATCACTGATTGGAAGTACTAGGTCAGTTAATATAGAATAGCTTGATACACAAGTAGTACAAGAGACTGTTATGAAAATTTTGAGGCGAGAAAGGGGTCTTAGTGCAAAGCATTTCTGTCTTTTGTGACAACTGCATATTAAAAGAAAAATTTATATGATCAAGTAACTACTACTACCACTACTAATAATAATAGAAATACAGTCAGTTTATACATGATACCGGATTGTTCTGCTGTGCATTTTCACTCAGTCCTACACAAAATGAACCTGTGTACAGATTTAGCCGTAGTTTGTTGTTACCTGTTTGAACTGCACCATGATGTCTTTAGACAGCTCCATATCCTTGAACATTCCTTCCAGCTTACTTGTAAAAGCTGCTCCACATTCTGAGAAAAGACCATAAAATGAGAATTTAATGTCCACAGTCTTTATGTTTCATCTATATTTTCCCTTTAAAGTGTTTATTAAGAAGTGATCCTGGTGGGTTCTACTGACCATGTTTCAATTTTGACAACATTGATTTCTCAGCATCAACGGAGGCGCTTTTTCCCACTAACAACCTCTTGGCCAGATCCTTCTTGTAAAAGGCCTCAAAAACATCTTTTCCTGCAGTGAAAATACATCATGTTAACACTGTACATCGAGAGTAAATATTCTACACATGAACAAAGTGGAATGGTAGACATTACCATAAATGAATCTAAAGATAATCATGATCTTATCCAACATTTTCTCCAGTTCTTCGTCTGTTGCTTCTTTGTTTCCTGCTCTTAGTTTTGAATCCACATGTTTGGCTGTAAATAAAAGTGCATTTATTACAAGAGTAAATTTCAGTTTCATGGGGATTAAATGTTTATTGACTAACAGTGCAGCAGTGTTGAACGGTAACAGTGTGTTTTTAACCAACCTATGAGTTCTGCGGGTTTATTTGGCCGTTTGTTGATGAATGTTTCAAAAGCCTCCTTCATGGCATTAACAAACTTCTCATTCTTCATGAAACAGACGTCTATGATGTGATCCACTTTGTCTTTGAAATCCAACAACTCTTGCACCATTGTTTTGTCTTTTTCTGGATTGATTACAATTGTGCTTCCAAAAGCCTTCAAGAGAGACATTAGATGATCACGTCAAAACAAACATTTTACATTATTTCAATCAGTGTGGAACAAAACAAGATACTGATAAGAGCTTTTGTCATGTGGAAGAATATCTAATCAGCATCTTCATCTTGCTTGAAGATTTTAATAACATAAACAACAGCATACCTTAATGTACTCTATCCAGTGTTGAAGGAGGACCTGAACACCACCTCGCACTCGACTGAAGAGCTGATAGAGAAGAGACAGATCCTGAATTCTGTTCTCATCCAGCAGGTGAGTTAGGCCTGGAAGTTTCCAACAAGAAAAAGTCAGAGGTATGTGAGCACCAACACTGCCAGACTGTGGCAACTATTTCAAAAATACCATGTTGAAAGATCCAGTTGCAAATACATATCGCATGCTGTGATGATTTACACATATGTCTCCCTATGTACATGTTGATTTTGTCTGTTATTTTCTCCTGTTTGTGTTAATAGTGTGCTGTGTGAGTCATCTGGGCGTTTGTGCATCCAGTCAGGCTCCTCTGCTCCTGTCCACTGATGGTACCTGAAATGCTACTCATCATCTTTCAGAATATGTTCTACATCTTTATTGTTGTGTAGCATATAATGTACAGGGGTTGGACAAAATAATGGAAACACCTTCACCTCAAGATGATAATGCCCCAATCCATACAGCTAGAATTGTTAAAGAATGGCATGAGGAACATTCTAATGAAGTTGAGCATCTCGTATGGCCAGCACAGTCCCCAGACCTCAACATTATTGAGCATTTATGGTCAGTTTTAGAGATTCAAGTAAGACGTCGATTTCCACCGCCATTGTCTCTAAAAGAGTTGGAGGGTATTCTAACTGAAGAATGGCTTAAAATTCCTTTGGAAACAATTCACAAGTTGTATGAATCAATACCTTGGAGAATTGAGGCTGTAATTGCCGCAAAAGGCGTACCTACACCATATTAAATTATATTTTGTTGATTTTTTAAGGTGTTTCCATTATTTTGTCCAACCCCTGTATGTGTCACTTTTCTGTGCAAATTCCAGTAAACAACATCTATTGTAGTGTGTCCATTCTGGAAGAGGAACCTCTCCTCTATCAACTCCTCCTGAGGTTTCTTCCATTTTTCTTCCATTTATTTTATTTTTTCCCTTAAATTTCTGAGCTTTTTCTTTACTTGAACGGACAAAGTGTCTACAGGTATCAGATATGTAAATCTAATGTTCTTTGAGACATTTTTAAGATGACTTTTATCCACAGATAAGACATTTTCTCATGCAGGCATTACAGATAAGTGAAGTATATAGTGTATATTTTAATGCAGAGATTGGCTTCATTTAGGCAGGGAACAACAGCTTACTCCAAAGATAAAATTGAATAAAATTACAGTAATCAGTTGAGGGGTAGGTTTAAAGCTAAAGGACTTCAGAAATCTGGACTTTCCTGCAGGTATGCTTGACTCATATATTAAAAAAATAGATAGATAGATAGATAGATAGATAGATAGATAGATAGATAGATAGATAGATAGATAGATAGATAGATAGATAGATAGATAGATAGATAGATAGATAGATAGATAGATAGATAGATAGACAGACAGACAGACAGACAGACAGACAGACAGACAGACATTAACTTAGGTAAAATGTCCACAGCAGTTAAGACTTAAGACCACTGAATGAACTCTAATGCCTAATATTTATGAAACTGAATTCAAGGAGCTGCAGACACTTGGACCGAGGGCTGAAAGACAGCAGCTGTTGTTCAGTGTACAGACTGTAAAAGTCTTTTCAGGAAAATGCGCAATTTTTCATATTAAGCTATATTTATATATCAATAAAATTTGACTTGACTGAGTGTGTTCATATTTACTGCTAGATACCATACCTTTTTGCAGAGTTGCAGTCAGATGTTCACCGAGCAACTGCTTCTCCACAGTAGCAATGAGTGGTTTTCTGACAGAGGGGAAAAAAAGCTCGGGTTACAAATGAATACTTGTCAGTATTACATTATTATATGGACAATATAACCCAACACTCACTGTGTGCTCTGGTCTAAGTATGTGATGACTCTATCAGCTTCCTCCTCCAAGCGTTTGTTCACATGATGGAGATATTCTGGTACCTATAACAAAAGAGAGAACATCTAAACTGTCAACTTTTCCTTATTACAGATGAATACTGTCTGGCTAAGGGTGGCTGGATTAAAAATAAACACCATAACATGATGCAGGACATTTAAGTGCATGTAGTCATTTAACTTGAGAAGCTAAATCCTGATGAAGGTACATATACATGGTGCACATTATGTGGTAGGTTTCCCTTGACAATAAAAAATAGCATTGAAATGATGTGGCCATCCAATACATCACCAAGGAAACCAAGCAGTCTGTCTCTAGGTGAGGTTTTCTATTGTGTGCTGTCTTATGTGTTTTAAGTGACAAAAGAAATAACTGATCACAGTCTAAAGTATCATGTGGTAAATTTCTGGCTCACATCAGTTGTAGTTAAATATCTGTGGTTTGGTCGCTTTGTATTTGATGGAAATCTATGAAGACGTAAAAGTTTAATTTAATATTGCAAATTAAGCTTTAGATATGATACAAAGTACAGTACATCTGCACCAGGGATACTGTATGGGGAAGAAAGGCTTAAACCTATTACCAGCCAATTATTCACTGGAATAAGAAAAGAACAACACGTAACAAGATGGAATATTAGGATGACATAAATCACCTCTCGCTCCTGCATCAGCCTCTGTCCCTCTGCAGCATACAGGCGATTAGTCTCCTCCAAAAACCGCTGCTCAAAGGAATCTTGATAAATCTGTCGTGGGACGGAGAGAATGCAGGTTTCATTAAAACCATTTTTCAACTAGAAACTGATTGCTCATCACAGCCTTGTGCAGATGAAAATCAAGAACAGTTTCAGACCCAGGCTTTTATTAGAACATGACAAATATGGAAACCAGGTAAAGCTGTGTGATGTGACCACCATTACAAAAAGTTAATTTCATTTCAGTACATATCACAAAATTGTACAAAACAAACAGAAAACATTTTTCCATTTGCAGCTTGTTTTGAACTCTCGACTGTATTGACCCATAGACTCCGTTTGACGAAACTGTTGTGTAGGTGGTAAACGACGTAAGTGGTGTTTGAGTCTGTTGTGGACCAGTCTATGGTAAAATACAGTTTTATGATTTATATCAGTCTTTTGGGACCTTCTTTAAGGGAAAAATCTATGCTGAGAATTCACTACTACTTTTTTCTGCCATTTATGTCATGCATTACTTTACAAATCCTTTCACTATTGTTTAACCAATATCCTTTGTGATCATCATTTTAACTGCACTAAAATGTTAACCGCCCCAAAACAAAACAAAACTTCAAGACACTGATGTTATCTCAGCCATTCCCATGTTAGTTTCACTTTTTCTTGCAGTGTTAAAAAAAAAAAAAACGACAACCTGTGCTTTTTGTAACGATAATTGTCAAGTATTATGTGGAAAGGGTGTTTTTTGTCAAATAACATCAAAAACTCCCAGCTTCAGTACCTAATCCCCATCCTAAACCACATCCATGTGGCAAAAATATTCATTTACTCTGTTCTATGTTACATTCACTTTCCTTTATGTTTGTGTTGCCTTCATACGAATGTCCTGCCTGCATCTGAGCCAAATCGAAAAGGTTTGCCCAAATGACAAATACAGTACATATGAATAATGATAATAGAGCATAATACTAAATCATGTATTCTGCTATCATTACCATAAAGCAGAGCCCTAAAACCAGGTGATCTTCTCTTTCATACAGATTTCAACTAAACCCACTGTCAACACCTTGTGGATCCTTACAATATCCACCAGTACGTGTGCTTTACCTGCAGGTCAGAGAGCATGCTCAGTAAGCTCCTCAGCAGACTGCGGTCTATGGCCTCTCCATTACGCTCCCTCTCTATAAGCAGCAGAATCCCATCAATGGTCTTACTCTGGACCTTCAGATCACTGATGATGTAGAACCTGAACAGCTCCAGACCCATGTCCCTGGAGAGCAGAACAGCTTGTTCACTATCCATTTAGAAAGAAATCAACCCACACTGCGGTTCAACACTAATGTCGAAAATTACTCACCAGATTGATGGCAGCATTGAATTTTGTAAAACGTAGGTACGGTCCAAAAACAAAAATATACTCCTAATCATTATCTGTGAAATAGAATTAGGACATAAAATTGGTGATATATTCACTCTTCTAGACTGGCTTAATTAGATAGCCCATATACAGCAAGAATTCCTCTGAAGGCCATAAAAAGCTTTTTAACACTTACCATTTGTCTGCAGTGATCTTGCCAACACTTGTCAATTTTCTTTAGGAAAAGCACGCTATCCAGGGCATCCGTAAGATCACTGTTAAGGCTTTTACTCAGATAACGTTACAAGCAATACGACTGCATTCTACACAGCACTGACGATAATTTATGACTAGCTTGATTCAGTTGCTTAAATTGTGGATAAACATAAACAGTGAAGGATATTCTCTGAACTGATCGATCTGTGCCTTGATGTGGTCTTCACACACAGCCCTCAGTTGTTTGTAAAGCTTGGCAGAAATCTTATGGGAGCACAGGTTCTCAACAGCCTAC
Organism: Sphaeramia orbicularis; assembly: GCF_902148855.1. Taxonomy (NCBI): domain Eukaryota; kingdom Metazoa; phylum Chordata; class Actinopteri; order Kurtiformes; family Apogonidae; genus Sphaeramia; species Sphaeramia orbicularis. Next base: position 22,198,003 of record NC_043966.1, read on the forward strand.
AGGGACACAATCACATTAAGAAAAACACTACTCATATAGGACTTGATTACAGAGGATGAGCAGCTTTCACAGACTGTACAGTAGCCCCCCCCCCCCCCCCCCGCTCCCCATGTTGTCAACAGGTTTGTGATGGTACCTGGTAGAGCTCCTCTAGATTGTACTTGATTGAAGTGCTGTTCTGTATGGCCTCAACTGCCTCCTTCAGCTTCTGCCAAGTCTCCTGTGTGTAGTTCTCTGGCAATTTGGGCTTTTCTGTGACAACAAAAAGACAAAATGTTCTGAAAACACAGTAAACATTAGCACCCAGTGACACTGATGGCGGCAGAATTTCATCACATCCGTGTTTGGAAATGCTCAACAAATTCAAGTATCTTTTTACAGTTTTATGTTATTACACCTGATTATTCTTATTCCTCCACATATTAGAATAATTTTGGTGAAATCAGATAACAATTTGATTTAGCTGTAATCTTTTCCTATATTGTGCAGTTATAGAGTATGTGGTCCTCAGAAAGGTGCAAGACTTGTTCTAAAAACTGTTCTTTGCTCTTTTACATATATTTTTCTGTACTTAATTTGTATCACTGTTTCTACTGAATGATACAACATAATTCCTTATATTTTATACTTTTTATATTTCTTACTTTAATCCTTACTATTAATGTTATTACCCCTTATGCTGCTGTAACACAGCACATTTCCCATTTCACATTGTTGGACTGATAAAGGATAATTTTATTTTATCTTACATTAATAACCCAGAAGAGCAAAAGGGACATACCTTATTAGTACTGCTTTTATCAAATCTGTTTCTTTTTGGCCATCATTCCATCTATTATTATGTTATCCTTCTTGTTTTAAGCTCAGCTCTCAGTTCCACTTGATGTATGACTTGCATCATACCAAACCTTGATTGAATTACCTTCAGAGTAGTGTTTTATTAGTTTATCTACATCTGATTATTTCTGTGAAAAACATCTTTTGACTGCACAAAGCTTTCAAATGATGTCAGTCAGTTGATACTTCAGTAATTAGCAAATATATATGATGTTACACAACTGTTTCTAACATCTATTGCTTAATTTATGCTGTGTAGGTGATAAAGTACTTAAATGCATTATGATATAAACATATTTTAAACTTCAAGACAAAAGGTGACTTTAGTGCAGGGGCGTCAAACCAAATCAGCCTGCTAAAGGGTCCAGTCTGGCCTGTGGGATGAATTGGCAAAGTGAAAGAATTACTTTGAAATATTAACAAGGGTAAAAGTCAAGGATGTTGCCTTCCTTTTAGTTCAGAGACCACATACAGCCCAATGTGATCTCAAATAAAATAATAGCATAATAACCTATGAATAATAACCCCAGATTTTTCCTCTTAATTTAATTTGAAAAAAGTAAAATTCCATTATGAAAATATTGACCTTTATAATCTATCCTATCACAATAAAATATGTATAACCTGGGCAAATAAAAACAACCTGACATGTCTCAAGAAAAATAAGTGCAATTCTAACAATAAAATGCCTGTTACTAAATGTCTTGTGCATTTGTAGATCCACTGCGATCTGTAAGATATGTTAATAATAAGATGATATATAATATTGTTGAAATTGCACTTATTTTTCTCAAGAAATTTCCCACAAATTGCACATGACTGTTCAGGTTATTAGCATTTTCATCATGTAATTTTACTTTTTCCACATTAAAACAAAGAGAAAATTTGGGATTATCATTTACAGGATATTATGCCTATTATTTTACTGATGTGGGCCACTTGAGATCACACTGTAGAGTATGCAGCCTTGAACTAGACTGAGTTTGACACCCCTGGTCTAATCCACTACATGTAATGTTGATGTCCACAGTGCATGGGGAGGAGGGGGGGAGGGGGTTTCCAGATGTTAGATGAAGTTGTAGATCGGTGTAAATGAGTGTGTGGTGTTTAGAATAGCTCTATCCTGCAGTGTATGAGCTACCTTTGAAGTTCTTGATGACTAGTTTCTTGGCAGCCCCAGGTTTACTGTTGGAAAAGGTGCCGGATCCTGCGGTTTTCGTCAGTCCGTTTGCATGGTGTCCCACGCCAGCGGACAGAAACATAGCTTTGCTTTTGTTATTAGAGCACGAAGCAGCAGCCTCCTCAGCCATTTTCACATCCAGTCCAATGAAATCCACTGAATCCTCAAACCTCAACTTCTTCTGAATGTGTACCGGAGTGGGAGAACAGGAGGAGGAGGAGGAAGAAGAAGAAGAAGAGGAAGAATTCAGGGTCTTGGGAGGCGAAGAGGAGATCGTGTCAGTAGTGTCTTCCCTCTCAGAGCCGTTTATTTTCCTCTTCTTCGGAGATGTGATGTTACCGCTGTCGGTTTTGACATCAGTAGCCGCTGGTCTAGCCTCCTGGGTTGGCGGTGGTGGGGGATTAGGGGAAGATAAACCTGTTGGAAACATGAAAAAACGGGAATTCTAATTCTTAACAGCCAGTCTTCTGATCCGAAACTTCCAGACTTGCCGGATGAGCTTAATGTCCGAGAGCGGTTTTTTCTATGTAATTACGAACACGTTGTAGCCAAGTGCTTTATCCGGTATAAAACAGACAATAAATTCCAAACTACACACTGCTTCACTTGGACCTAGCCTTGTCTCTTTCTTGTTATTGCTGGTAGAAGAAGAAAGATGGTTGGCTATTGCTTCCTCTTTTTGCCTCGCTTGTCGAACCGCGTTGGACTCTGGTTCAGCGCGAGCGGCTCCGTGAAGCTGCTCTGAAACCGAATTATTTACAAACCTAACGTTACAAGAGAAAAAAATGGCTTCACATCATAGTTAATCACCCGCTGCTAAACACAGGAAAATTCGGTCGTAAAACCTAGTCAGTGACCCCACCGGAAGTACTTTGTACAAAAGTACTTTTTGCACCAGCGTTTTTTTTTTTTTTTTGAACGCCTCAAAGTAGTGATACATCTGACCACAAGATGGCGCCAGTCATGCATACTAGTCATTCAGATGTTTTATTTTATATACGAGAGTGGGAAAAAGTTTTTGGACACATTATTTTATTATTCGGTAAATATCATATCTACTGTGCGAAATGGAGAAATAATAAGTCCTCCTTTTCTGGATTTATAAATGAATTTAAAATGTTTGTCTTGTGCCTAGGAAAATTAGAAAAAAAAATGCATTTGTATTTATTAACCCATAAAGACCCAACGAACCACCGACTTCTAAAACCATCTACTGGTCTAAAATGTTTAATATCTTCTGAACCACTAATCCTATCAATACATGTAAATAATTGGTGTAAAATGCAGGTCATCATCTTTTTATGGTCATCAGATATGACCCATTTGGATGTTCAGAGGCTCAGAGGTTACCATGGAAACACCGTCATCTTCTACAACATTGATTAACTAGTAAAACCCATGGATTTGGATCAATGACAGTGGATGGAGACACTTTGTTTATGTTCAGTTAATGATATATATTTACAGAAAAGTTACTTTTTCCCACAGTTTTCTTTGTTTTTGATGTAATAAACCTCAAGTTTAATCTAAGCTTTTATGAACATTTTCATGATCAACACATTAAATAATGGAAAATACCTGATTTATACTGGAAAAAAGCAAAATACAGAGAATAATATTATAATAAATGGTGATAAGTTATTTAAGAAAGGTTGAATACAGAGAAAAAATCATTTGGGAACTGACACAAAAGTAGTACTGGGTCTTTATGGGTTAAATGACACATATAAGTCACAGTTAGATCATAAAAAATGCAGGATACTAATTTTGAGCACTTACTTCGCAAAGAAATGCATACTTTTATTTTGGAAGAATGACTCCCCTCCATCTTTTAAGATCTTCCATGATCACCTGTCTTCTTTTTTACCTTTAGAGAAACTGACGTTGGATAAATACAATCGGGGCCATCTCTTTAATGAATTTTGGTTGCCTTTACTTTCTGGTATGGAGAAAGTTTGAGTTTGTAGATCATGAATACTGCCCTATTATTGCTATTTATGTTACAGCATGCATAATTATGCTCATGCTTATGTTGTTACCCTTATTAATGTTATTGTGAGGATGATGATGATGATGATGATGATTTTTGTTGTTGTTGTTATTATTATTATTTTTTATTTTATTATAATTTTTATTTATTTTTTTTATTTTTATTTTTTTAATTTATTTATTTTCTCTTTAGACATGTATATTTTTGGCCTGTTACTTTTGTGTGTGTTTAGTTGATTTATTTCTTTAGGGATGGGAGGTGGGAAGAACACACAAAGGAGAATTGTAAAAAGTGAGACCCAGTATGACTATGTTTGTACTGTATCTGGAGGATTCTCTTGTGTGAAATAAAAAGATATTAAAAAAAAAAAAAAAAAAAAAAAAAGAAAGAAAAAAAAAAAATGCAATGGAAATAAGCCTGAACATTGCTCGTTATTTATTATTTTAATTTTCACTGTATTGTATATGAATGTGTTTTTACTCTTACCTTATATATCGCCATGTTTTTTTGTACTTTATTTTACTTATGTTTATTTGTATTACTGTATTATTATCCTCAATGAGAGTTTGTACTTTTCACTAGCCCAGTTAAAAAAAAAGTTTTTGGACACCCCGGGCCTTCGTTACATATTGAATTAAAAACACTTTTAAGTCTCTAAGTGCAATTTCTTTCAAGTGCGAGAACATGCCAGCCAGGATTAGAGCTAAATAATAATATATGATGTGATGTATATGTTTAAATTTTTGTCAATAACGATAATATTTGGAACTGGCATGTTGAAACCATAAGAAATGTAGTTTCATTGTTATTATTATTATTATTATTATTATTATTATTATTTTTGTTGTTGTTGTTGTTAGCAATATATGATTTTTTTTTAGTTTTCCGAAGATATTACATGATATTTGAGATTGTGTAAAATTTTAAAGGGTGACCAAAAACTTTTTTCCACTACTGTATTTTCACAAGGATAAAAAGATTGGTGTGCTACCAATGCTGAGGGGTAGGCTTTTAATTTTGATACAGTGTCTATCTAATTTTATTTATTTATTTTTTTCTAAATTAGCAAATAAATAAATGTGCAAAATGTAGGTTATGATATGTGTATGACTTGATAAATATTTAAACCTAACTTTCCCAATTCTAATGTTAGGAGACCAAACCAGAAAATGACTCTAAAGCTTCATAGGTTTGTGGTCTTATATGATAAAGTGTGTTGTAAAAGAAAAGAAAAGAAAAGAAAAGAAAAGAAAAGAAAAGAAAAAGAAAAGAAGGATCATGATATTTACATCATACATACAAATTTAGAATCTTTGTTACCTTTAAAGCTCTTCATGGCATCATGAGTTATCACTTTGTAAAACCATTACATTGCTTTTTAAATAAACAAGACACCAGACTTCATATGTTATGCACCATATTCCCCTTATATTGCATGTACAGGGTGGAGAAGCAAAATTTACAATATTTTGAGGCAGGGATTGAAAGACAGTGTATGACCAATTAGTTTATTTAAAGTCATGAGAATTTAAATCTTCAAATCATATTTTACTGCATTTCTAACAGTCTTGTTGTCTACCTCAAGTTCAATTGCCATTTTTCTCATGGATTTGGTTGGATCCTTTAGGATTTTGGATTTGAGAGCTTTAATAAAAGCTTTGGTACGTTTTTTGTTGCTTCCTCCACTTCCAGACTTTCTTGTAATAGTTTTGCTCATAGTCATTCTCTTCTTTACATTATAAACAGTCTTTATGGACACTCCAACTATTTTTGAAATCTCCTTTGGTGTGACGAGTGCATGCAGCAAATCACACACTCTTTGACGTTTGCTTTCCTGATTACTCATATGGGCAAAAGTTTCTGAAAAGGTATGGATAATAGCGTTAGGTATGATTATGACATCAATATATGTTTGGTTTCAAAACAATTGACTTAGTGCCTGCTGAGAAAAAACAACTTAATGTTCATTGTAAATTTTGCTTCCCCACCCTGTAAATAGCCACTGTAGTAGTAGCCCACAGTAGTCCCCTTCTATCGGCAACAAACTTTTACTTATTTTACATTTATGTATTCATTTAGAGCATTTTTGGATAAACAAGACCAAAGTTATATTCTTGTTTTATTTTATTTTGTATGGAAAAGGCATTTAATTAAGCACAAACCTAGTAAAACTCAAAGGACCCATTAACATAGAGGCGTTGTCAAACACCTTTGGGCTGCTGTACATCATATTATTTATTTATGCTTTAATTATTTTACAGAACCGAGCTCCACAATGAGGCTGCAAGTCTGAGGAGCAGCTTTCATAATCGAATTCGGCCCTACGTCCTATGTAACGTAATGACGTACATGACGTCAGATGTAAACTGGTGTACGTCGATACCGCCGGCCCTTCTCTGCTAAACTAACGTGGTATAGCTATCCATTTATAAGATAGCTTCACAGTGTATTGCTTATTTTACTCGTATTTACCGTTCCCGAATTAGTACAGTAAGTGCTGAGAAGCTTTGTTGGAGTTAAGAGAGGACCCTAACTCGATCAGCGAGGATGTTTAAAAAGTATGTTGACCATTCTCTCCGTATCGTAAGCTCGTAGTTAGCTTAGCCAGACGGCTAACTCATTTCCAGTCTCGTCTTTGAGCTTGTGTGAAGACTGATAATCAGTTGATCAGATCTGAAGTTATGTGTTATGCTACTTTGTTATTGTATGTGTTATCATGTCATGCCAGGACAACACCCGACTAGAGAAATAACTTGGAAATATTGTAAGTGGCAGCTGATTGGCACTGAAACCCTCAGAATTCATCTTACTAAAACTATTATTTACTTGTTATTGTTTCCATATGTTGTAAAAGTGACACATTTAAGAACACGAAAAACTGGTCAAGTTGGCGACGGGTAGTGTCATTGTAGGCACCATGAATCCATTGTCTAACGGTTAAGTGCATGATGACAGCGTAACAACAGTACATTTACAGGCCTACGTGTTTGACGTAGGGTTCTTTTTCTACTATGTTAAGGAGTGAAAAGCCAAACACAGTCAAGGCGATCTGTCATCTACTTGCGTTTAAAAAATGAGGATGTAAACGAAAAACTGGTCAAGGAGGCAAAGGTTCTTGCCATAGTTCCATTACATTCACACGACATGGATACAAGTGCATTTCTACATCTGAAACAGTGACTGAACATATAAATCATGTAAATGTTGAGCAGACATACACGTTTTAGGCAGACATTTCTAGTGTGTTATTCTGAGCAGCTGCAGACACACAGATACAGTATTCGTAATGTCAGTGTTTGATTTATACAGTTAATATTTAAAGTTTCTGATTAACGATATGATCAGTTCATTAAATTTAGGTGTGATCTTCAAAACTGTATATTTTATATTTTCTCTTTCAGATTTGATGAGAAGGAAAATGTGTCAAACTGTATCCAGCTGAAAACATCAGTGATCAAAGGAATCAAGAACCAGCTGTTGGAACAGTTTCCAGAAATTGAGTCATGGCTTAATCATATAATGCCAAAAAAAGATCCAGTCAAAATAGTGAGATGGTATGATTTCTCATTTAATTAGTTTCATTAAGGTTCTCACAGGACAAGACTAATTTCTGCTGCAGATTTTTATAATATGTTTTGTTCCTACAGCCATGAACACATTGAAATTTTGACAGTGAACGGAGAACTTCTTTTCTTCAGACAGAGAGAAGGACCCTTCTACCCAACGCTCCGGCTGCTGCATAAATGTATGGTTACACTACGATGGTTTGTTTCTGAATATATATTTTTTCACCATGATAATAATACCTCATTCTCTTTTTAGATCCTTTCATTCTTCCCCACCAGCAAGTAGATAAAGGGGCAATTAAATTTGTCTTGAGTGGAGCAAACATCATGTGTCCTGGACTGACGTCACCAGGTGCTAAGCTTTACCCAGCTGAAGCCGACACAGTAGTTGTATCCTTTCACAAGTGATGCCACGCCTCAAACTGTTTGTCATTTACATGGTAGTAGGTCTGCATTCATTCAGTGTTATCTAAACTACTGAATAAGGTGATTAAGATAAACAACTTACCATCTGCTGTTCTTAATTGTTAGAACATGACCAATTGTTGTCAAACATGCATGAGTAAAGTTAAATTCAAAATTATATTCATCAAGCAGCACAGCACCAGTTCCATGGTTTCAAAAGTAGGGTTGTTTAGAACTTGTAAAATGTGTTTAGTTGATGGTGCTCTTTGGTTTAGGACAGAGGTATTCAAATCTGGTCCTTGAGGGCCGGTATCCTGCATGTTTTGGATATTTCCCTCTTCCAGCACACCTGGTTCAATTAATGATCAGCTCATCATCAAGCTCTGCCGGATAGCGATGTAATGGCTTCCAGGTAAAGAGGGAAATATCTAAAACATGCAGGATACCGGCCCTCGAGGACCAGATTTGAATACCCCTGGTTTAGGACATGTACAAAATCAATAAACTACTATGAACTCCAAGTCACTGTCTTTTAAAGACTTAAACTTCTCCTATCCTAACGGCATGGTTAAGTTACACCTATATAAACCACTATATTTCAGTGGCTTCATCATGAAGTCAAAGCCTTTTTCATGATTTCCTAATGCTGAAATGTGTTGGAATATAGTTATTTCTATGTCACATTTGACCATGCTGTGACTATACAAGCATTTTAATATTCATAACAGAGAGTGCTTTGGAGGTCATTGGTGATTCCTTGGCACCAGTTTAATGTTGGTGGAAAAGAGCCAAGAGTGAACAAGGTCTCTGCCTTTCATTCCTTCAAACTCCTTTAAAAGTTTGGCTTCTCAATATAATAACATAATGTGCTGCACTTTTTTAGTTCCCCTCGGCCAAATATAGTGTAAGATTCTGTTGAAAGTTACTGCCCTATAATTTAGATTAGGTTGTCTTTGTGTAAAACTTATTACATACATGTTTATATTTGAATGTACTCAGATAATATAAATGCACGAGGCCATCTGACCTTAAAAAAGTCAGTCAAGGTGACCTACTTTTAATAGGTTTCTGCTCCATTCCAAGATGCATCCACAGTATACATTTGGTGCATATTGCTTAATGCATTCTTCAGATAATATGATTATTTCATTGGATGTACAGATGGACAGACAACAAAACAATTACAATACCCCTTTGGCCAGAAGTTGGCTGAGAAACTAGAATGAAATGAAACTACAAATGTTTCTCCATCCGACCAGATATATAAACAAAGCGAATCAGAATAGATTTTTGTCGTTATTTCAGCTGACTGTAAATGGGGGCTGTTTCACAACCTGTGGTTAAGCCTGCCCATTAGACAAACATTTAAACATACATGTCCAAAGACTCTGTAAAACTGGATGAAAATCTCACCTCACATGTTTTTGTTGTAAAATGTTTCATTTGGAAGAAGTCCTAATTCAGAATAATAATGTAGTATCCGTGCGCACAGACATTCAGTATGAACAGAATAAACCCAAGACATTTTGTCATCCAGCCCATATCCTCATAATTAAGATACATCTGAGAGTATATATCTGCTTTTGATGTCAACTTTCATCTAATTTTTTTTTCCCTTAATACATGCGTTCAGGCCATAATGGCAGAGGGGAAACAACATGCACTTTGTGTTGGAGTTATGAAGATGTCTGCAGATAGCATGTAAGATCTGAGTACATTTTACCAACACTTCCTTTTGGTTACTACTTTATAATGTTTGATACTTAAACAGGTTTATTCTGTGCAAACAGAGAAAAAGTCAACAAGGGAATTGGCATTGAGAACGTCCACTATCTGAATGATGGACTCTGGCACATGAAGACCTATAAATGATGAGTACCTGCCATACCAGCTCCTGGAACATGTGGAGCCATGATGCCATGACAGCAAAGCATGTGCTGCCAGTCAACTGTTTACACCCATGGACTTAGCTGTGTAACCTGCTGGAGGCTTTGAATCATTTGCAATTATGCACAAATAAAAAAAGATCCTGCTTCAAATCTGATTCTCAGTTGGTATTTTAGATATAACTCAATTAAAGATGAGCTGCACTGCCTATAAACATCAATTTAAATATAATGATATACACAGTTGTCTGTCCAGTTCCACTCTGTTCAGTCCTCCAGGGTGTTCGTTACATATTTATAGTCACCAAAGGAGTGTCGGGTTGATTCACAATGTTTGACCTGTTCCTCTGCTTTTGCCTCTATTATGGTTTATCAGAGCATCACATCCTCTATCAGACATGTAAGTACTGGTTTTTTAGTTCACGTACGCCACAGCCAACTCAACAATCCAGAAATAAACCCTTCCTTTTGTAAAACCTGAATGTTCAATTATTTTGCATTCACTATGAGATGTTTCTAATGTTTTGTCCTTTTCATTCTTATTAATAAAGGTGAGGTGACTGAAAAAAAACCTGCTCATCATTAGTTTCAACCTTTAAGATCATATATTTATAATCCAAGTAAATATTTAGTGGTATCATGTCAACATAATTTTTTGCAGCAGCAACGCAGATGTCCATTTCGGGGAGTGGGGCTATTTAGAACATGTATGTGTCCAATAAAAATACAAAAGATGAAATGGATGGAGAAATGAAAAGCCTCTGTGATGTTACTCAGATACAACATGTTTGATGGGGGCCTTATTTATCAGCACTGGGTATTTTTTTATAAAGCAAAACTTTGTTAGTTATGAGCTTATAAACACTGAATAATTTTATATCAAACGTAATTATTAACCACAGAGGCTTTATAGACAGGTTTCAGTCTAACATGGTACTGTGCTAAAGCCTTAATCAACAAGCAGATTTGTTCTCTTAAGATTCTGAAGACAATGTAAATTTGCATATTTTAGTCTCTGTGACAAAACACACAGGAAATATGAGAGCAGCATTAAAAACAAGAATTTCTGAAATTAAATGATCAGTATTTAATCTTATTGTAACTAACATGTCTTAAACTCCTCAAAAATATGACTATGACATCAAATGTTACACATTGTTTTGGTGACATTTTCTCACACTAAATACTGACTGTTGCCTGTAGTTTAGTTAATTTTTTGTGAGTTCTTAATACTGTGCATGATATCTCCTTGTATTTTCTTGATGTATCTTAACAAAGACACTGAGGAATAGATATTATCCTTGTTACAACCCTGTCAAAACGACATAGTACCAGACTAGAGATGTGATTATTTTGGGTTAGTAGTTTTAAGTCAACTTCAGTATTTTTAAAATCTTCCCAAACACATATGTAATGAATGTGCAAACAGTTCTGAGCTTTACCACAATTTCTATTTCACCCTCCTTCCCCTAAAAAGTGACTTTAATTTTTCACTGCATGTTCATAATGACATGGTGAGAGTTTTATGGTGAGTTTTGTAATAAAATACATTGCAAGTACATTGCAAATTAATGTTTTTTGTTGTTTTTTTTTACCTGTAGCTTATAAATGTAGAGCTAATCACAACTGTATTTTCCTAAATTTAGTCTCAAGACAACAACAAAAAATATCTTTTAGTTCTGAAGTTTTGGAACCACTGTTTTGCATTAATAGATATGTGCATAATAAATGGATAGAAAAAAGCCCTTACTTCACCATCATACAGGAGATTACATGCCGATTATTCACCACTGTTCACTACAGGTGCATTTTAGTATAAATTATGTTTAAAACCCCTGAAAATTTAGCTTCGAATTACTTCAATAGCACAATAATGTGATAATATTGGAATGTCTCCACAAAATTAAACAAGAGAAGCACTCGGAGAGCACAGACCTCCGCCAAGACAGATCTGCCCCCCCCCCCCATCACCACCAAAATTTAATCATTTCTTCTTTGTGCCAGTATCAACATTTCCTGAAAATTTCATGAAAACCCATCCCTAACTTTTTGAGTTATCTCGCTAACAAACAAACACACAAAGCAAAGTGATCACAACACCTCCTGGCGGAGGTAACAAGTGCAAATAAAGCAGAACTTACTGATATCTTTATGTATCATAAGGTGTTAAATACTGCTACGTGGAGTGGTTTGTTTAGACTTGCGATAAGTTGCTGCCAGCTTTTTCACGGAAATGTTCTGAAATCCTTATTGTTGCACATGTGATGCAACCTCTTCGGGATATTAACTCACCAACAGGTATTACAAGGTCACATGAAAATATCTTATTATAGATGAAGCAATACTGACCCATTATACTTTTGTACCCGACCCCACACTTACTAACCAACACTGCATTCATGTTGGCTGCATCGCACTGCCAGCCTTAATGCTTTTTTTCTTCTTGCACAACAGATACACAAAAGGCAAAGACGATATATGCAGAACACTACCAGCAGTCTACTGGTCAAGGATTAAACACAGAGAATAAATCAAGATTACTCTATGACCTGATAAGCAGTGAAAGCCAGTGAAATGTCCATCTACTGTGATATAAAATACCCAAATTAAAAGGAAAAGGATCAGATTCTGAGTGATCTGTGCTGAACTTTAGTCAAAAAACAACTGATCAGTCACAAATGCCAGCTGCAGTTTCTATCATTTTAATCTGTTTATAAAGCGCAGCAGAACCACAATTTGTATGTTTTTCTCTCAAGAAAAGTCAACATCACAAAAGCACATAAGTCAGAAATTAGATTTATTTAATTTCAGTTATTCAAAAGTCACTATTTAAAGGAGTCATCCGGACACTTTGACACCGGTGTGCTCTTTAAAAGTCCAGTGAGGATCTGAAACTGATTGGCCCACATAAAGAAACATGGATTTTACACTTTTTTTGTTTTGTTTTTTTAACATGTGGCAAGAAATATTTCACCCTTGCTTCAGCACTGAGGTATATTATTCTCCTTTATCTGTAAAGGCCAATTTGTACAATGTCATGTCCTTCATACACGGAGATAACCAAGCATAACATGGTGAGAAATGCACTTCATTTAGTTGGGCTGGAACGTGGTATCATCATTGGTGCAAACATACAGCCATTAAATCAGACAGTGCTATATTCTAAGAGGAAACAAAGATTATACAACAGTTAAATAGTTACAGACATTTGCCTATTTTTTTTGGAAATCAAGTTACATAATAAAAGCAGTTTACCCTATAGACAAAAGAAGAGCTAGAAGGTCCAGATAATCTTGTCTCATGTCACAATATTTATATATTTTCCAGCTCATGTTCAACCAATAGATCTTTTTCACAGCAAACATTTTGGTGATTCTAGTAACATGATGGATTTGTTCCTTACATGTTTTCTACACTGACATGGAATGCAGTCTTTCTTAATTAATAAAATTAGGCCTGTTAATTTTCTACCATATTGAGTGAAAATGTCTGCTGTGAAAAACATCCACTGACTCCATTTACCTACGCCACAAAAGAAACGGGGTGTTGAATGTGCAAAAAGGTACAAAATACATAAAAGTAATATTCCCACACTGGATCCAGTTTTACAAACAGCTTGAGAAACCATTTCCCAAACTTTAGGTTTGCCATCACAGAAGCAAAAACTTTAAAATGCCACATCCAGTCCAAGCAATGAACCTTTAGTCATTGTCTGAACCTTCAGGAGGGTAAAACTCCAGCAAGTCGCGGAAATCGTGTCCATAAGGACGAAGTCTGTAAACTCCAAACATCATAACCTGCATTTGATTCGGTGACATCCCGTTGAATGTGACCGCCATATCTGAGCAGCAGCCCTCCACGACGTTGGAGGGGTTGTCTTTCATGCTCTCCGATATCAGGCTTTCGATGCTCTTGCTGTTAAACAGGCCTTTCCCGTGTGCGTCTTCCCCATTCTCTGCAAACACACCTGTATATTTAAGACACACAGCCAGCTGCTTGTCCTCGCTCAGCTTCCATAGTGTACGTCCTCTCTCTGGACATTTGTCCTGATCCTGAAACACATTCACCAGCCTTTTCAGGGCTTCGTAGCTCAGAACGATCCCACTGTCATACGATACGTACTCTAGCTCCCCTGACTTCATTGCGTGGCCTAGATAGAAGGGCTCACTCGGATCCTTTGTGAGCACCAGATGCTTTAGGTTCTCAATGATGGCAAATGTGGTGGGTTGTGCCACAAAAAACCATTGCAGGTCCCCAGCATTATCGTAAGCGTGCTTCAGAGCTTTCCGTAACCTGGCCCAGTCATCTTTTTCATTCAGGTCTACGGCCTCCAGGGCCTTCGATGACTCTGAGGTGTAAAATACAGCCTTGTCACAGTGTTTGCTCCACGTGTCCGCAGCAGTAGCCCAGTAAACCAGGATCTTTGGTTGGACCATGATAATGCAATACACTCTGACTTGATTGCTCCACTCTTGCACTTGACTGTCAGTGAGGCGTTTTAGCTCGTCTTTACTAGCAGCTTTGACGTGATGGTGATGATGGCTGTCCTCTTTTCTGGACTCGGGGATGGGGCTGAAACTAGTGAGGAGTGACAGCACCAAGCAGAAGACCCCACCCATCGCCATCCCTTTCATGAAGGAGCCTCCTTCAGTTAACATTTTGGCAGCTGACACTGAGGAGCAAAAGACAGAAAACAAATAATAGTGTTACTCAGTACAAGCTCATTTAGAATTGGAAAAAAAAAAAAAAAACAGTTGAGAGACGAATAACAAACAGCAGCTTTTACTCTGTTCAGACCTGGCTTTAACATGCCTGTTTGTAATCTGGTCAAAAATAAACAGCTCAAAATATGACATGTTGCATTAGAATGAGTCTCCAGATAGGTTTCACTTCCTCGCTCTATAAACCAAATTAATAAGCACAATCAGCACATCTATAATCCAAATAGAGCACAAAATTTCTGTTTCGTCCAGCAAATTTGAATGACAGTGGTCCATGATTAACAGGTGGGCTTTGTTTTTTGTAAAAGACTCTCTGGAGGAGTGTTTTTCTAATTAATGTCAAAAATTAAATCACTGCAAAGCTCAAGGTAGGGTTTTTTTATTGCTTGTTACTCAATGTACAAGCTGATGTAACTCAATTGACCTAAAATGTGGCAGCTTTAACCATTTTCATTTATTGTTACTGTTTCTCTCACAGGACATGCTTTAGTGATAACTGGATCTTCAAGCACTTATAACATGTTTATGAATTAAAACAGTTTCCATATATCTTTGTGGGCTTTTCAGATGTCTGCCAAACTGCACAGCAGATCTAAATGCATCATGAGATTGAACCATGAAATATATGTTAATGTCTGGTCTGAACAGGGTCTTTATCATAGAGGGGTTCACTTCTCATCAAAATCCAGTAACAAACAGAATAGAGACAGAGATCAGAGGAAAAAGACAAAACAATGGCACTTTCTGAGACATACTTTTAGGCCAACATGGAGGAAAAGCTCCTCTGTTGCTGGGCAATGGCTAATACATTACCTTCTAGTTCTTATTAATCTAAGTTCAATGACCAGGTGAATTTCCTGGTTTCTGAGAATTTACATGAAACAGTTTCAAGTATTTCAAGTATCAGAGCTTCAGAGGTCACATGAATGATACTTGACTATCTAGGTGACAAAGTGGGTGAACTGACAGGAACCATGTTGTATAAAACAGTGGTACAGTATAATAATAATAATAATAATAATAATAATAATAAGAAGAAGAAGAAGAAGAAGAAGAAGAAGAAGAAAATAATAACAATAATAATAATAATAAACATTACTTCCCTTTCCCATCTTGACTGAAAGATTTAAGACTGCAATGTCAATATTTAACTACACAGAAAAATCTAAATTTTTTAATCACTTTTTTGAGCCAGTAGCTTATATTGATGTTATTATTAAAATACAACTCATTAATAATAAATAAAATGACATACAACTGTCGAACTTGAATGATCACGTCATCCATTTGCATTGTCTGTTTGCTTAAACGGATCTGCACTTCCTGCAGAACACGTCTAAATAAAACAGAGTGCTGACAATATCCCTTTGCAACCACACTATCAATACAGCCTTCAGTAAAGATGACCTGCATGCAGGTAGTGAACAAACAGCAAGCTAAGGTAAATGCAGTTAAACTAGTTCACTAATCCTACCACTGTGTACTTCTTCAATCAGTAAAACTGGACTACTCTGGTATTTGAGGTTTTAGATATTTACCTTCTGTGTTTGCAGGGTTTACTTATGAGGCTGTGATTAGTGCTCAGCTTTAGAGCTGCGATGATTAGTAAACCAAAAGAACAGCAATCTGCTGCTTTAATAATCCTATTTATAATTTGTCAACAAAGATTATCAGCAGTGAGGATTTGTTCATGATTTTTTTACTCAGTAACTAAGCTATTACTGTACTTTCTGGATTAGTTAAACAGTGGGTTGCTCTGTAATATTTCAGAAGATAGTCTAGGATGTCCATTGTTTAAGACAGGGGTGTCAAACTCATTTTAGTTTAGGGGCCACATTAAGCCGAATTTGATCTGAAGTGGGCCAGACCAGTGAAATAATAACATAATAACATATAAACAATGTCAACTCCAAACTTTCCTCTATGTTTTAGAGCGAAAAAAGTAAAATTATCTGATGAAAATGTTTATATCTACCAACTATCCTTTAAAACATGGGTGTCAAACTCATGTCAGTTCAGGGGACAAATTCAGCCAAATTTGATCTAAAGTGGGTTGGACCAGTGAAATAATAACATAATAGTATATAAATAATGTCAACTGCAAACTTTCCTTACATGATGAAAAAGTTTACATCTATAAACCGTTCTTTAAAACAATGTGAATAACATGTACACCCTAAAATTTGTTAAGTAAATAAGTGCAATTTTAACAATATTCTGCCTCAGTTTATCATTGACGTCATGTTCATTACAACTTACAGATCACAGTGGATCTACAAATACACTAAATATTCAGTAACAGGCAGAATATTGTCAAAATTACACTTAAGTCTCTTCAGACATTTCAGGTTTTTCATATTTGTTCAGGATATTTACGTTTTTGGTGAAATTATAGTTTGTTTTAGTGTAAATAAAGGAAAATTCCATGAAAATATTTACATTTACAAAAAGAAAAAATTGGACTTGTAAGAATTTATAGGTTATTATGATAATATCTTTCCCGGTCTGTATGTGGAACCTCAACCAAATTTTCTGTGATCATCTTCAGTGTAATTTTTGCATTTCACAAATTCATCCTGCGGGCCGGATTGGAACCTTTGGCGGGCCACATTTGGCCCCCAGGCTGGATGTTTGACACCCCTGGTCTAAGATATATTTTGTCTGCCCATCTAACTTTTTTTTTTTTTTTTTTTTTTTTTTTTTATCTTCTCTGTAATTATTACCTCTGAAGTACCTCTACCCTTTGATACTCTATGTGCCTTATTGTATACCACATTTCATGTTCTGTTTAAATATACCAATTTTGTTCTGTACATTTCATGAATTAAAATAAATGTCTGCCCTACAACAGAAAAGCCAAACACATTTATTTTTCTCACGAGACTAGAAAAACCATGACAACACTACATCTGCAGGGAACGTTACAAACAATTATCAGATATTCGACAACCCATTTTCCTGTTACTGACTGATCAATGCGTTATTTACACCCATACAGTGAGTCAGGCACTAAAATTCAGACAGAGCACACTGTCAGGATGACATTTAGCTTTTACAACTTGTACTGTCACATTTTTGGTCAGATGCCACGTTACACTTGTAGGTATGTGACTGTTGCTGTTCTTGTTCTTTTTACAAGCCTGAACTCGACCTAAACAAAAATAGGTAAATTTCGACTGATCGGGATCTGACCTGATCTGTTCTCATCACGAGTATTAACATTAAATCGGGGCTTTTAACGACAGGGTTGAACGGACTTCTCTGTGTACAGAAGGCTGAATGCGTACCATAAGTAACACACTATGGCTGACTAAAGGATTTTATAAGCGACGTAACAGAGAAATAAACCATATTTACTATACCTAGCGACGTGCTGCCGTGAGAGATGGTGCTCCTGCTTCGGCTCACCTCCTACTTTTCCTGTTTGGTAGGATTTCCAGCGTCAGCAGGAGAGTTAATTAACAACTAGGTAGGGCCATGTTTGCTTCCAGGTTCACGTTAGTATTAAACCTCAACTCTACCCACTTCCGCCTTCTCTGATCACGTGACCTCCATACGGTCGCGTTCGAATAATTTTAGCGTTTTTTTCTCGTTAATCTTTTTCACTAAATCAGATTTTTAAAACACATTTTACATAAACTGTTATTTTTTTTATTGTTAATCGTTAACATATTTAGATTACTTTTTTTTTTTTTTTTTTTAAAGAGTTATAGATATAATTGTCTTAAAATAGCTGTGTTCATTTGGTTCCTGCTTTATTTTCTGCTTTTATTTAGACAAATTAAGATTCTTATTTCCATTAGAACTTTGAGTTGTATCATGACATTTTTTGTGAATCGGGAAAATTAATACAAATGAATACGACGTCAGTGCAGCTGCTGAGCACTTTCATGAAGTTCTGGACACAGGAAGTATAGGCTAAATGCACTTAAACCCTTTCATGCATGAATTATGAGAACCTTAGTCAAGATTTTTTTTTCCTGATTGCTTTTATTCCTCTTTAGGCATGAAAATAATAATGTGATTGAATTTTTTTGATGAACCTATTTGTCATGGAGTTACAAAAACCATGTGTTTAATTTTTGAAGCAAAGAAACATGTATTTAAAACTTAGTATTGGAAAGTGATATACTGTATGAAAACTATGAAATAAACATTTTTAATGTAGCTAATGTGATGTTGTCTTGTAGTTGTTACTCACTTCAATGGAGATAATATGCAAAAAAAAAAAAAAAAAAGAAAAGAAAACTTAATTACAGTCTTATAACAATTAGCAACTGATTTACACTAAAACATGTTACTGCAGATCAGGTTTCTCAAGAACAGCAAAGTTCTAGTAATGGTATGAATGTCAGTGTATGGGATAATGCATGAGTGTCCACTGTGTTGGCTGATATGTAACTAAAACAATAAAACCCGTGAATATACAAGAGAACATCTGTAGAATAGCTGTCCACTGCAGTGGCCACTATACATGAAAGGGTTAACATTGACATTATTGTGTTGTCAGTTTTACACATACAAAGCAAAGAAAATAGTCTTTCCCCAGCAAAATCTTACAGGTTACACTCATTAATACTATACATGCAGTACAGACACGGCCAAAAGTTTTAGAAATGACTTATATGTGATTTATTTGTCGATATAAATTTTTTAAACCTATACAATGCTTCTAAGTGTTCTTCAATGTACCTCAGACACACATGGAAATTAAAAAAAAATTTTTTTTTGCTCAAACAAAAATTGTGTGCTGTGCAAAAGTCTTGGTGTTTACTTTGTTATATTTGCAGGGTTATAATGGCCACATGCCTTTATTTCTGACAAGACATATACAAGAAAAACATGTACACAATGCATATTTGTTTTAATACTAGTAACACTGGTAACGCTGTATGTCCAGCTGCACATTTATTACTACAAAGACTGAGAAAGGCATATGTGTGGTCATACATTTAAGAAAAAAACATATGAATATTGTGGAAGCTATGTGAGATCATCTGGACAGAGAAAAGGATAAAAGACAATCAACATTCTGAGATATTCTGAAGGTGTGTAATATAACACAAAATAATTTTAGAAAACATCCAGACAGTTGACCCAAGAGTTAAATATTTAATGAATCCAAATGGAGGTCACACTAAATATTGACTTTACCTACAGAAGCTGTTAAGTTCAGATTTGATTTTTGTTTTTTTCATTATTTGTGTGTGTGTGTTTCAATAATGTGCACATATTTCCTGTGTATTACTTGCAGTTAATATCTGCACAGTATAGTACACCCCTGCAAAAATAGCAATGCTAAATGGTGCCAAAGACTTTACATTGTACTCTACATTGCTGACAGTATTGTTAAATATGATCTTTAGATGATTTTCATAAACTGAAAAACTCAGAATAATGAACAATGCATCTGGCCGGCAGTTTACTGTTATTATTGAATAGTGCCAAAAATACTGAAAATTGCAAACACCCATATTTAAAACTGATTAGATTTCTCTCTGCAATGGCAAAGTGGACATACTACACATCTTTAATTTAATCAGTTTAGGCAAATGAAACAGCTAGATTTGACACATTTTAAAATGACTCTTTCGTGGCAAAAATGATTAACATCCCCAAATATTCACAAATAACTATATAAGCAGCAGTTTCTTGAAGTCAGTGCTTGAAAAACAAGCAATTAGATGATAATTAACCTCAGTGTTTTAAAATAGTGAACTCATTAATAGCTATAAATGAATTCATTATCACCACAATAAAAGATGTTAACATGAATCACTCTACATAATCCGTGTGTCTGCTTTAAATTTATTGTTTGACCTTAAAACTAAAGCCTCACTGACGACTCAGCAGCCAGATGGATCATATACTTTTTTTTTCTAAATTACTGTCGCAATTTCAGAGACGTGAAGACAACCTTATAAATCACCTGGCAGCTCATAAACTCATCCAAAGAACATTACTTACCTTTCAGTTTGATAAAACGCCTTGTGGCCCACAGATTCTCTGAACTTGTGTTAATGTTTTCTGGAAACAGATATTGGCCTTGCTCTACATTTTATACTTTTATGACAGAAAATTTCAAACTACTGTATGTAACACAATCATATCAGATTCTTTTTATATATTAAAAAAAAAGTGCATATAATGAGCCAAGATTAGTTCATCATTAGGTACAGATTTGAAAAATCATAGACATTCATGTGTCTGTGACTGATTAATTACCAGTGTTTTGTTATTATAATATTGTGCCAAAGTTTCAGGGTAAAATCTGTAAAATCCATATTTACTCATCTTGTTTTGATGTTTTAATATGTGTTTAATGCTGCTTTCATGATATATCTTTGTCCTATTTAGTTCAAAGCATCACATTTTCTTACTCTTTCAGTTTCAAAATTAAAGTATGCACAATATTATGTTAGCAGCTTATAATTTAATCAGTATTTTAAATATGTTTAATTCAACTTAATATTTATAAATTTACCTTTAGAATATTTTGTAAAGTAAATGTTGCTATTAGTTACAGATAAAGTATTAATTCACCACAGTCTCTGTTTTTGCAATGTGGTTTGATTAATATATCTGAATTAAAATTAGGGAAAATATAGAGAAATCAAATATAAATGCTGGTATTCAGTGATTATTAGACCCTTACATTTTCAGACCTCCATGACTTGTATTAAATAGATAAATCCTGACATGTTATTATAGGTCATAGGTTAATATAGGTCACAGTCCAACCAGTTAAACACACGTTTTTATTCTTGTTCTTTGTTATTTATTGTGATCCAGGCAGCTTTTACAACGTATTTATTGCACATGTTCATACTGTGATGACAATGAAATAACAATTTATGGGTCAAACTGCACAAAAGCAAAGGATGACACATCTGTACCTGGAACACTATACAATCTATACAATAATGTGACCAATTTGTCCTTTCAGACATTTATAATGAATTGAAGTGACGTCGACACGTGAAGTGACACAGCTCACGTCTCAGTGTGTACCTGAGATGATCAATGATATGACCCAACAGCCCATCAGGTGTCGGACATAAAGCATTGGAGGCTTGTGGGACAGCTGCTGATTACTGCAGCAGAGCAAACATTTGTTAGGGCTCTCTGAACAAGCAGAGATAGGCTCAGGCTGAATCGACAGGGTCCCCTAAATTGTGTCTATGACGCCTGATCCATCGTGTCAAAACCATTAAGGAGGAGAATGGGTGTGATGATAATGTATTGATCAGATGGTGATGGATGGCTGTTCAGGGTATATAAGTGAACTTGTGTACCAAGTCAAGGTATAGTCCAGAACTAGCCATCTTCAGATAGAGGCACCATGCTTTCAGTAGCTCTGTTTTACCTCATAGCTGTGATTTGTTCAGCAAGATGGACACATGCTTTACCTCTGTACCCTGACTCCAACCTGGAACCACAAGCAGGTATGGATATTTTATCATTTTAATTTTATCACTTCACCTGCTTGACCATGTTGCTTTTGTCACAGGAAACACTAAGGTACATTTATTTATTTATTTATTTATTTATTAGGGACAGTGCATATCAATGAACATCTACAACAATTGCAGCTGTAAATATGCCAGACTGTAGCAACAGCATTAATTTCCATCTGTAGTCCCTTGGCAGGTAACAAGAAAGACAACTAACAAAAACTACTATTATTTGGCTACAAACTAAAAATGTACTTGTGCTCTTTCAGTGATAACAGGTCTTTTTTATATATATATTTTAGTTTTTTTATTGTCAATTCACTAGATGTACAGAACATACAGTGAATTGAGATACCATTTCTCTATATTTGTCTGATAGCATGTACAAGATAAATATCAAACCTTTTTGCAATAGCAGCGTAATCAGTATAGTAATGGTTATGTGGTGATGAGGTGCATAAAGAAAGAAAACCGCAGCAGATATAACAATAGTGCAATGTAGCAGATGTGACATATAAGAAATATCACAGATTCTAAGTCTGCTGAGTCTTCTATGTTTTGTAATAGAAAAAGTTGTATCAGTTTCATGATTGTGGAGTGTTTTTTCTCTACAGATTTCATTCAGAAACTAGTTACAGAGGTGGAGGATGGACCAAACCCTGCTGAGGGGGAGCAGAGGGATGTGAGTAACCTGTATCCTCTACTGATGCCACACAGCGGAGGCAGAGACCCCTGGAATAAAGGTACAAACCAGTAACTCAACATGCACGTACATGAGTCAAAGTCACAGCCAAATTAATCATATTTCATGTTCTTTATTATGTGATTTTCAGTGATAAAGGATTCAGCACAAGAGGATAAATATGCCAACATGGTAAGGATGATAAAAGCACTCGTGTATTTAAAAAAAACAAGCTAAACAGATGATCTTTAAGTGTATTCATGATCATATGTTGTCTTTGCGTTCAGGTTGAGGACCTCAAAGAAGTCGTTTTGAGGCTCGCTGCAGCCGACAAGCTTCGCTCTCAAGGTTTTCTCAGATCAGAGCAGAATCTGCCAAAAACCAACAAGAGAGGTAGGTGACAGTTGTATTAGGAAAATTCTAAACCTTATCGTCCAGAGCTGCGATCACAGAGTAACGAAGTATTTGAACTAGGGCTGCAGCTAATGATCGTTTTCACTCATGATTTATTTGTTTGGTATTTTCTTGATTACTTGGGTCATTTTTTTGTCTGTAAAATGTCACAAAATATTGTTTCTCTTAAGTCTAACATGATGTTTTAAGTGCAACAGTGTCACCAATAAAACAAAGAATAATGAACGAAGCTTAGAACAAGGATAAAAACTAGGAAAGGAGTAAAAATATAGAAAGTGATAACCCACTGCAGGGGTGGCCAACCCTGGTCCTGCAGGGCCACTATCCTGTATGTTTTAGATGTTTCCCTCCTCCAGCACACCTGACAGTCGTTATCAGGCTTCTGCAGGGCTTTATGATAGGCTTATCATTTGAATCAGGTGTGTTGGAAGAGGGCTACATCTAAAACATGCAGGATAGTAGCTCTCCAGGACCACCCCTGCTTTACAGTTATAAAAGGAGGAGCAACATAAAAACTAATTAAAGCAATGGCTAATAAAAGCAGTAAGTAATGTGAAGATATTATGTTTGCTCTCATAGAGGAGGACAGAAAGTAAAAAACAAAACATCACTTTTAAGACGCTGGAATTATACATTATAGATTATAAAAAATAGTTGTGCATCAATTTAATTGTTTAAGTCTACAACTATTAATTGCTTGCAGATCTAATTTCACAAAACAGTCTAAGATGAAGTAAAAGTGCACAGAATTATTAGAGGTAATCTAAGGATGCACAATTAATCAAACTGCAAAAGTAATCACATTAGAAATTTGGAAGTGCAATTTCAGGAGGATTTAAGGTGATATTATTGCAGAAATGCAGACAAATGTAACACGTGCTGTATTGGTTTTAGTGATGCTGACTATTGTATTTTTGTGCTTCTCCTGTGTTTTAATGTCATGTTTAAGATGAAAAAATAATAGTAAAAATAGTATATATGTATTTTTTTAAAAAAAGAGGAATACGTTCATATTTCTTTAAAACCAAGCAAGCCACCTAAAACTGCAATGAAAAATGGTTATATATGCTTTTTACCAAATACTGCAGCTCTTATCTGATACAAAAATGATTGCACAAAGTTGGATTATTTTAACTTTTTTTTTTTTACTCACCTTTCATAGTTCTGTAATTTCTCAGTTTCTACTCCACAATGTGTACAGTTTTTAATGTAGTTCTTGTTAGTTGTGAAAACAAACAGTTAAATAATTCAAATACATGCATAATTGAAGAAAAACACAGGGAAATGTGATTGCTCTGCAGCTATTTCAATTGTGTAAATTTATTTAGATGCACAAAATACATGACCGCTTCAATAGTGAAACACTTTTTTACATGAAAATATTGATGAAATTATGTGAAATGCAGCCTTAATCTTCTCACAGGCTGGTTATTATACAGTATTATCAAGGCAGACGGTTGAAAAGAGTTTTAATCGTGTTCACCTTCAGCTTTTTTCTTGATTTTTCTCATTTTGTTTCTCCGACAGCGTGTTTCTGGAAGTACTGTGTGACCAACTGAAGCAAAGAAGTGGTGTTATTTCAACAGCCTTTTTGGAGACATCTTCATTCTCCATCTTCATATTTATTTCAAACTGCATATATTTATCATCTGTACCTGATCAACAGAAAATCTATTTTTGAAGTTGTAAAATGGTCTTTTATTGTGGATGAAAATAAACTTAAATATCAGAAATGTGGCTGTTTTCTGTGACGACTCACACAAATTAGGATTATGACAAATAAAACTGATATTTGTTTATTAGTGACAGTGAAACAATGAAATAATTGTGTTTATACAAGTTAAGATACAGCTGTGAAGTTCATGTTTTGCAAAAAAATTAACTGTTTGTGAGGATTTCTGCAGCTGCTGCTCAAACTAACATGATCAAAAGGGTGTTTGATTAAAAAAAAAAAAAAAAAAAAAAAAAAGCATGAAAATACCTTTATTTACACTATAAACAAAAATCTGCTAAATTACATCAAGTGTCAATTGCACATTTGGCCTTTTCAGTGTGACATAAGGATTTGTCTGTTGGCAGTCCCACTGAGCGCTCTAGGTTGTAGTGCCCTCTACAGGTTACACTAGGTGAAAAAGGGATGAGAATTACAGAGAGTAAGGGGTTTATTTCCTCTTGTTGGCCACACCGAAGTAGGCTTTCTCAATCTCAATGTCAGCTGGACACGTCTGCTTGAACTCCTCTCTGTCGTAGGCGTTTTGAAGGTATCGCCACACGCCTGTGAACTGAGCAGGAATGTCGAAGTCACAGTACTTCTTGGCAGCAACCTGAAATAAACAGAAAGGGAGATTAAATTAAGCATTTAAGAAAACTCAGTTCATAAGCAGTAGATGAATGGAGAACTTCCAGAAAGTTGATACAAGGTAAACATCCTCCATGAACCAGGATACATTCAAGACCTGCATCCAATGGAACTGGTAAAATGATAAGTATGGCTAAAATATTAACAAATTCTGGGGGGGGTTTATGAAGAAAATGGCCTCTCTAAGGTATTTAAAGTGTATATTTCATTATTATTATTATTATTATTTTTTTTTTAATTTATTATTTTTTTATCATAGGGTTAATACTGATGCAGTATGGTTGTAGCGGCTGTAGTACTTTCTTAGTATTTTATTCTTGATAAAAGATATTATTTTTTACAGTTAGGTTCTGTGGTCAACAGGTCACAGTGTAGATGTCTGGTTTCTTGAAAATAGTCTCAAGATAGATGATAAATTCAAAGAATGTCCAAACATCAGCCAATTTAAAAAGAGGCTTAAAGAGATGGTTTATACACAGTATAAAACTGAAGAAGGTGTTTGAGTATTACCAGACAGTTACTGTGTTTATTTTTTGGTTTGTTTTTTTGTGTGTTTGTTGATTTGTAGTTATGTTTTGTTTGATTACTGTTGTTGTTCGCTTTGTCTTATTGTTTTCTTTATTGTGTATTCATTTTGTGTTGCCTTCAAGGATGTATGTATGTATGTATGTATGTATGTATGTATGTATGTATGTATGTATTTATTTACTTTTCTGGTGTGTCAATACAGGTGTGTATGTATGTGTATGTGAAGATGATAAGTATATTTTATGCTAGTAGGAAGCTAAAGGATAGACTGTTGTGTGGAGAAGGGGTGGGATTAAAAAAATTATACTTCCTCCCACTCCTTTTCGAATGTGTGAATGAAATCATACTTTGTTTATATGTACATGTATACATTTTTTCATGTATTCTTACAATCTGTTTTATTTCTAAGGACTAAGTAGGATTACTTTAGTTTTATTGCATATTCGAAATAATCTAAATTAAACTGAACTGAACCAAACTGAAAAAATGGTTTAAAAAAAAAAAAAAAAAAAAGAAAATAGAAAAAAAGGTTCTAATCTTGCCTTTAACATGAAATATTGGAAAACTTGAAACCCTTGTGGATGACATAATTGACCTTAGACAGAAGATAAAATATGCAGGACTACAGGTTAAACATTAAGTCCTTTTTATCGTTATAATTTATCATAATTCAGAAGGTTACTCAGATGAATAAAGTATGTTATTATTACATGTAAAAAAAAAAAAATAGTATGTCAAGTTTCACAATTCTTAGATATGCACCTGATTATCACATTCATGTACAAACTGGGTTTATTTTCCACCACTGATGAAATACCTCTTATATGTTATCTACAGTCAGACATTCCTGTTCCATGGCCACATTCTGCACAGAAGGATTCTAACTCAGTCTTATATTGACCCAGGACATTACACAGACTGGATGTCTCACCCTGATGACGTGCAGTTTGGGCAGTAGGTTGCAGTCCGCTAAGGTGAGACGATCCCCGTCCAAGAACTTTCTTTTGGATACGGTCACGGTTTCTGTCGAGTTGTGGTCGATTTCCTCGGGGAGTGGAGAGTTCAGGTAGTCATCCAGACGCTTGAACTCCCGGAGCAGGTTTTTCTCCTGGACTGTGGATTCAGAAACACAAAAATGTGATGAATTTTTTTGCATATGTATTTGTGGAACATATACAATTCATATGTATATACATGTTTGAAGAACTATTTCACTTTTATGCTGCCTTATTACCCTGCCCCCCGAAAGGGAGGCAAGAGGTATTGTTTTTGATTCAGTTTGTTTGTTTGTTAACACTCTAGCAGCAAAACTATTGGTTGAATTCATACCAAATAGGGTTTAGAGATTACCAGTGATCCAGAATATATGTCATTACATTTTAGGAAACATAGGTCAAAGTTTCAATTATTTATGAATTTTTTTAATCTTTTTTTTTTCCATTTCTTACAATTGGCAAAATTTCTCATCTCTGTAGCAGTGAAACTACTGGTTAAATTCGTACCAAATTGGGTTTATATATTGCCAGTGACCCAGAATAGATCTGATTACATTTTGGGAAAAGTAGGTCAAAATTCAATTTTTTATGAATTTTGTGCATCTTTTTTCTTCGCTCATTTACTCATAATGGGCAAAATTTCAAATGTCTGCAAAACATCAGTTTTGTTTCAATTTACTTCAAACTTGGCACATATACAGAGGCAATTGATATGATGACATCAGCTGGATCAATACCAAAATAACTTACAATACGTGCGAGGGGCAGGGTTTGTTGTGCCTGGCACCACTTGTTCTTTCTTCTTTTGGTCTATATCTTATAGAAAACCCTGCTGTTATGCTGGTACTCCAGTACTTTTAACTGCTAGAGATATTAGTGAGACGATCAACTTGTGACTGAAGGGTCACCAGTTTGATTCCCCAGACCAGCAGATAAATTATTGGCTGATGTGCCCTTGGGCAAGGCACTTAACCCCTCAATTGCTGAGACTCCTAGTCTGCAGTGTGTGGTGTGTTCCTGTATATTTCAGCTAGTGATGGGTTAAATAAGGTCAATTTCAATGTGTATTCTATGTTTACATGTAAAATATATACGGACAAATAAAAATTCTTAATTCTTCAATTTTACTAGTTATATGGTTGGCTCAGTCTTAATGAATCATAAATAAAATGCTCCCTAAATTCATTAGTACAATATGTATATGCTATAACACAAAGTAGAGACATTTTCCTTATTTCCGTATGCCAATATATGAACTTTTGTGCTCATTTATTCTTTATTGTCCATGGCTCAAGTGAAAACACCTTTAACTTAAGGTTATTTTTTTGTATGAGTAGAAATCAGTGAAAATCCTTGGAGGAGTTAAATGTTTAAGAACTTTAAAAGGCCAAACCTACAGGCATTATTTGGGCTGTTCTTGATGAAAGCAGAGAACTTTGCAAAAATGTCAGCTCCCACATCAAAAGACTCTTTGTTTAATGGGCTCAGATGAGGATACCTGCAGAGAAAAGAAAGGAGAAGCCTGGGAGTCATCTTATTTAATGAAAAAAAGCTATTTTTAAGCCCTCTCTTTGTGAATATTTGTGTAATGATTAAGCTCACAATACCTGGGAGGGGCCAGTGTTTGCTCAAGAAACTCTTCAATTTTGATGAAATCTGTTTTGAGGGTGCCGTTGTAGAGGAGGAATGGAGGGTTGGTCCCAGGAGCCAGGTCTTTGAGCTCTGCTGGTTTCCTGTGGTGGAAACAGAAAGATGGGAAATCAGGAAGACAAATGGGGCAGAGATGTCTGATTTCACTTCTATAATCACCGTCCTTATCTAGTGGGTCAAAACCAAGCACAGACTCAGCAAATGTGTCAGTTATCGAGGCTGTCAGAATCAAATGTGGCATTGTGGATTAACGATTTCAACAATGGCTGTTGGTTTAGTTGAAAAAACACAGGCCTGGGAGGGGACGGCTATTAAAGAGCCCTGCGGTGTGTGTTTTCTGAATCATTCAATTATCAGCATCCTTTCAAAGTTTCCTGATCTTATTTGCTCACCAGTAATGACCCTGAGAAGTTCACACAATAAAGTCTCAATTAAAGACACTGTTTGTTTGTGAGTGACACAGAGCTCTTTGTGCTCTTTGAAAGGGGCCGACTCCTCCCTCAAACCTGAGTTAAATGAAGCCAAACACACCTATTGAAAGTGAGAAATGGTGTCGATTACATGAGGGGGAAAAAAACTTCTCAATTTTTCGCTCGTTTGTGTCTTAATAGAGGCCTGTGTGGAAGTCCCTTCGACCAGATGCTCAGGAAGTGTTTTTGCCAGAAGAGGGGGGTGGGGGGGTGCTTACTTCCTCATGTCAACAGTGGTCACTGTAAACTTGACTCCTTTCAGCCACAGGACCATGAACAGCCTCTGGCAGAAGGGACAGTTCCCCACGTTTTCACCATCATGTCCAGCCTGAAAAACACAAATCGTAAAGTGAAGTTAATGATGATTTTCAAATAAATGTAACTCATCCTCTATAATTTAAGTCACATGTACTTTTATACCATGTCATCATTTTTATACATGATTTTTAGTGTGTTTGAAAACGAATGAATATTTTGAGGTGTTAAATGCCAAGTAGATTTTAAGAAGCCAATATAACAGGTTTTATTTCAGCTGTTCTTAGTAAAAAAAATTCACAATGAGAGAAAGAAATATGAATTAATAAAATTTATCACACAAATATGACACACCCTGTTTAACTTCACATGCATTTACGTTTATAACATATACTTTTGTACTAATTAACATTTCCATACAAAACATTTGTGTGGAATAGAGTATTTATCTTCACACGGATTAAGTTAAAAAAACATTTTACACTACTAAATGTTTACTGAATTTTAAGAAGTGAATAAATCTTTTGCTATTTCAGCTGTTCATAGTGAAAATACAGAATATAAAGTTAATAAATCACATGAATACAGTATGACACACCCTGTTTAACTTTGCTTGCATTGACTTCCACAACTTTTATTGTTGTAGTAATTTACCTGTATTATGATCATAGTTTCTTCAAGTTAATATTTATCTCTATATTCTGTTGGTAAGAATAAGAGAGAACATTTAGAGCTGTAAAAAGTTTAATGAACTTTAAGAAGTTAATAAATATGTTTCCATTTCAGCTGTTCTTGGTGAAAATATGGAAAATGACAGTAACAGTAGAGTAGTTATGCAGTATTTAAACTTTAGATTCATATTTATTTCCACATAGGTAAAAGTGAAAACATTTTGAGCTGTGACATGTTTTATAAACTGTAAGACCCCAAATTTGTGTTACATGCACATTACTTGAGCTGTTCTTAATTTCTTAATGAAGGCAGAGAAAATGATGGAAAATAATGTGAAAATAATAAAGTTCATTGAGATTTTCTCATAAATTCAACAAATGTTCAAATTCAGGTACATTTGGGAACGCATTTCTGTAAAATTAATGTGAAACTACATTTACTTTTGCACTAATTTACTTTTTTTATTCAAGAATTTTACACAAATAATTTTTTTTTAGCTTATGCTTCAATTCTATCTCCACATATGTCTAGATATGTGAAATATTTTGAGATGCTTAATGAACTTCAGAACACCAAGCAGAGAAAGGAGAGAAAATGAAATAAATGTGAAGTTACAGGTACAGATACAGATGAACTTTATTGATCCCTTTATAGAATTTTATTGGTGAAATTCATCATATTAATCAAGTTACCATGTATTAATTCATCCTGTTTAACTTCAGGTACCGCACATGTGCTGCTGATATATTTATTTGTAGTAATTTTCATGTGAATGGTTTAATGATGATATGCAGTAAATAAAGTTTCTTGAGATTGTCACGTAAATTTGACACATCCTGTTGAAGCCATTGAGATAATGAGTCTCCTGTCTGCAGATAAACAAGCAATTTTGAAAGTTAAAGGTGTGTCTGGGACATTTAAAAGTAGGTTTCTCCTCTGAGGGGAAGAGCTGACGTTGTGTCACATGATGAAAAATAGACTAAATAACAACATGTTTTAGCTTTTAACCCATATCTTTGAGTATATTTTTGTTAAGCGACAGAACATTTAATCTTTAATCAGCAGAGAGACATCATGTACTTCTGCTTTTCTTGACCTTCTTATAATTATCGGATTGTGTTTCTGCGTGTGGATAAAAAGATATGCGTTAATGCTTGAGTATATGAAGAGAAATACTGTCAATATGTCTGAATGTGTGCGTAAGTCAGTGGGTGTGCCTCTTCCAGTCACCCTACATGCTCCTCGCTGCTTCTGAGTGTGTGGCGATAAGGTGGACCATCTGTGGCCAGAGCTTACTGATAAAAACATGCCATGACCCTCAGCTGAAACACAAACATTTCAACATCTGTAGCAACATCAAAATCTACTGACTGAGACCCTGAGACCTGATAAGTCTGGACAGAATATAGAAATCTAAGAAGAGAATATAAGACAAGCAAATCAGGTGACAGTTTAATGTTGAATCTAATTATGAGCAGCACATTCTCTGGTCATTTAATTTAGTCGTAACTGGATTTTACCTCACATCTGCTCACTTTTCTTAAAATTTGAGAGAAAAGACTGACCTTAATGAACAACTCGATGCTTGGCTCCTTGTCAGAGTCTTGCCTCAGTGCCATGTTGTCCCAAAAGAAAGGCTCAATTCACTTCTTTAAAACTTTTTTTTGTTTGTATGGTAACTATTGGTTCTCCTGGAAGTCAGCACCTTTGTGTATCCCCCCCCCAAAATATCCACAGAGCTAAAGAGGAAGCTGATAACGGTGCCCTTGAACAAGCGCAGCTCTGGTTTCAAGTGCGTCTTGGATGGCAACAGAAAGTGTAACACCTCAACAGTGGTGTGTTTTGTGTGTGGGCTCCTTGGAGGCTATCGCTCTGAACATACTTTACAAGTCAGGGAAGAGGGAGGATCCAGAGAGAGAGAGAGAGAGAGAGAGGGAGAGAGAATGGGCGGGGGACTCACTCTTATATACCCTAAGCCAAAATCTAAGAGGGGAGCTTAAAATAGATCCTGTGCATTTTGCAATACAGGCACCGATGACGCCATGTGACTTGAAGTGCACAAATTCACAGATAATTTACTTTGGCCTCTCACATGAAATGAGAAAATAATATTAAGGAATAGTACTTTTATCTGATCCAATTTTCCAAAACAAGCACTTAAGTCCTTCATCAGTGAGAAAGAATAATGTACATTTGTCTTGGTCACAATTGAGAAAGATGAAGATGAAAAGCATATGTATGTATGTTTGGTGATTATTAATTTATTCACCACATTAACTACTTTACTAATAACCATTTGATAAAACTTACTGTATAAAATGGTTCAAGTGTGATGAAAAATACTTCTCATTTCAAGTAAAAAGAGAAGAATCAAACCTAACCTTCACTTTCATTGTAGTGTTCTGAAATAGGGTATTCCCTCAATGTGATATTACTCATCCATTATTGCTATCATGTGGCTAAAAATTTTTCTTTTGGCCGTAGAAAGTCCTGTGAATTATCTTTAATGTAATGCACTGTATGTTAATGCAATTAAATCACTACGGTTAGACTCAAAAGTAGAGCAAATTTTCCCATTGGCAAAAAGGTGGAAAGTGGTCATGTATCATGTCCTGTATCAACACAGTTCTGAAGTGTGAAATCAACCACTGTTTTATTCATCTAAAAAGGATGTCCTGAGTCTACAACTCCCACTCAGTACAAATACTGAAATACTGTTAAAAGTTATCATTGACCAGTAAAAGTCATCCATGGAAAAAGAAATATAAGAATGACTATAATTATTAGATTGCAAAATTATAAATAACAATAATAATAATTATTATTATTTATAATAATATATATAATTCTAATTATGAAATTATAATAATGACTAAGATTCAGAATGCATTTAGTTAGTACTCATAGTTAGTACTTATAAGTGACAAACTTTTAAGAACAAAGTAGTATATTAGTAGTAGTAGTAGTAGTAGTAGTAGTACAGTGGTATAGTAGGAGTAGTAGTAGTAGTAGTAGTTATAGTAGTAGTAGTAGTAGTAGTTGTAGTAGTAGCAGTAGTAGTGGTATAGTGGTATAGTAGTAGTAGTGTAGTAGTAGTAGTAGTAGTAGTAGTAGTAGTAGTAGTTATAGTAGTAGTAGTAGTAGTAGTAGTAGTAGTAGTATAGTGGTATAGTAGTAGTAGTAGTAGTAGTATAGTGGTATAGTAGTAGTAGTAGTAGTAGTAGTAGTAGTGTAGTAGTAGTAGTAGTGTAGTAGTAGTAGTAGTAGTAGTTGTAGTAGTAGCAGTAGTAGTAGATGTAGTAGTAGTAGTATAGTGGTATAGTAGTAGTAGTAGTAGTAGTAGTAGTAGTAGCAGTATAGTGGTAGTATAGTGGTATAGTAGTAGTAGTAGTAGTAGTATAGTGGTATAGTAGTAGTAGTAGTAGTAGTAGTAGTAGTAGTAGTAGTAGTATAGTGGTATAGTAGTAGTAGTAGTGTAGTAGTAGTAGTAGTAGTAGTAGTAGTAGTAGTAGTAGTAGTAGGGTAGTAGTAGTCGTAGTAGTAGTAGTAGTAGTAGTAGTAGTAGTAGTAGTATAGTGGTATAGTAGTAGTAGTAGTAGTAGTAGTAGTAGTAGTAGTGTAGTGTTAGTAGTAGTAGTTGTAGTAGTAGCAGTAGTAGTAGATGTAGTAGTAGTAGTATAGTGGTAGTAGTAGTAGTAGTAGTAGTAGTAGTAGTAGTAGTAGTAGTAGCAGTATAGTGGTAGTATAGTGGTATAGTAGTAGTAGTAGTTGTTGTTGTTGTTGTTGTTGTTGTAGTAGTAGCAGTAGTAGTGGTATAGTGGTATAGTAGTAGTAGTGTAGTAGTAGTAGTAGTAGTAGTAGTAGTAGTAGTAGTAGTAGTTATAGTAGTAGTAGTAGTAGTAGTAGTAGTAGTATAGTGGTATAGTAGTAGTAGTAGTAGTAGTAGTATAGTGGTATAGTAGTAGTAGTAGTAGTAGTAGTAGTAGTAGTAGTAGTTATAGTAGTAGTAGTAGTAGTAGTAGTAGTAGTATAGTGGTATAGTAGTAGTAGTAGTAGTAGTAGTATAGTGGTATAGTAGTAGTAGTAGTAGTAGTAGTAGTAGTAGTAGTAGTAGTAGTAGTAGTAGTAGTAGTGTAGTAGTAGTAGTAGTAGTTGTAGTAGTAGCAGTAGTAGTAGATGTAGTAGTAGTAGTATAGTGGTATAGTAGTAGTAGTAGTAGTAGTAGTAGTAGTAGTAGCAGTATAGTGGTAGTATAGTGGTATAGTAGTAGTAGTAGTAGTAGTTGTTGTAGTAGTAGCAGTAGTAGTAGTATAGTGGTATAGTAGTAGTAGTAGTAGTAGTAGTAGTAGTAGTAGTAGTATAGTGGTATAGTAGTAGTAGTAGTGTAGTAGTAGTAGTAGTAGTAGTAGTAGTAGTAGTAGTAGTAGTAGGGTAGTAGTAGTCGTAGTAGTAGTAGTAGTAGTAGCAGTAGGTGTAGCAGTACAGTAGTAGTAGTAGTAGTAATAGTATAGTAGTAGAAGAAGTAGTAGTAGTAGTAATAGTAATAATAAGATAGTAGTAGTAGTAGTAGTAATAGCATAGTAGTGGTAGTAGTAGTAGTAGTAGTAGTAGTAGTAGTGGTAATAGTATATTAGTAGTAGTAATAGTATAGTAGTAGTAGTAGTAGTAGTAGTAGTAGTAGTAGTAGTGGTAATAGTATATTAGTAGTAGTAATAGTATAGTAGTAGTAGTAGTAGTAGTAGTAGTAGTAGTAGTAGTAATAGTATATTAGTAGTAGTAATAGTATAGTAGTAGTAGTAATAGTATAGTAGTAGTAGTAGTAGTAGTAGTAGTAGTAGTAGTATAGTGTTATGGTAGTAGGAGTAATAGTATAGTAGTAGAAGAAGTAGAAGTAGCGGTAATAGTAGTAGTAGTAGTAGTAGTAGTAGTAGTAGTTGTACTAGTAGTAGTATAGTGTTATAGTAGTAGTAGTAATAGTATAGTAGTAGTAGTAATAGTTATATTTTGACTGTGTTGGAAAATTTGCTCAGTTGTTTTTGTACAACCACGTTGCAATGTACTTTTCATCTCACACCTAATTGTAGTTATGTCAAATATCAAACTTATCTTTACACTCAAAGGTAGATCAGGTCAGTCACATTAATGTACATCAATGTAGGTACTATCAAATCTAATGTTATCTCCACCAAGTTTTGCCTTTAATATTATTATTAGTAGTATTATTATTTGCTGGAGCTTTTCCAGAGTTTATACACAGACATGGAAAAAAAATGACACAGAATGATGTGAAATGTAATATTTTGATGAAAAATATAACATTTTCTTGCTGGTGGACCAATAAGGTGCTGAGAGCATATCTGAAAAAAGTGAAAAGACTTAAAATAAACTCTATTTGAGTGATTTCAAACCCATATATAGTTAATGTGTAGTATAGTTTATTACAGAACCAGTTCAGACTTGAGTCTTACATTAGGTGGAAGGAATCCCCTGCTTTGAGGATGTAAAACTAAAATGGAAATTATGTTTTGATTGCTGACTTGTTTTGCTCAAGAATTTTTTTTCAGTGCGGTCAAACCATTTTATGTTCTTTAAAAAAATTATACATAAACTTTACCAGGTTTTGGTTAGTTTTCATTAGTAAACTGATGTCTGAGTAACTGTATGGATGAATGAGACAGACACGGGTTACTTTCATTCTTTGAAGAATCCATGTCATCATGAACTGAAAGCAGAACAGTCCTTCTAATACCATCTCATTTACAAGAAATAGTGGAGGGGAATTTTCATGACAAAATACTGGTGGATGGAGACCACTTCCCGTAAAGAAAAATGTTTAGTATCAGCAGAGACATGCTTGATTATGCAACACGAGGAATTTAAACAGTGAAAGATGCACGTCTTCTCTGCCATGTTCATGTCTCATTTATCTGCCTGAGGATATTTGTGGAATTTAGATCAGCAAGAAGGAGCATGAATAACAAACGCATCATAGTGAAATCTCTATCAAATCCTGGAATAACACTCCGCTCCACAGGAAAGACAGGAAAAGTTACATAAAAGAAGGCAACTGCTTCTTTCCTCTTAAATGTCTACACAAGACTTTCCTCATATCTGACCTTTAATCTCTCTTTGCACTCTCCTCCTCAAGTCTGAATAGAAAGTTCTAGGAGTAATTAGTCACTTTATTTACACTTCCTATGGGAGTGAGTGGAATTTTACTGGAGAATGAGGTGGGAGTGTCTCACCGACTTGCGTAGAAGATTAAAAAAACACTTCACCTTTCTAATAACTATCGTTTGTAGCTTTGTCTTCTCTGCTGTCACAGCCTGACCAGCAGATACATGAGTGTAGGGTATCTTTTCGGAAACTCATTTCTGATTCACTGTCCGTACTTCTTTACGCAATCAGTGGTACCGTCTGAGCTCAGCGCTGTGTCACTGTTTGGTTGGCATGACAACACAGACAGAATCTGTTCATGTGAAATTAAGGAGAAAATTGCAGCCTTTTGCGTAAAAGAATCCAGGGTGTTTACAGTAAGATAATCCTTGGAAAAGATTTATTAATTTGATAATGAAATAAGTAAATTACAGCAAAGGCCAATAGTGACATGTCTTTAAATTTTTATTTTTTTTTCATCTTAAGTTGCATTCCGGTTAAAAGTGGATAAGATAAAGTGAGTAGCAAGTGTTGAGATTTAACAGAACAGCCAGACACCATGAGTTCAAACATATGTATCCAGTCTCTTTACACCATAATCAGTGTATGTATGGGTAGGACTAATTGTTTTCCTGTATATTTCCTCATTTTCATTTGTTCGTGTTTCATAGATTGCTTAAAAGTAGATGGTTGTATGATCTGTTGAACCTGATGAAGTTCACAATCCAAATTCATAAAAATTTTTTTACTTTGACCTACTGTTCCCAAAATGTAACGAGATCCATTCTGGGTCACTGGCAGTCTATGAAGTCAATTTGGTACAAATTCAACCATACATTTTGCTGCTACAGACATATGAAATTTCACTCAAATGGGGGATTTTTACATTTTTTTTTAATTAAAAAAAAAAAAATTAAACTTTGATGTACTTCTCCCAAAATGTAATCAAATCCGTTCTGGGTCACTGGCAATCTATAAACCAAATTTGGGATGAATTCAACCAATAGTTTTACTGCTACAGACATTTGAAATTCCGCCCATTATAAGTAAATGAGATAAAAAAAAAAAAAAAGATTTTAAAAATTCATTAAAAAAAAAAAAGGTTACTTTGACTTACTGTTCCCAAAATGTAATGAGATCTGTTCTGGGTCACTAGCAATCTATTAACCAAATTTGGTATGAATTCAACCAATAGTTTTGCTGCTAGAGTGTTAACAAGCAAGCAAGCAAGCAAACAAACAAACAAACCAAACCAAAAACAATAGCCCTTGCCTGCCCTTCAGGGGGTGCGGTAATAATATGTGCATATGTGCAAATTATATGGTTACGAAAAATGGTTCTAAACAGAAACAGCTAGATGAACTTTTTGCAACCGAGTAAATTAAGTGGCACAGGTCAGTGATATGGTTGGGTATAAAAGGTACCTTTCAAAAAGGTAGAGACTCTGAGGAGTAAAAATAGACCAAGGTTCAGTCTGAACAATTTCAGAATAACATTCCTTTATTTTACATTGCAAAGGCTTTGATTATATCGTCATCTACATAATATAAAATCCCAATAATCTGGAGAAATCTCTGTCAAAGTCAAATGTCAATATTGGATGACATTGATCTTCGGGCCTCATTATGCATTAAAACCAGACATGATTCTGTTACAGAAATCACTGCATGGGCTCAGGAACACCTCCTGAAATCACTGTCTGTGAACACATTTCAACACGCCATCCACAAATAGACATCAAGCTGCACCACTCATGATCCAAAAACACTGCTGTCTTCTCTGGATCAAAGTTCAGTCCTTTTTGAAACCATGGATATCACATCCTTCAGACTGAGGAGGAGAGAGGCCATTGTTATCAGCACTCAGCCTGCATTTCTGATGATATGGGGTGTATAGCACCTATAGAATTAACATTGGAATTGGGATCTTTTACAGAGGATACCTTGCATATTAAACCACATATTCCGTCTATCATAATGTGGTTTGTAGTTGAACTGAAAGCATTTGCTGCATCATGGAACAAAAAATACAACACAGAAAATCCAGAACAGTTATGAACTTAGAACCTTATATCAGAAAAAAAGTCAAAATTCCTCCTCCAAAACTTTACAAACTGTTCTTATCGGTTCCTGGATCTTTTATGGGCTCATGTTTAGAGAAGAGTGGATGCTACACAGAGATTTGTAAATCACTGCATTCTACTTGTATTTACATTTTACACAGTGTCCCAATTTATTTAGAATTGGGGTTATATGTTATAAACTTTAGTCTTCGTATGTGCAGATTATGAATGTACATGATAATAATTCAGTATATTACCTTATAATTAACATATGGCAACATAGGTGCATGTATCACATGCTGCATTTTTGTACGGGTTGAAAACTGCTATAATTTCTTTAACACAGTTTATAATGATTTATTAAGTGTTTACAACCTAATAAATAACCTTATCATTCATTGGTACCAAAAGCAGTCATCCTTCAGATACTGGACAACTGACAGGATATTCGTCGGGGGAGGTTTCCTGAGTATTCCTAAAAAAAAAAAAGAAAGAAAGAAAAAGAAACATGCTGCTCTGAAAATGCTTGCCAATGACCTTTCACTTCCTATTCCACAGACAAAAAATAGTAAAACCCCATCTCATGGAGATAGATACACATATCTCCTCTGGACACACACAGCAGCTGGAAATGACCTCCTGGAAAGAAGTGTCTTATCTCCACAAACAGGACCCTCCGTGGTGACAACAGAGTCCAAGAGATCCTGATTTCTGCCAATACACACACACAAACACACATATTACACATGTTTACTTAGACTGATGTAACTTTAGTGTCTTTGTGTTACATATAGAGGGTTTTGAACCAATAGTGTACATGTTGTAAGCAGAGGAAAATATGGATAGGTTTTAAAGAGAGTATTCACTAATTCTTAATAATTAACACACTGTAAACTGGGACACGGGAAACTGGAAAAACACAGAAGTGATTTGAGGATATCATATTAAAGAACAACCAGAAGGGAGATGTTTAACCCATAAAGACCCAGACATCCATCACCGACCAAAACCATCTACTGACGTAAACTGTTGAATACCTGTTGACCCATTAATCTTATCAATACATGTAAATAACTGGAAGCACTCAGAGAGCGCAGACCTCTGCCAAGGCAGATTAGTGCCCCAGATTTGGATGAAAATTTCAGGAAATGTTGATACTGGCACAAGGAACAAATGATTAAATTTTGGTGGTGATCGGGGGTGGGTGGGGGGGCACTGGTCTGCGTTCTACGAGTGCTTTTTTAGAGAAGACAGCGCAGACCTCCGCCAAGGCAGATCAGTGGCCCCCCACCCCCCGCCCCTGATCACCACCAAAATTTAATCATTTGTTCCTTGTGCCGGTATCAACATTTCCTGAAATTTTCATCCAAATCCGTCCATAACTTTTCGAGTTATCTTGCACACAAACAGACAGACAAACAAACCAACGCCAGCAAAAACATAACCTCCTTGGTGGAGGTAATTAGTGTAAAATACAGTTTGTCATCTTTTCATGGTCATCAGATATGACCCATTTGGATGTTCAGAAGCTCTGTAGTGAACGTGGAAACATCATCATCTTCTACAACCTTGATTCACTAGTAAAAACCCATGGAGTTGGATCAATGACAGTGGATGGAGACACTTGGTTTATGTTCAGTTAATGATAGATTTTACTGAAAAAATCACTTTTCTGCATTTTCCTCTGTTTTTGATATAATAACCCTCAACTTTTATCAGACCCTTTTCTGAACAACTACATGATGAGTAATTTAAATGCTGGAAAATACCTGATTTATTCTGTTAAATTGCAAAATACAGATGATAATGTTGTAATAAATGGTGATAAATCACTTAAGAAAGGTTAGATACAGAGAAAATGTCACTTGGAAACTGACACAAAAGTAGCGCTGAATCTTTATGGGTTAATAGACATGTTTTCAATGACATTTGTTAATTAGTGCCATGACGCAACAGTTAATTTTCTTACTAAACTAATAAATTTACAATACTTGTTCTTACGCAGTGAAGCAAAAGCCACCCTTGAGAAGTTCAAAGCTTCAGTGATCTGATATTTTATTGCTAAAGAGGGAGGGGGGGTTGTTTCTTGTAAACACAAAGACATCATTGACCCACTGACCGTGCTCTCCCTGGTGGTCAATAGCAGACCAAGTTGTTACAGCAAAACCGTGGGGTCTGTCATGCAGGATATGATGGTGTCGTGGAGTTTCAGCCAGTCCTTCTATTTTTTGCCTCTACTTCTAACGCTGAAGATTCCCAACACATCCTCAGCTCCTGATTTCTCATGTAAGTGCTTTATTTTTCATCGCAGTGTTGGATAAATGCTGACTGGTTACTTTTAGACTGTGCAGGATTTTAAAGGGAAGCTATAAGACATTTGTGCATCCTCTTATTTCTCTGTATCCTGCTTTTAAAACAGCTGGTCCAGCTCATGCTCAGAGACCAGAATCTAGACTAATGAGGGTTCAACAGGTCCTGAATTTACTGACCAGCATCAGATCCTCCCTCGAAGTAAACAAACTACAGCTCTGTTTATGGATTGCTTTGTTTTCTTGTTTGGACTCCTGACAAAACATGATGGGCGATATTATCGTATCAGTGATATATTTGGCCAAAGCTGCAGATAGTCTTTGTATTTGACATCCCGCTTCGAAGCACAGCAGGGCATGGCTCCTTCTAAACCAACCAGAGGTCAGACATTTTTTTGGGACTTCAGGCTCTGACAGACCTAATAATAGCTTATTGTGAGTGAGTGCCTGGTACTGCCGCTCATTCACTCCCTGAAGATTCTAGCTGCCTGAGTGCACACACACACACATCATTGAGGGCCAGTACAGGAAACACACATGGGAGGGGAAACTTGACTTCAGTGTCTGTGTTCCACTGCTGTACATGTTTGTATGCGTGGTCATAGTCCAAATATTGTCTCGGAGAGCTACACCCTGTGAACAGGACACCGCCCAGTTGACAACCAGGTCCAGCATGGAGCCACAAGAAATGAAAAATGTTTCTAATAATCCATTCTATTGATATACCAGTGACAAAGAACAAAAAGTTTCTAATATTTATAGTATTATATGAATCAGGCAGCAATTTCCTGCTTTGGCTACAGCATAATAACTATTGCACCCGGTGAGATTCAAACTGCCCTGATAATAAGAAGATACAATGTTTATAACATTTATCCATTAAAATTCAAATCAAAACCTTGTATTTAGCCAAATTATTTGCCAATAGAGTTACAAATTTCGCTGGATGAGATTGATTAAAATTAAAGTAAATGTCTGACCAAAAACCAAAATATGCTTTCAAACTAGGGAAAAAGGGCAAAATATAAACAAGTGGTGCTTATTACAACTAAACAACTGAAATACTACTAGATTAGATCAACTGAATACTCTTGAATTGAGAAGGCCTGCAAGTGGTTTCACTCTTCTAAACAATCCAATTCATTTTACATATTACACAAATCACTTAAATATTACTTACTACTGATTAAAGTGGTGATCAAAGTTTTGAGAAGTTTTTCAGTTTATATTGTAATTGTATGGTATGTTAGAGGGAAAAGAAGTAATATATTGGTAAGTAATTCATGTGTAAAGGAACATATGATCTTAACGTTAGTTATAATGAGTTGAAATATGTTTACATCCTTTCAAGAACTATAGCAAGCAGATTAAATTGTGTGTATATGTTATGTCATTTGTTTAAATTCTAATATTACTCTGTTCATTTTGTAATGTTATTATGTGTATATGATGTTTATTTGTTTTTGTAAGTTTTAGTTGATTGTAGTGAAGTAGCTGCAACCCAAAACCAGCTAACTTAGACCAAACTAAATCCAGCTCAGTATTAGCTACAATATTTTTAAAAACAAATTTCCATACAGTAGTCTCCTAACTTGAGACACTAGATAAGAGTATTTTTCTTCTTAGAAAAAGTAAAACAAAGCTTTTTCTTTTTTACTTTCTCAACATTCTTTTTATTATAGTGAACAAAAATATTCAAAAGCTGTCACATTAAACCACTTTTAGATTAGATATCTTGTTTTCATTGGCTTTGAGCTGTATTGGGTTTGTATGCCTATTGTGCACATATTTTACTATTGCACTGTTGATTTTTCCCATGTGAACATTAGATTTAAGAGGATGCTCCAGGGTTATCACATAAAACTGACTTGCTCTTCTATGTTTGTTCTATCATTTAAGTATATCTCCACACTATTCTTAAGAACCACACGGCCCATGCTTGTGAAGGGGACACCCTGACCATCGAATGTCCCTCCAGGACATCTGTGGCCGTCCTGTCAGCCTTCTATGGACGACGAGTACCAAACCAACATTTATGTCCCTCTGCCAACACAAATGTGACTGTGGAGGAGGATACAGAGTGCACCTCTACTGT
The DNA here is from genome assembly GCF_902148855.1 of Sphaeramia orbicularis. Taxonomy (NCBI): domain Eukaryota; kingdom Metazoa; phylum Chordata; class Actinopteri; order Kurtiformes; family Apogonidae; genus Sphaeramia; species Sphaeramia orbicularis. The sequence continues at coordinate 22,240,689 of NC_043966.1, forward strand.
CGCTATTGAGGTACAGAATATACCCTGCAAAAAATGATTTCTAAGAAAGTGAAAAAAGCCTTTTTTCTAGAACATTTGTCTTACTTTTCATCTAAATAGAAATAAAGCTTGCCAAGAATTTTTTACATAAGAAAAATACTCTTATTTTAAGAAAATATATCTAACTTTTTCTTAGTAAGATTTTCCAGCTAATATCAAGCCAGATTTTACGAGTAACAAGGTATGGCAATATTTTGCAAATTGTCCCAGCAAAGGATCAGCATTGTTTTCCTGATTTTAAGACTGAAATTCTTATAGCCAACTCAGTCAGAGACTAAAATTCCTCATTTAAAGTAATTCTGTCTTAAATGAGTGTGATTTTATTTCTTGTACTAAGCACTATTTATTAAAATTCTAGCATTTTTATCTACTCTTAAGGCACATTATGTTTTTTTTGGCTGATAGACCGTTTTTTGCTTGTTTTAAGAATTCTAGCCAGGATTTTTTATTTTTTCTTACCCCATTGGCAGATTTTTTGCTCAATATAAGCCGATTTGACCAGATTTAGGAATATTAGGCTTATTTCTAGCATGGCATTTTTTTGCAGTGTATAAGTATGCAGTGAAGGTTTTTGTTGTTTAAAGAAGTGCATTCATCATTTACTCATGTGATAATCATCAACATGTCTTTGCAGAAAGTTCTGTCAGAGTGTCAGGATCGGCGGTTCTGTCATATCCCTGTCCTCAGTCCAGTGTTTGGACAGGACCCCTGCCCACTCACCACAAAGTATCTTCTAGTCTCCTATAAATGCAAACCAGGTAGCCCACAAAAACATAAACTAACCACCACTAGTCAGGTACTTACAATCTGTCAATGGATATGTACATATTAATACAAGACATACAGCTCTGAAAATATCCAAAAGACTTCCAATTAAAACTTATAAGTGTTTGATTTCATTGTAGAAACAAATGGGATAATTTTTTCCAATATCATTTTGAGTTTTTATTCCCAGATATTTATAACTGGACAATAAATAATACAGTTTGGTGAGCCCTAATGCACAAAAACTGAGTTCATATAAATTTAGAGACAACATATTGCCAATATGTTAGCATAGGAAACATTCAGAAATCAGTATTTGGTAGCTTTCACAGCTTTCATGTGCCTTATCGTGTTCTCCACCAGTCTTTCACATTGCTTCTGGTGCTTTTGTTTGAGGACTAATAATATAAATTCTAATATTTACCTGTGTGAAAGATTTTTGCTTTGTTTAATTTTTACAATGTAACTCATTGGATCATTCTGGGAAGCAGGCACTGACTCATTTCACTCAGTAATGACATAATATTAGTTGTTCTTAAAGTAGACATGATATCTATTATGACAGAGCTCATCAGAACATTAAGTATGTTTTTATGATAATGGTCTATATCAAACCTGAATACATTTCCCATATCACTTTGTGCAGTCTATGTTTCTTCATGTGTTCTTAAATCTTATCTGTTTCAGAGCATCACCGTACAAGACTGGTGTGTGAAAATGAGCGTCTGAGGCTGATGTGTAAAAATGACACTGTTCTTGCCATCTACTCTGCCACATTTGGACACCTGTTACACGGCAGCCCCTACTGTCCTCAGGAACCTGGATCTCAGACTGACATGGGTCTGAAACGGGGCGCTTAAGTGTCACCTAGTGGAAAAACAGTGAAATAACTATTTACAGTGTAGACCTAGACTGTAGATGATTGCTTTATTTGTTTATTACTCAACACAAAAACATGTAACAATTATCTTTTTATTGGAGAGGTCTGAAGTATTTGTTTTAGACTTTTCTAAATAATAAGAACATAATGTTTAATAACACAAGTTTTGCATTATGAACATGTTATATGTAATAATTATATTGAAATTAATTTTTTCCAGAGTGTTTATCACCCACGGCTCTGAGGAAGGTGTCACGCCGGTGTCATGGAAGAGCGAACTGTTCATTACTGGCTGATACTCTAACCTTTGGGGACCCCTGCTTCCCTGGGACCAGGAAACACCTGCGAGTGTCCTTCACTTGTGGTACGTAACAATACTGAACAACAACAATACGGTTTGTTGCATCAGGTTTTACATAAAAACTCCTCATTTCCTCTTTAGTGCCCCGATATCTTCTGGAAGATGTGGGTCGAGGATCAACAGATCCTTTCATGATCTCAGACTACACTCATGGTAAGAATAACTAGTGTCAGTTCTCAGGTTTTGAAGAGTCCAGACTTTGACTGGTGTCTGAGACCGGACCCCTCTCACCTGCAGGTGGATGGTACACTGGGCCCACCTACAGGCCTCAAAACGTGTTCTTAACCAACTCTCTGGAGATCATTGAAAAAATATTGGGTATGTGCACTGATGCCTGTAGATCTCAGACAAGTCTAGAGTGTACATGTGTTATTGCTTAAAGAACATGCAGGTGTTCTAATAACAGAAAATTCACTATAGACAGGGAGATGAAGAGAAATAAAAGGAATGTTATAGAAATAGGCTTGGATCTGAAGGCATTCAGTATTGCAGCAAATTTGAAGATTGGCGCTCCTTGTGATAACCTAGTACAAAAAAAAAAAAAAAAATTACATTGGTCAGTATGAAAGAAGAAAGTGCAATTTGTAGCTTTAGCCAGTAAAGACCCAGTGCTACTTTTGTGTCAGTTCTAAAATATTTTGTTCTCTATATTTAACTTTTCTTAACTGATTTATCATAATTTATTACAACATAATCCTCTGTATTTTGTGTTTTTTCAGTGAACATCAAGTATTTTCCTATATTTAATTTACTGATCATGTGGATGTTCATAAAACCTCAGATTAAAGCTGAGAGTTATTATATCAAAAACAGAGAAAACTTAAGAAAAATGACTTTTTCAGCAAAATATTTCATTAACTGCACATAAACCAAGTGTCTCCATCCACTGTCATTGATCAAACTCCATGGGTTTTACTGGTGAATCAATGTTGTAGAAGATGACGGTGCTTCCACATTCACTACAGAGCCTCTGAATGTCCAAATGGGTCATATCTAATGATCATGAAAAGATGAGAAATTGCACCTTACACTAATTATTTACATGTATTGATAGGATTACTGGATCAACAGGTATTAAACATTTTACTTCAGTAGATGGTTTTGGTCGTCGGTGGCTGTTTGGGTCTTTATGGGTTAAATTATTTCTTAAATCTGTAGGTGGAACAGTCAAAACAAGTATACAACAACAACAACATATAGAATCTGCATTATATAAAATATATTAAGACTTTTTGTACAATGTAAGCAAAAAACGTCAAAACTAAAGATCATTATATCTCAATAATTTCAGTAATACAGTTTTACTTCACAAACAATAATAATGATAATGTTTAATTAAATGTCTATTCTAAACTGATTTTCTTACTATATTGTAATGAAATCACTGTATTAAGAGATGTGACTGTAAAATGGTTGCAGATATTCAACCAACACACCTGGAAACGCCATTATGACCTTCAAGATAAACAACAAAAATGAAGATCAGAACATTAACATTTCTGTGATTTCTATGCTTTCTGTTCCAGCACATGTTGAATTCATGTTAAACTTCACATGTTAATCTTCCAGATTTCCCAGAGCGAGTGGCCCTGTACTTTGTGTCTGGCATCTGTGCTGGTCTGGTTTTCCTGCTTTGTGTTTTTGGTCTTCGCTCCACACTGGTAAAAGACGTGAAGGAGCTGGTGTCTGATCTGAATGATGAGCTGAAAGCTTCTCGCAGACGACGTAAAGAGCTGATGGATGACCTGTTTGATGAAGACATCTCAGACACGTCATCCTTCTGTCGCCTCACACAATCCTACCGCACAACAGACATCTTCAGTCCGTCCACTCTGGCAGTAGAGATGGTCGACCGGGAGGTGGAACAAACAAGGGACATTCCCAATGGAGATATTTGGCCACATCAAGACTCTAGCCCTTATGCCATACACAAGATTAAAACCAGCAACAACTGAGACAAGTGTTCGTGTTACTGATGCTGATAAAAAGCACTGTTTACAAATAATTATTTAGATTTTCTTAAAGTGAGTCTACACTGTTGTACATGCATTCATTTTTTAGATTTCCTCCTTTTCCTGTAAATACTAAAACACTAAACACAAATCAAAAATCAAATGGGTGATTACAAAATGTTTTATTATTATTGTTAACATAAGGATTAAAAATATATATATTACTCCAATTGAATCATTTTTGTAAAATAAATATTAAGTGTCAATTGATTTAGTTGTGTTATTTTTGGTTTTATTCTTTGAAAATGTCAATATCAGATATTGCAATATTCCGCAAGCAGTTCTGATTAATAAAGCGTTACTAATAGCTTTAACTCTGTATAACAAAGGAGGATTAAAGTGTTAGCGTGAGAATTTCAGATTCCTGTTATTAGTATCAGGAAGACAGTATTAACAGTATTAGACCAGTTCTATTTCACTTCCATTTCCTTTCAGTACCAAGGAGGTTATGTGATCATTCCTGTTTGTCTGTCTGTCTGCTAGGATTACACAAAAACCTGCTGTACTGATTTTCATGAAACATTGAGGAAGAGTAGGACATGAGTCAAGGATGAACACCTGAAGTTTTGGACAAGATCCACAAAAAAGGAGAACAATGGTTTTACTCTTCCTACAACAGCTGCAGGCTACCTTATGACTTACAATGGACCAATCAATTAAAAAGTAAATAAATAGATAGATAAATAAACTGAACATCAATTGACCAGTTAGTTGTAAGACCTCTTTTACCACGATGACAGTCACTGATTAAACTAATCCATGGCAATATCTGACAAGAAGGAGACGGACATGATGGTGACGATGTTCGTCAGTGACTGGTCACTATTTTTTGAAAAAAATTAAAATAAAAAAGGTCATATTTACATCTACTTTATCCACTGAAAATGCTTTCAGTGTAATTGTGGTCTTTTTGCAAAGTCAGAAAGCACATTATAAAGTACTAATTGAAGATGAGTTCAGAGACACATAGGGATCAAATTAAATGACATTTTCACATGATTTAAATGCATGAGGGGCTATTACAGTCCAGTCTATACCAGTGATTAAAGACTATTTTGAGGTTTTTGTCTTTGCATGGTTTAATTTTAAGTTGATTACCACTAAGAGCAAGATAACATTACACTGGCCAACATGTACAAAAACTGATGTAAAGTACAAAACAGTGACTATTAAATTTGTTTACTCAAGAATTTAAACAATTTCTTATACATATTCAGCTCAACTATATATGTCCTCAGGGTACAGAGTAGTACAGAATGCAAGAAACCACAAACATTTGTACATCAAGATAATTTAGATGAAATGAGATGGGGCCAACATCAGTGCAAAAATAACTGTTGGTATTGTATTGATTGTGGGATGGAATTGGCCCCTGCAAGAGGTGTAGGTGTAATAAATAACTGTACAAAATTTAGTGCAACAAAAACATCAGGATAAAAATAGTAGTAATAAATACTAGTAACTAAAGTAACTAGCAATAAAAATATGTTTCACTTTAGAGGAGATATGAATAAAATAAATCATGTGGGGGAGAGGACTGTATAACATAGACCTATTTTTTTCAGTAATGTAGGAGCATGACGAACTTGTTACATTTGACCCAAGATAAGGTCTGTATTTTTTTTTTTTTTTTTTTTTTTTTTGCAGTTCACACTCCGAGGCAGTAGATGACGCTGTGCACCCGATGAATGAAGCCGAATGTGGGAGTCAACATAGAAAACTATGCTGTAGCTTCACCAGCTAAGACTGCCACTAACTGCCAGCTATGTAGTCTGACCAGCCCGCCTGGACAATCACTGGCGGAAAGCATAAGCTGGATATTTAGATTTTTCCGACAGAATGACGCAGAACAACGGGAATACTTCGACTTCACAGCTCTGTTAAACAATTGTGACTTCATCCAATTAGCTACAACAACATCAGCCGCCGCCGCCGCTGGCTAACAGGCTAGCATTAGCATTTGAACAGCTGTCATCCCGGAAGGCCGCCGCAACCGTCGCACCGGGTGGGGATTTAACTTTCTCCCCGCAACGTCTGGATTCGACCAACTTCAAGTCTCTAGCCAATGATAAACAGCTATTTATGTTCTACTGGTAAGGATGGATTCCCCTTTGAGCTTTGGGATAGCCGACGAGGAGTGCTTGGCAATATCCTTTTCAATTACAACCTTTTTTGAGTGTTTTATTTCCAGCTTGCTTTAGCTTATTGGCTAACGTTAGCTTTCACTGTTGCTGAGTGATTTCCCAGGTAAGGTCAGTTCACTTCAATAATTCAGGTAATATTATGAAATTATTTAATAATTGGATTGTAATAAGCGAGTCCAGTCCAATTAATGTGTTAGCTCTGTACATTTATGTCTGCAGCAGACTGTTAGGTCAGTCTGGTATTAACAATGTTGTTATAATATAAGCTAATTAAATCCTGTTCTGTAAAGCAGAATAACGTTAGCCATATTTTATTTAGTTTACTTTTCACTGGCTGCCATTTAAGATTTGATCCACTGATTTGCCTTCTTCCTTTTTGGCTTGATGATATGCCACCCTCCACATTAATTTGCTTAATATTGTTTTAGCATGGCTTTTAAAAGGTACCTGCTTCTGTGTTCCCAGTCTAACCACACTAATCAAGCCTAAGCATTGACAATACCGTAGAGAGGCCATGTCATTTTCTGCAGTTAATGAAAAATAACTCATTGCTGTTTGGGATGTCCATACGACTTCATGCTCAGTCACAATAATTCCTTGATTGTGCTGCTCACACTGTGAGAGGTCAGGAGCTGAGGTCTGGCCAGAAGGAGCCCAGACTGCTGTCACTAATTGAGCGCAGTGGAGAGTTTATGTAAGTATCAGACAACCTGGTGACTGAAATTCTTCATCTGCTTTTGTCAGGGAGTGGGATGTCGTAGGTTATGCTTCTGTTATGCTTCAGCATCACATACCTTGAGATTTTAGACTGTTACCTGCAGCATCCTTTTGTCCAAAACAGTTGAACAAGTTGGCATCTCCTCAGATAGTACTAGTTGCAAGCTGTTGCCTGTCTCGGCTGTCACACTCATGTGGGAAGGTCTCTGTGTTTGCTAGGAGGTGTTATGTGTATTACAGGAAATATGGTACAGGGTACCTGTGCTGTTTTACACAAGGGCTAAGGAAATTTAGCTTTAAAGTCTCATATTTTGATTCAAGTAAAATGTGTCAAAACAGTTGTTTTTATTCAAACAAAAAAAATCAATAGTCAAGACATTCAGTTTACTCACATATTTTGCAAAGAAAAAGCATGACTCACCACATCCAAACAATTTTTTTGTTGCTTTGCTTGTTTGATATTGACTTAACAAAATTCAAATATTTGTAGTTTATCATTGAAAATGAAATGCAAAATGACATTAATTGTATCACAATAGCTGTCAAAATAATATTTTTTATTGTATATTGTCCAGCCCTGTTAAACCAGACTAGTATCAGTTTTGAGGACTAAATAAAGGCAGTGATTATGGTCATATGCAGTCCATCATGCAATCTGTAGAATAGGCAACTGAACAGGGTATTTTTCTACATTGTTTTTTTTTTTTTTCTTGATCAATGTTGTAGGGTGTCTTGTTATACAAGCAGCTGGTGTTAGGTTACATGGCTGCAAACTTGGCAAATAAATTTTCCAGACACTACAGAGTCCAATATTGAATTTATTTCTAAGAGAATTGTTTTGGGCTCAATTTGCCATCCTCCAGGTCCATCAGAGTTACTTTATCCCCAAGTTACATGTCCAAAACCTGATGCGTTTCTTCTCAGCAGCTCCACCATTTGTTTAGTGAAAGAGGGTTGTTGTGGATGACTGCAGTGGGTGTGTTAAACATTCAGTGTTGTTGTTTTGTTTTTTTTTTTCTTGTGGCAGGTAGTGGCGTGTACTAATGTGAGGAAAAAGGCAATTAGTCCCAGTAACAGCTCGCTCACTACCCATTATCCAGAATTCCTTCACTAAATCCTGGACTGTAATGAGACTCACATGGACGCACAAGCTCCATGCTCAGCTAACTGTGTTAAAACCACACACACTACACTCAGGAGCTGACCTAATAGAGAGAATGTAGTCACTGAGGCCAGGTGCTAGCAGGGTTTCAGTCGTTGCTTTATAGTGTGAGACTGTAACAGTGACATTTGTTAAATGTCCTTAATTAGCTCTGGTTTTGATGAAATTGTGCAAAAAGACGTTGTTAAAGAGGGAGTAAAAACAGCCTGTCAGCGAAGTAACAATGTCATTTTTCAAAATTTTAGTTTTGTTGATGCTCCCTAATGTGTGGTCTGTTATTTGATATTCTCTGTGATAGATTTGTTAAGCAAAAATCCTATTAAGCCTCAGGGTATCAGTGTCAAGATGTCCTGTAATTGACTTGTATTTTTCCAGGCCACTTTTGCATGTATTTGCATTTTGCACCTGATGGTGACATACTTTTTTTGACTTTTCACTGATGCACTAATTGCAGGTGGAGTATATATTTGTTAGCCAAATAATCAGTATGAATATTCAGTATGAGTATCTGCCAATTGCATATCAATTAACACCTATGGTAGAAAAAATAGCAAAAGGAAGACACGTACAAAGGTATATAGAAAAGTGGATGTGTCTAGATATCTGAAATTGGCAAATAAATGCCAACATCATGAAGTTCACAGTTTTATTTCTGAGAATTTTTGTTTTTAAAAAATTCATGCTGAACCCGCACTGTGGTTGCAGTGGGTGGGTTCCTTCAAACTCTTTTGTAATGTAGCTTATAGTATCACAGGGGCCCATGGTGATTCTGAGGAACTTTAAGTCTCTCTGACACATTTTGTCCAGCAAAGCTGAATCATTTTCCTCTTCCTAACGGTAATTTGAAAGGAAGTGTGTGCAGCGCCTATCTTGCTACTCTGGCTCAGGCTGTTATTCAGCCTTTGTTAAAGTGAAAATATGACCCAGCCCACATCAACACACATCTCAGTTTTGATGGTGCTTTTATGGACTCTTTATGGCCTGCATCCTACCACAGATCCTCTGAATGTGCAGTGGACTATTACACTATTATTCTTCACTTGTGTAGTTATTGCTTTCTCAACTGAACTGGAGATTAAACTGCATGTGCATGCTCTCTTTCAGATTAAAAAATTTTCACTGAAATCACATTTTAATCACATTATAATTAAAATCTAATTCTAACACCACATTTTATCATATTGCATTCCAAATGTTTTATTTTAATACTTTCACCCTGAATGTTTTGCATGAGGTTTTCTCCATTTAAGTTTGCAGCAGACTTCCTGTTCTGAGGAACAAGTAGTTGTCTCTGTGTTACATTCAGTAATTAATTTTGTTAAGTATTTTATCAAATGATGTGAAAATATCTTAGTGCTGATGTTAAGTGAAGTCTGTGCTGATCTCATCCAGATTGGGTGTGTTGGCAACTCCTGACGCTGTCGTGTCTCGTCCAGTGGCTCAACTGTCTATACCCATCAATTCTAATTTTGAGGTTATTCGAGGTAGGTAATGTTTTTGCCCTCACTATGAGTGTTGTATGTTGTTCTTCTATCAGTAGTATTTTTATCTAACAAACTGCTACGGTCATTTCCTTGTTTATATGTTTTTTTTTCTGTAAGATTCCCTCCTGAAGAGGTGGTGTGTTTGTACATTTCATCCTCTAACCACAGCATGTAGACCTCACATTCGTAAACCCTTGTATAGCTACCAGGACTTGCCCTGAGTAAACATGGAAGATAAAGTGTGACAAGTAACGCACATGTACAAGGGACTGTTGAAATAGTTTATAACACAACTCCCTTACTATGACAACAGACCTTTGAACAGCATAGGCACCGCTTAAATGTGTTTTCTCTTTCATTTCAGAGGCTGACGAGGCTCTTCTAATTGACTTCTCTGTAGATTGTAAGTATTTTTAATGTTTCCTGCTTGAGGTTCATTTACTTTTTGCTTTGTTTTAAAGCTAGGATTATACTTTAATCCTAGTAAAGTGTGGCTTTGCAACCGATCTTGATCATGTTTGTGTTGTGGCAATAAAAGAGCAGTAGAACTTTTATTGTTACATAGTCTCTATCCCACCGCTCTAAGTTAGAGCATGCCTTGAGCCAAATGTCTACCTCCTTATTTAGTACCAGGCGCTGGTCATGAGTTACCAGGGCTTTCTGAAAGAATGCTGAAGTGGTTTACTGTTGAATCACTTGTCTTTGTTTTCTAGACGATGCTTTCCCAAAGTCTTAAGATGCTTAACTTACATGTGTGTGTTTGTGTCTCTAAAGCCTGTATTAGGATTCGAATCAAAGGAGAAAAAGCCCCCGAGCTGCTGTTAGAGCTTCAAGACGATGATCGGACTCAGACTTTTCTCACACAGGTGAAGAGTGCTCAGCAGCAAGGTAAGACTCCTCTCTCTGTCAGCATCTAAAGCAGCTGGATTATAAATTATGTAATTGCTCATCTAACATTTATTTACAAAGGGTGGATTACACTACTCACTGATTTCCTGTGTGTTCTGGTTGCAACCTGCACACTGGTGGACTGGCTCATTACGCTGCTATTTATAAAATCAGGTTCAGTTTTACTGGTGGCAGCACAACATTTTATAGACCGAATAAACGGGAGACTATTGTGTATGCTTTAAGTGGTATGCTTTAGTTTTCAAATTGGGGATTTATGTTTTATGCAACTTTATATGTCTCTACTTTTCTTGTACTTTTTGCGCCGCTATATTTGTCTGGCAGCTTTAGCTCTGCTTCAAAATCGTGTTCTTCATCCCCTTCTTCTCCAGTGAAAACTATGCATCTCCAAATCCTTTAAATTTTAATGTTGGTGATAAACTGATGCATTAAATGTTCCTTTATGCCTTGAGGTTACACTAGTTGAGGAAACTACTGCTGGTATTTCTAAGACTATATAAACTTTTTAAAAACTAGAATTCACTTGAAAATGCATTATGATGAAGCTGAAAACATGGCTGGTTTTCTGAGCTCTAGATAAGTTGACTTTAGAGAAATGTGGCTCTCACAGGAAATTGACACAGCAAACCTGTAATAACCTTATAGAACCTGATCATTTCTGTAGATTGAAAAGCAGCAGTAAAATGGACAAAAATAAGTAGTTCATTGAGACGGAAAAGTTTAGCAGATGTTTCAACAAAGGTGTTTCAAGTGGGTTTGTCATGGAGCAGAACCCCTGTTCCTCCTAGTTAATTATCGCTGTCATTAGCTTTTATTCATTACAGTTACTTTAACATGCTGTATCAAACAGCAGTGTCAGCAGAACTGTACCATTTTTAGTGCTTTCATTGCTGAGCTTCCTTTCAAATCTGTGAATCCTCTATTTCCTGGAACAACTCTGCTGGGTGTTGGGTAACATCACCAGAGTGCATTTTAGTACTTAGCGTGGTAGTTTCCCAGTGGCTTGGGTTGTCAGTCTTAAACACACATTGTATTGTCTTTTTTTTTTCAACAAATTATGACTTAGTTAATGACATCAATAATTTCTGGATAGATGTGTTTATGGCATTTTCAAAGCCTCATATATGGAGAAATGCTTATTAATGATAACATGCAACTTTTTTTCTTTCGATCACTCAGTTGAATCTAAACCCACAAAACCAGAGGCGATGGAACCGATGGCACCAACAACTCCAAGGGGACCAGTCCCTATCCCACCTCAAAGAGCGAATAAGGGTACTAACTCTCTGGGCTCTGGAGCCAACCTGCCGAAAACTAGCAGTGCCCTACCTCCCAACCTCAACAACAGCACTTCAACAAATCAGACCAACACGGGTACGTTATGGATACACTCTTTTCAAATACAGAAACATCAATGTGGAAGAATAATTATGCATAGATAACTATTACACTGATGTTTGATTGTCAGTGTCCTTTAAAGGAGTTGAACTGGCTGTGTGAAGTGGCTGGTAGCTTGAATAGGGGTCATATGCTGCATTTCCACTACGTGGTACCGGCTCAACTCGACTCGGCCTTTTTACATTTCCATTACGAAAAAGGACCTGGAATCTGGTACCCGATACTAGTTTTTAGTATCATCTCCACCGAGGTTCCAGGACTGGGGACCAGATACTAAGACGTGACGTGTAAACACTGCAGACCACTGATTGGTCAGACAGTTTTCTCTGTGACCCGCCGTTTTACAAAGAACAGATGCGGAAGTTTACAGTAAATATAGCGGTAGGTTAATCCACATGATAACAGCCCACAAAACTTTACCATTAAGTCAGGAGATTCAGTCTTTGGTGGCCGATGTAAGAATTCAGCATGAGCTTGACCAGACAACACGCAACGAGCGAGTTTATCAGCGACTCTATGAGCAGACGACACGGAAGTAACGCGCCGCATCCCTATGACGTCCAGGTACTCTAAAGTCAGTAGTATCCTGTAATGGAAACAGTCTCCAGGAATAGGACCTGGTACCTGAGTCGAGCCGGTTCCACATAGTGGAAACGCAGCAAAAGTAATTAATAGCCCCTTTTCTACCAGCATTTCCAGGAACTTTTATTTGCAACACAGTAATGAGTCTGTAAATGGACCTTGCCATCCATCCACTTCTCATAGTATCTCTTTGTTTGCTCCATTTTTCAAATGATCAAAACACAAACAAATTGATAATTTTAGAAATGGAATAAACAAGTTGCAGTCAAATATTGGCATATTTGTTGTGGGTGAACATAAGTGTGCAACGCTATTCCACCAGTCAGCATTCTTCAGCACACGGCCCTGTGCCGTTTTTTTCCAGGGAACCTGAAAAGTTTTAGGTCCCTACCAGATAGTTTTTTTCAGGGAAAGTTTGGAGTTTAGGGGAGTTTTTTTTTTCCTTGGGTTATTTTGGAGGAAATGCACTGAAGTTTTTAAAAATCCCAGGTAAATAATAAAAGTTCCTGCTGTGGAATAGGGGCTTATATATAATATTTTTGAGCATTAGCTCGCCTGTCACCAACAAGCAAAACTTTTTCATCAGTTATTACCCTCGTGAAAATCCTGTCTTATATTCATACTAGACAAGAAACTGACGTAAAGAACTGTCACTATCTGTATTTACATTTCAAGACGTTGCAAATCATATCCAGCAACAAAAAGGCTCAATGTTTTAGTTGGGAAATTATTGAAGTACTTGTTTTAGAATCTATAGTCTAATCATCAAGTTGCACTGCTGTAAAATTAGTGATTGTTCTGTTATAGAATTTAGTATTTTAATCAACTTTAATTATTACTTTCAGGCCATTCGCTTGCCTCAGACTTTGGCTTTGAGGACAGCTTTAACCACACTCTCAAAGTGGAGGAAAAGAAGAATCACCAGAATCGTATCGTTGCCTCCAGGGAGGCTCCTCCTCCTCCTGTTCCCCCTCTACCTCCTCGCAAAGCCTCCTACGCTCCGACTAATCCTCTTCCTCCTGCACCAGTCCCCAAAGAGAGAGCCGTCTCTTTACAGGCCAAAGACAACTCTTTCATCACAAGCACCAAACCAGAGTAAGTTTTTTAAAAAAAAGTTTACAAGTTTAGGAAATTCATGAATGGAATCTACTAGACCTGTCAGGTTAGATAATGCCTTTTTTACTTTTTATATTGCAGTAGTTTTAGATCAGGGTTTGACCGTGTCGACAGGCCACCGTCCTGGTGTGACAGTCCTACAACAAACAGCATGAGGCAGGCCATGTTTTCCAGTCAGGCAGGGCAAAGAGAATATCTCATCAAACATCGCCTGGGTAAGAAGGAGAGCGAGTATGTGGACATCAAGAACTTTAGGTGAGAGGAACCTCATTTTTTTATTTAGAAAGATGAGAATAATAATAATAATAATATGCTGTAACTTGTAACTCGACATAAATACAGCTTGTTTCTGCAGGTTTTTCACAGGGACATGGAATGTGAATGGCCAGTCTCCAGACAGCAGTCTTGAGCCCTGGCTCTGCTGTGACACAGAACCTCCTGACATCTATGCTCTGGGGTCAGTGAGAGTTTATCATCAAGTCATTTTCAGATCATAATGAGTTGCATTTTGCTCTTAACTTCCAGTGTACTCATTTGTTTTTATGACTCTAGCTTTCAGGAGCTGGACTTGAGCACTGAAGCTTTTTTCTACATGGACTCTTCCAAAGAACAGCTGTGGGTTGAAGCTGTGGAGAGGAGTTTACATCCAAAGGCCAAGTACAAGAGGGTGAGCAAGACCAAAGAGAAAAATGGAATTTTGAGGGCTAATGGACATATTTCCATAGATGAACATATGCAGTGTATAGTTTTCAGTCAAGGGAATTCAGGGAAAACGTGGAAAATGAGAGGAAAAAGTAAAATAAGCATTTTACAATTTTCTATTATCTGCGAAAGCCCTACTAGACTACTGGAGCTCTCCAAAACAGAAAACTTCGCAATCAAGAGAGCCAAGTTATGTTTAGGATCATATTGATATCCAAATGGTAATTTATGGGTGATTTATTAGGCTGCATTATAATATGAAAATGTACCCTTCATGTTTAGGCACATGGGAGCACATGCACGTTGAATGACATCACAATTTTATTCACTGAAACTCAGAATAATGTAAATGACATTATCCTTCCATAAAAATATTAGTCACTGCGTACTGCTCCAAGCTTTGAGTACAAAGATTTTCCAAGACATAAGAACAAAGTAAATGCAATTACAGAAGATCACAAATAATTATTCAACAGTATTGAGAAATTAACATAGAAGTTCAGGTATAGAGTTGCCCAAACTGTCATAAAACATGAACTATCATTAAACTGACCATGTATAGCTGTATACATGTACAAGTGTACACATGTAGAGCTGCATTATTCTATAATCAATGTGTCATTATTTATCTGCATATAAAACAAGATTTCATAGGTAAGCTACAGCTATAGACTGCACATCTTTCAAAACACACTATCACAGAAAGGAACATATTGGTGTGTGTCGCAGTCCTCTGTGATGTCAGCAATTACCACTAAAAATGTTTTTTAAAAGTCCTGAAAAAAATTATCTCTGGAAGAGAATGAAAACCCTTTCAGTACACAATGTTAATGAAACATCAACTAAGATGATTTTATTCATGTATGTGTCTTACTACAGTATTATCATATTAACTTGCATTTGAACTTTTTTCTATCTGTCAACAGGTCCGGATCATTAGACTAGTTGGAATGATGCTTGTGGTCTTTGTAAAAAAGGCACACAAGAATCACATAAAAGAAGTGGCTGCAGAGCATGTGGGGACAGGAATCATGGGAAAAATGGTTTGTTCAGACTGCCTCAAAGCACACAGTGACTTACACCCCTTACTAAAATGACTGTCAGTATAAAGTCTGTATGAACTGAATAAAGAGTATTAGGTATTAGGATTCTTTTGTCACTGTTTTATCAAACAAAGGGAAAACCAAACAGGTCAAACGATAGACAGTATTATGTCCTTTTTTTTGCAGGGGAACAAGGGAGGTGTGGCTGTGAGGTTTGTTTTCCACAACACTAGCTTCTGCATTGTTAACTCACATCTAGCTGCACATGTGGAGGACTTTGAACGGCGTAATCAGGACTACAAAGACATATGCGCCCGCATGACCTTCCACTTACTGGAGCACCCTCCTCTCAATATCGTCAAGCATGAGTGAGTTCTTCAGTCTCCCAACACTAGAGTGAGATTAGTGGTGTGATGCTAAAAATACTCAAACTCTTTAATAATTGTAAAACGTTTTTTTATGAGCTTTACAAACATAACAATATGTGTGAACAGTCACGTTGTTGTTTTCCTTTAGATGTTTCATGGTTATTCCCTGTCTCTTTCTCTGTATTCCAGTGTTGTAATCTGGGTCGGGGATTTGAACTATCGTCTGTTTATGTATGATGCAGCGGAGGTCAAACAGCTCATTGCTCAGAATGAGCTAAAAAAGCTTCAGGAGGTCGATCAGGTGACAGACTTTTCCCATCTGGTGTTTTTTCTACATACATATATTGTGCACTGATATCTAAATGCGAGAAAGTAATGGTTAAGACTTCTAACATGTATTTCCGTAGTTTTAAGAAGCTGTTTAAGTGAAAATTTAGTTAGATATGCTTAAAAGAATCTCTCTGTCACTGTGTTTGTACTGTTTGTGTGAATTGTCTGTGAGCGTAAATGGCTGCCTGCTCAAAAAAAACAAACAAAAAAAAGATATAGACTGTAAACAGGAAATCTGCTGTTGCCCTTGAATGTATATTATGTGATTGATCGTCTTTTGACTTATCCAACAAATACACTAACTGATGCTATTTTTTATGTGTAGCTGAACATCCAGCGGCAGACCAAGAGAGCCTTCATTGACTTCACTGAGGGAGAGATAAACTTCATCCCCACGTACAAATATGATCCCAAAACAGATCGATGGGACTCAAGGTAAAAGCAAATCCCTGTGTTTCATGTCTTAAGTCATCTGAATGAATACTGAAAATTCCTTCAGGATTTTTAATGCATTGCCTTGATTTGGCCACAGTCACAGCTCTTTTTCTTTCCCCCCTTTCCGGCCTTATCATTACACTAAAACACAGTCAGCAATACTGTATGAGCGGCTGATGCCTGACCCTTGACTGTTTTCCACAGTGGGAAGTGTCGTGTCCCGGCTTGGTGTGACAGAATCTTGTGGAGGGGCAGCAGTGTCAAGCAGCTCAAGTACAGAAGTCACATGGAACTGCAAACGAGCGATCACAAGCCTGTCAGCTCGCTCTTCAGTATAGGGGTAAGAAGGAATGCACTCATATATAAACATCTCATGTTCCTGTAAGGTTCTTTGTAGTAGAGTAATGTAGTTATTTATTGCAATACAGTTGAGACTGACATAATGCCAGTGGTTGGAATACAGCTAAAGACTTTAACCCAAGTGGCCTGGGGTCATGAACAGCTGACATTTTAGAGATACATGGACCTCACAGGAAAGAGATGACAGCAAACAGGGTCTTCCAGAATATGATGAATCACTATGGATTAAGTCTATAAAGTAGTTCTACAGCATTATAAATCAGAATAAGCATGATTGCAGTGGTAAATTGAAATAAAAATATCATACATAAACTGGCCAAAAATCACCACCTGGATTTAACAAAGCAAAAAGGTAAGGGCTTTCATTACATAATTACTGCAGTGATCAATAAGTTCTTTAACCCTGACTGATGCAGTGAGTGACTTGCCATTTTTTAAATAATCCTTAGTTTGCAAGAGAGAATAAAGATTGGACAACACTAGGATTCATTGGGTTCATCCCACTTAAAGAGTGATTTGGGAAGCATGGGACATCATTTTTACACATAAAGTAGCCACCAGAGAGTCCAGACCTGAAACCCTTTTAGAATCTTTAGGATCTGCTGTAGAAGAAGCTCCTATCATTAATACAAGATCTGGACAAAAAAAATTAATGCAAGTCTGGATTGAAATATGCAGTGTCACTATAAATGTCACAACATTTACGCATTGTGTGACGTAACCAATGAAAGAGTGAGTGTGTCCCATAATCAAAGCTAAAGGCTATCCAGTGGAAAATTTGTGTTGGGCTTTTTTTTTGTTTTTAGTAAAATAATCACAGGGACTCTTTTACTGCACAGTGATTAGTTTCACTTTTCATACTTGAAGTAGATTTGGGTATACTGCTTAAGAAATTTGCTTAAAATAAGGTTGTGAATGTACAACTTTAGTTTGTAACTCAGTATTGTGATAACTTGAGCACTTTAGTAGTTTTACTCAAGCAAGGATCTGAATACTTCTTCCACCACTGCATAGTATTGATGACAATCAATACATTAAGATTTCTATGACTTGCAGTTTTGAGAGGATTCGTGTATTGTTTTTTAACAGGTTAAGGTGGTAGATGAGCAGCGCCACAAAAAAGTGTTTGAGGAGATTGTGCGGGCGATGGACAGGATGGAGAATGACTTCCTCCCATCGTTATCTCTGAGCAGGAGAGAAGTAAGAATAAAGTGATCACATGTGTCCTCCTCATCATAATGAGGACTCTTATCTTGTTATTTCCTCCTCAGGAAGGAAGGAAGAAGCGCTAATAGTTAATAATCTGTGAAACCTTCATTAAGAAACAGTGTACCTGATTTTAGGGTAATGGTATTGGGAATCTGTGATTTAAGGACCTCTTTCTGTCTGTCTTGCAGTTTACATTTGAGAATGTGAAATTCCGGCAGCTTCAGAAGGAACGCTTCCTAATAACAAATGACGGGCAGGTCCCCTGTCACTTTGCCTTCATTCCCAAGCTCAACGACTCGCAGTACTGCAAAGCATGGCTCCGTGCTGAACCAAGTGATGGATTCTTAGAGCCCAGTAAGTGCTTTTTCATTACTATACAATATATTCCTTTGTGCGTTTTTTTTTTTATATTTAAGCTTCTGTTCACTGGAGCATCATTTGACATCGTAAACATTTTTATACTCTTACATGTGTTATATTTAAATGGAAGGTCTTCCAAATGTGAGTAGTACATTATTTGAATAATGTACAGAATTTCATATAATTTTAAAATATGTTTAAAAAAATACATATAATAAAACCAGTATGGAAACAGTATTCACTAATGGTGATTAACCCAGCAGTTTCTCATTCTGCAGCAAAACTTATGCCCAGCACATCCAGTGTGTTGCTTCATGGTCTGTGGTTTAATGTGGCCTCTTCTCTCATCCAAAAGCAGCCACTAGAACTTGTTAAAGTTACTCTAATTTCTATTTGGAAGTGTCATTTCATCCAAATCATTGCATCTTGTGCAAGAAAACATTTTCACATATTTATTGCCAGTACATGACTCTCTCATTACATGTAAAAGAAATAAGCGTCGGACTTATACTGCTTATACTGGGTTAAAATAAACAGAAAAAGAAAATTAAAGCAATTGTTTTTAGAGCAAGTGATCATCACCTAAAATGTCAATATTGTGATAGCCCTTAGCTATTAGAGTCACATGGAGAAAAACAAACAGAAAAAATTAACACCCATAAAACCTCACTGGCAAACACCATCCATTATCCAGATTAGTTCTACATTCACATTGGGAGCACCAACAAATTCAGCCTGAGTGGTGCCACCTACTCTGCACTAACGACTGTCTTAAATTTCATTCACAATGGTCTTAAAAGAGCTGAAGAAGTCTTAAATGTAACTTGTTGAAACCCACATGAATTCAGTTCGCCTCTTCTGTATCTGTCTGAACAGATGAGACCCTGGAGATCTATCTGGAGGTATATGTCAGTAAAGACTCCGTTACGCTGCTCAATTCTGGAGAGGACTCCATAGAGGACATACTGGTGCTCCATCTGGACCGTGGCAAGGACTACTTCATTACCATCTCTGGCAACTACCTGCCCAGCTGCTTTGGCACTTCGCTGGAGACTTTGTGTCGCATGAAGAAGCCCATCAGAGAGATCCCCATCACTAAGCTCATCGACCTGGTGAGAAAAAAAAAAAGGGAATGGGAAAAGCAGTTTTTTCTTCAGCATGAGAAACACAACACTTCCTTACACAGTGAAGCAGTGAAGCTCAGATTGTAATTTGATGGCAGTTTTCTCCTCTGTTCAGCTCCAGAAACTTGAGCAGGTACACGTGAGGACTTGCTCACTCCTTCAGGGTAAACTCAGTCAAATAGAGGGCCTATATTTGGAGAGCATATAATGTACTAGTCTATATACAGTGTGCTTGAGTGGTCCAAGGAATGAGGAAGTAGCAACAGTATAGCAAGGGAGCTCCTAAAGAGCAGGGAGAACTGAGTCAGGTTTGACCCACATTAGTCTGTTTATATAAATAGACTCTGCGGTTCTAAACATGTACATCTCTGTCTGTTTCCGCAAAGCTATTTTTGACTTTATCTGATTTGGCTTTAAAATGTTGTGCTCCTTTCATTTAATTCCCTTTAAAATCTGATTAAATATTTTCATTTTCCTGCTATTCCTGTGTGTATGTGGATGAAATGATTTATGCAATCTCTATCTACTTTTCTGTTTTTATGCAAAATACTATCTACTTTTTCCCTTCTTTTATTTCTCTCCGTCGCCTCTTCCTGCCTTGATCATTCATTTCCAACTCTTCACTGTGGTTGTGGGCTGCCTTCTTGCTCAGGGAGAGGACAGCTACATGGAGAAGGTAAAATATTAACGAGGATAATGTTCAGCTATCAAGATAAACATCTTCAGTTTCACTTTAATAAGGATCAGCTTTATGGAATATTATAGATCTTTGTCCTTTGTTCATGTCAGACATGAAAACTGTCCCAAGTGTCATTAAATATTTATATCAGGAACTGATATTGGCAAGAACAGTGATGTACTTCAGGTTAATGGTTAACTTAAGATTTATACTGTAATTCAGATAAATTTCTGGTTTAGTTTATGAAAGTTTGGACTGGTAACCTAAAAATATATAGCACATTTTACAGGCCAATATAATAATTAGAATTTGTTGCAGGAAAAAAGCAGACGGATCATGCATCACCCAGACAAAAATTAACTACCTTTTTAAACATTGCATACTTGTTGAAGTAGCCATGTGAGTGAAACTTTTAAATAAAAAAAAATACATAAATCTAAATCACAGAGCAGCTAACTAAGTGTGGAAAACCAAGTTTTTTAGACCCTATTTTTTCTCAAATGCCACACTAGCACTAATATTAACTAACTTTAGAAAGGGCTCCCCTTATCTGTCTTTCATGTGGGATAAGCAAAGTTTGTCTTTTACTCAAATATATTAACATTATTCAGTATGATCTTGTCAACTATGGATTTTACTCTTCTTTTGGATTTGAGGTTACTCTTACTGGAAATTGTCCTCCCCGCTGAGTAGTGATACAAGCCTCCTAAATTTTCAGCCAACACTATAAAAACTTTTATTTATAAGTGCTAGTTTCACTTCCATATTTTATTATTGGGAAAGAGGCAGAATAAAGGCATGGAGTGAAGAAAAAAATATGTTTTTGAACAGGACTACTATTATGATGGGATTCTTGCTGAAATTCGCTGAAATTGGTGGTAGAGTCGTTACTTTACAAATGCAGACATGAGAGCTTAGAGATGACTGCTCTGTACTTATAGTTTGTAAAATGTCCTGTTGGTGCTGATTGAGCTACTAAACCCTGTTAATCACAAGTTACAAGAATTACATATTGGGAAAATACTCCTTTTTATTGCCAAATGTAGCTCTTAATTTCTCTACTAACAGTTGGAAGACAAGATTTACACCCACCTCTTCATACTGTGAATATTCAGTTAAAGCTAGGCTAATGACCTCTTTCTTATCTGGGTGATAAAAGCACAGCTGTTAGATTGATCTCGGCCTTATTGTATATTAGCACATAGATGAAAGGTTGCAATACCATTAGTCTCAAAAGTGAGTCAGTGCATACTTCAAAAAGCCGCCAAGGGCACCAGTCGGTAACCGACAGGAAGCCACAGGCCCGACCGTGCCGGCTTAGTTATAATCTGTGTGTGCGGATCAGTCACCCATTAAATCTCCCATGGACCATTGAGAGAAGTCCAGTGAAAATTAGAGACACACTCACTAAATCTCATTTCACAGCAGGTCACCCTCACTGCTCAGCCCCTTCATACACATGATTAAGCTAATGAGAACAAGTGTCTGTTCAGCTAACATCAAACACTCATTTTAGCCCCAGTGATTACACTTCTCTCCCATTTCTATAGCTTGTTGCTGACTGGTGAAACTGAATAGCACCAGAGTAAACAGATAGCCACTTAGAATATAAATTGTGCCCTGTTTTTGTTTTTTGTTTTTTTTTTTAACACTGTAGCAATTCAATACATATTAAGTTAAAGCCTTCTTGGTCTTGAAGCCTCTCTGGGGGATTCTCCACTTGGTAAACATGCTTTATAATCACAGTCTCTGTTAAAACATTTTACAGCATATCACATTAGTTCTGCATGTTAGCATCACCCCCCCATTAAAGCCCCACTCCAGTTTCCTCTGCCTTTATGTGCAGCCTCACTAGCAGAGGTTATTTTTGGAAGTCTCTCATGAGTCTCGGGGATCCATTTGCAGAGACAAAAAGAATGTGATATCCAGCTCTTAGTAAAATGGCTCTGCTTCAAGTCTCCAGACGCCAGAGATAATTGTAACCCCTAATCCATCACTAATTGATCACTAGTGTCATGTGCTGTCATTCTAGTAGTGTCTGTTACCTTTGAATCAAAGCATTATGAATCGCATAATAGAGGATTTAATGTTATAAATCTATAATTTATTTCTATTTCAATATTGTTTCAAGAGGCTATATGTCTGTAAACTTGTGGCTGTGTTGTTTCCCATCAGGAGAAGTCCAAGATGAGCTTCCTGATGGTGGATGGTGCAAGTACTGAGGACAAACCTCTAAAGATCCCCAAGGAGGTCTGGATTCTAGTCAATCACCTGTTCACCAAGTCCTGTGATCAGGTAAGAAAACTTCATTTGATGATTTTAAAACAAACAAAAAAAAAAAACTGCAGTAATTACATTTACTAGTGTGTAACTTCATACTATGGAGACATATTTCACATAAACCCACTTCAAATAACCCAATTGAATACTTTAATAATCAGTGTGAAGTTGTCATTATTACACTATTAAATGAAGATTCAGATGAAATTTACTTGTCCTCTAGTGGAAATGAGAAAAGAAAATAAACCAAAAAAGACTAAGAGGTTATTTAAGTGATTTTAATTTATTGCTTCATGTACAATTGAAAACATAAAACTGTACAGCTGAACAATAAAACCTAGATATTGAATGTCTCTGTATTAATTTACAACTTTAAAGTAACATTAAAGATTCAGGTAGTGAAATTATGGAAAATGCACTTTCTTACTGCAGCTCTCTCCCGACTGTCCAGCGTAAAAGCCTAAATATAAAGATAGATGACCTGGTGCAGTTTTGTGCCACTGTGGAAACGAGATGACACGGTTCCAAGCTTCTGTGTTGAGAAACAGAGTCGAGCAGTAGAGTTGTGTCTGGAATCTAAACTACGATTGGTAATTACGCCTGTCATATATTTATGCCCCCTGACTGTCTGAAAAACCTGTGGTTAGCCAAAGTCTGCATCCTTTTGTACAGCCTGAGCCATCCAAAGTTGACAGAATTCTTATTCAAGTGAGGCAAATTACAATATTCTGAAATATCATTATAGAATGTTTGTCCACTAACAATGTTTTAGTAAAGGTTATTGAAACTGATATATTGAAGCAAAAAATATTTCTGAGAAACACCCAGAGCTACTCAAATTCATTACAAAGGGACTATGTATGTTAACTAAAAGCCCAGGAGGCCTTAGATCTGTGTTTCCAAAATGGGTCACAGGCCTGTTTTTATTGAGTCGCCCACTGAAAGAGGTAAAATTTGTAGCGGTGACATGAAATGTGAATTCATTGTCATAATGAGAACAGAAGAAAAGCGTTGACCCCATCAAAGCCATATGAAGTGCAGAGAAGAAGAAGATGACTTGAAAATGATGTAAAATGGGTAACATGACCAAAATGTTGAGAAAGACATAGAACGGCAACAGGAATAAACTAGAAAAGCATTTGTTCCTTGTGTCAATATCAACATTTCCTGAAAATTTCATCAAAAAGATAAGATGTAAAAGATGTCATCAGACAATATTGATGTAAAAATGTAACAAATTTATAGATTTTAGAAACTTTAGAGTGGAAGTATCAGTGTAAATGCAGATTTTTGGCAGTTTGTAATGTACTATTTTGGGGTCCTGAGGAAACGCCGTATTTCTTTTTTGGGTCTGTAGCTGTGAAGGTTTGGAATCAGCGCTGTAGGGTATGAATCAGACACCAATTTCACTCTACTGAATTGTTTTAACAGTAAATGCACGCAGAGATACTCAGGTGTACAGTTGTAAATCTTCAGTATTTGTCTTGTATTATGTGTCTCCCAGGAGGACCTGTTTCAGACACCAGGCCTGCAAGAGGAGCTGCAAACCATCATTGACTGTCTGGACACCAGCATCCCAGACTCGATCCGTATCCTTCTATAACTGGCTTCACTCAATCTGTCTGCCAACATACAGAACAGCAAATAATACAGCACACACACCATACATTAACGACATTAAGGCACATGATTACTCACATATTTAGTCATTTCACACTTACATTGTGTTGTGTCTTGATCATGTGGATAAGTTAATATGATAAACATTAGTAGTGATGTGATCTTCTGGAAATGACTGTCATGTCTTGTGCTTCTTAATGTTCGAGGTATAGATTCACACTTTTCAATCTAATATTCACATGTAGGACATTTTTTAGTTGCCTGCATTTTCCATTTGTTTATAATTGGCTATGAAGAGATCCCTTTCTAATACCAGACTTGAGCAGTTCTGAGTTAGTTTCCCTTCTAGTCATTCCGCACAGTCAGAGGAGAAATCTGGTCGAGGAGCTTAGTTGATACTGATGATTGGTATCTTTTAAACGCAGGAACTTTTGTCATTTACCCAGTATTTTGAAAAAGCATGGTGCATTTCCACCAAAATTACCTGGGGGAAAAAAACATTCTCTCAGCCCCAAAATTTCCCTGGAATAAAAGCCTAGTAGGGGGGTAGGACTTTCCAGATTCCCTGGAATTCTTGAGGGGCTGTGTGCAGAACAATGCTGATAGGTGGACAACATTCCACACTTGCATTCACCCACAATTTTTAAATCAGTATGTGGCTGCAAAATTGTTTATTTCATTTCTACAAGCTTCACTTTATTTACATTTTGATTATTTGGAAAATGGAACAAAAGAAGAGAAGCTGCTAGAGGTGGACAGATGACAAGGTCTAGTCTCTTTTGAATGTAATTCCAGAGTCAGTGACTCAAAATGACCGAGCCTGATTTGATTTAAGTCTTAACAATAAGTAACAAGTTGTTCTTCACAGTCTACAGCTGCTTGAGTTTTGACTTAATGTTCAATAATTCAAATCTTTATTACACCAGTACTTTTGGAGTAGGACTTGAGGGACTTAAATATCTGGTGTTGAGATAAATACAAATATTGCAAATATTAATGTACAAATATTGAAAGAGAGTTAAATTTTCACCCTCACTTCTCGGTGAAGATGAAGCAACCTCTTAACCATTGTCTTATTTCACTTTCTTCTTTTGTTTCTCACTGTTAAGAATTACTACATCATGTGAGATCACATGAGGTGGTGCAGTGCTCCCTCTGGTACAATAATCCTAATGTCCTGTAGTGTGTCATTATTTATCAGCCTTGTACTGTCTTTATGAGATTTGTGAAAGCAGCATCTGTGAAGTGTCTCCTTGTGAGTTCAGTGTAACTTGATTTTAATGCCCTTGTAATCTGCAGGGTTCCCGTGGGGTCTTAAAAAGTCTTAAAAGTCTTGAATTTACAAATCTGCATTTAATACCTTAAATAAAAAAGTCTTCAGAAGCTTTTAAATTTGATATGGTAGGTCTTAAGTTATGTTGTTATACAGTTGTTTGCTGTATTGTGTTTGTATGTGGCCAGGCTGTTATTGGAAAATCAGTTCTCAACTAATGTATCTGGTTAAATAAAGGTTAAATAAATAAGTAAATAAATGTGTCTGGGAAATGTCCAAGCTGCAAAGAAAGTAACGTTAGTCTAGTCAGTTCCACCCGTTCCAACCTGACAGTTTATATTGAAATTAGGAACCAATTATCAGTAACTTTACAGCCCCTGGTGAGAAATGACTTGGAACTGTGGGAATCAAGGCATTGGAGTAAATAAATACGTTTTCCTAAATTCTAGGAGTCACAAATTTGTGCCAGTATGGCTGCGAAATAGGCTGTGAAATGTGCATTAAATTCTGTTCTAAGTAGCCTTAAAAGGGTCTTAAAAAGTCTGAAATTTAACCTGTAGAAACCTGTAGGAAACCTGAGTCTGTTTAATGCAACTTTAATGTAAGACATGTAGTCTATACCTGTCTATTCTTGTTGTGTAAAAATGGATTCTTCCCTTTAGCTCAGTTGAATATGAGACCTCAGGAGTCTAAATTAGACTAATCTCTTGGATACCTTTTCAAATTACAGTTTGTACAGTACAACTATCGCATCTGTGTTAATGTAAGAAAATATGTGTGTAAGTAATGTCTGAAAATGTTGACCATCAGAAGAACACTCTTAGGCAAAGACTTGGTCCTGAGCTGACACTGGAGTCTGTACTACCTTGTTCTTCCCTTAACTCTTTCATAGCTGGTTGTAACCACTCAGTAGCCGAGGCACTGCTCATTTTCTTGGAGGCCTTGCCGGAGCCAGTGGTTTGTTATGAACTCTACCAAAGGTGCCTAGACTGCTCTCACGACAGCCGCCTCTGCAAACAGGTGGAGTGACGCTTCTTCACATTTATATAATTCATTCTGCATTATATACATTATGTACTTTAAGTATTAGACAAGAAAAGCATTTCTGTGTCATAGGTATCTGATCATGATCTGAACCTTTGTCTCTATTTTGATGATTGACAGTTGATCTCCCAGCTGCCCCGGGCTCATCGCAATGTGTTCCGCTACTTAATGGCCTTTTTAAAGGAACTTCTCAAGCACTCACACAACAACAACCTAACAGCCAGCCTCATAGGTATGAGATATAGAACATACAGGGGTTGGACAAAATAATGGAAACACCTTCTATGATGCCACAATGTTAGGTGTTTCCATTATTTTGTCCAACCCCTGTATATAATCTATTCTACGATCATTAATACTTAGCTCTTTCATACTTTTATAGCTGTTATCGCTTACCTATTTACCTGAATATATTTAAATCTATATATTTAGAATATTTACCTCTTTATATGAATAGGGAAACATTGACAGCAGGACATTTTGCTGCCAAAAATCTGATAATCCATACTTATTTTTTAGTGGGTATAGATAATCTAAAACACAGAGTTTTGGGGTTGTTACTGACATTTGTTTTTGGGGATTTAATGTGTAAAGATTGATTGAATTGAAGAGAGATTGATTGATTGTGTTACATATTCTCAAGAATTTAGAATTCTAGCTAATCAGTGATATCACAGTTAAGCTTTGTGAGCAATGTATTGCATTTAATTTCTTTTGGTTTTCTTTATTCTTTCTTTATTCTAGTGTTTGATACTGAGCATGATTGATATTTGATTAATTTAGTCAGTTCATCCCTTCATTTTTCTCTACCTCATTGCCTTCATTCTTTTGTTTCAGCCACGCTCTTTGCCAGCCTCCTCATCCGGCCGCCTCCCAACCTGATGAGTAGACAGACGTCACATGACCGGCAGAAAGCCATCGACTTTGTTCTGGGTTTCCTCATGTCAGGAGACGAGGAGTAACTGAGGTTTCCAGCTGATTCCCAAACTGGTTTACTGGCTGCAGAGGAGCTGGGCCTGTAGGACACTGTGTGACACAATTCACTTGGTATTTATCATCTAATGGGACACCAGTGCAGTTGTTTTGCACCCTACCTTTCACAAACTCTTACGTTAGAGGTACCGAGGACCACTTTGGACTTCAGCAGAGTTGTGTTGATTTTACCAAGAGTCATATCGTCAGTTTTCAGTATGCCTGCTGGATTCGGAAGCACTTGGGAGAGGGTTTGAACTGATGCCTATGCACTTTCTGATGACCTAAAGGACCTGTGCCTCCACTAGAGCTCTCCTCCTCCCTGTGGGTGCTCATGCCAAAATACACCGTGAATAGTGAGTGGAATGAATGTGAAAACACTATGTACCCATAGATAAGAGAATGACTCAGTTACACTAATGGAAAGGAAACTAACTTCCTTATGTTAAAGTAGACTGAATACGGATGTTCTGCTCAAAGCATTAAGTAGTTTTGAAATGGTATAGTTATGAAAATGTATCACTAAGAATGTTTAAGCTTAAGATGAATCATGACAATCATCAATTTTTGCAGCATTTTAGCTGAGAGGCAATATTAGGATATCTGCAAGAACTACTTGTCTCTGCACCCATTGTATTTTAACTGTTATTTATGCGTGTTTTCTTACTTCACAGTTTGCATCACCTGAAAAGTTTCCCCTTCAGTGGTTTATTTTCAGTTTTATGCGGAAATATTCATGATTTGATTTTAATCATTCGGTTATAGAAAACAGTTTTTGGTGAACGTTTGCTGTGTTTCTGTGTAACTTCAGCTGTGATCCTTGCATCTAGTTTTACCAGTTCCTCTGAGTTACAAAACACGTCTAGTAACACACTAACTTCCTGGTCAACCGGAATCGAGTGAAGAGTCACGCTCTGTGGTTCTTTGTCTTATAAAGTGGTGTACATAGTGATTGTTTCCCTCTTGACTTTTTGTGGGTATTTGATTGTTGGTATGGTGTTAAAATCTGTAACGGTGTCATGTTTGTCTGGAAGTGGTACTGTTGATGTTTGTGTTTGTTTACATGTCTCTTACCTGCTTTTGCCATTTCCCTAAGCATACATTTCCTGCTCATCATTCTTTGTTTTTGGCCTTTATGATACCAAGGCACTGACACTGTGTTCCTTATGTTAAATCCAGATGAGTAATAGTCTTTTTGCTGTGCAGCATTTTATGTGATGCAGCATTTTCTGGGTGCAGGTTTAGCAAGATTTAATGGCTCATTACCCTGCAGGATGTAGCCTGTCTTTGTGCACCTTTATCATTTGTGCCACTGAGGAGAAAACTTTGTATAGTCAGTGTTGGGAAATAAGGAACCTCTATGCTGTGTATAATGAACAGTATTTCCTCTTAAT
Organism: Sphaeramia orbicularis; assembly: GCF_902148855.1. NCBI lineage: Eukaryota > Metazoa > Chordata > Actinopteri > Kurtiformes > Apogonidae > Sphaeramia > Sphaeramia orbicularis. Next base: position 22,269,451 of record NC_043966.1, read on the forward strand.
AGTTCTACCCAAGAGATATTATCCTCATTAGCTTTCCTACAAGAATATTCACATTTATAATATTAATTTTTCTTTGTCAGCACCTTCTGTTATATAATAAAGCCAGAAAAAAAGCCCTAGAAGTTTTCTTCTCAGAAACTGCAGGAACTCTGGCTGAGAAGATTTATTTTTGGAGACAATGTGAGAACATGATGAAATGTGACATCACCGACAATCATGGCATTTAATGGATTTATCTGTTTGGTGAAAGTAGTTCTTGTGTAGTTCTTTCTGCCTTATTGCCATCGATACATTAGTTCTCAAATTAAAGCTATGTTAATAAGCGCTTTCTCATCTGTTGGCCTTAATAGAGTTGAACTTTGACAAAAGCTGGCTTAGACTGAAGGAATAGTTCTCGGTGACAAATATTTGGGAGAGTACCCATTTATTTATTCATCTTGTCTTTAGAAAGACTATCCTCATGTCAAACACAGAATCAGTTTAATCAATAACCTCTGATTTTGGGTGTTGTCTAATGCCACTGTACCAACTGATGTATTTGTGCAGATTCATTGTGCTTTTTGTCTTCGGTTTTGTCGCAAAATGTTCTGAAAAATTACGGTACACAAAGAAACACCTTTACTTGTTTTCAACTTTTCAGATTTTTGGTACTTTTAATTTATTTAACAGAAATAAAACGATGTATAAATCAGCTTTGTGTTTTGACTTTAACTCTGAAGATGGAAATCCTTTTGGACCCTTTTATGTATTTCCCATTTGGTAATGATTTAAAGGAAACAACCCATATGTGGATTGTTGTTGTGGCTCCCTCGTCATGTACGCGTGAAATCTTTACTGGCTGATGTTTTCGCTATAGTTAGTCTACTAAGTGGCTTATGAGAGATCCTACACCTCAGTGCCACATTTTTATTCCCTGTGATATAAAAGCCCCACCTTAGACCTGCTGCCACTATTTGCCTGTGGTGGAGTAGCCCAGTATTGAACTCATTCACAGCCATGGCCATGCTCAGAGTGTCCTCTTATCGAAAGCTGTTTGAGGAAGACCACTGGGGTCGCAATGGGGGATCCAGTCTGCAGTGTGCCGGGCAGTACCGGGCCTCTAGCAGGTCAGTGTGGGTCTCAGGTTTAGGACAGACTCCACCTTTTAACAGCAGAGTTCAACTCAACAACAACTGAATATTAACATTAATGTTGGACAAGTTGTATTTCATGCATGGTTTTCCAGGAGAAGCAAATGTGTTATGTATTTACAGCTGTTGTAGGTATTTATGTTAAACGCCTTGTGTGTCCACCAACGTTCATTTAGTTTTAGGGATTGGGCAAAAACATCCAAAGCATTTAAAGAATGATGTGGGGTAAAGATATGGCATGTTAAGGTTCTGTTTAAACTATAGTTAAAGCATTGTGCCACATTCCTGCATCATAAACTCAAAATACAGAACAGTGTCCGTCTCTGAAAAGCCTTAAAGGTCACACTAATGATCTCCCCTTGGATCTTTTTGCTTGGATCTTTTTGCTCGGTAATTTGTGCGATCATCACAGGAGTGCAGCCGCTGACGAGTGTGACTGTGACAAGTTAGACTTTGTAGCTGCCAGGACTCTCAACAAGGATGGTCTGAGCCGGTTTGTCCAAGACCGCACCATCATTGCTGCCCTGAATGACCGCCTAGTCAGGCTTATTGAACTGGTGAGGACAAACTATTACAGTTCTCAACAACACATCAGCACTTTATTTTCCCTCTGCTGTGTCATGCCTTTGTTCTTGGTAAATGATGCAGTGATCTATACAGATACAATATGTACTGCTTCTGACTTTCTCTGTTTGATGTGTCTCTGTGCCCGTCAGGCTAATTGCTTTGAAGAGGAAAATGAATCTCTTGAATGTCAGATTTTGGACCTTCAGGACAGGCTGAACCATCAGAAGACCTCCATTGTTGCAACCACTGGGGATGTACCTGACTATAGTCTGGATGCAGTGGTAAAAAGACTCTGCAAAGAGAGGGTAGGATACTGCTGTGTGTGTCTGCTGCATGTTTTTCTGCGTGATGGCGTCCCTAAAGTAGGGTCTTCACCGACAGTCCATGTGAATTCACATATTGCTACAGTCACAGAAAAAATTATTAGACCACCCTTGTTTTCTTCAATTTCTTGTTCATTTTAATGCCTGGTACAACTAAAGGTACATTTGTTTGGACAAATATAATGATAACAACAAAAATAGCTCCTAAGAGTTTAATTTCAGAGCTGATATCTAGACATTTTCCATGTTTTCTTGATAATAACCAAAATCACTTCGGATCTTACATCAATATCTATGGCATTGTACTGACAAAACAGGTGCTTTTAGGCATTCCATGTTTTCTTTTCTGTCTGTTTTAGTCACATGGCACACACAGGAGTTAGTACTTCATTGCATAACCATTGTTTTTGATGACTTTTAATGGTCTAATAATTGTTTCCGCAACTATATATTCCTTATCTATTTAGTTTTAGATTTTACAATGACAGTCGTTCCTGATGGAACTAAAACCTTCCAAAGATTTCATCACTGTCTTCACTGTCTGCAGGATGAGATTTTGTGTGACTCAGAGGAGCTGCAGAAAGAGCTTGAACGTCTGAAGAAGGAGTATGAAAAAGCTGCACATCACAGGACATTTGTCGAACAGGAGCGCCGATATGTTGCAGAGGTACAGTAAAAGAATTGAGGTAATCTCTACAAGTATCATGGCAACTGTACCTGAAACCATGCTGAAAGATGTCTGTGTACATGAAGGTCCTTCACAATTAACAATATAATACACTGCCTAGCCAAAAACAAACAAGAAAATCTGTCATCTGGATAAGTGATTACCCATCATGCCTATTGCCTATAGTACAAGTCTGTGGGGGCAGTGTCATGACCTGAGGATCCAGCATAGAGTCCAGACCTGAACCCCGCTGGGAATCTTTGGGATGTGATGGTTAAGACTTTACATAGTGGTCTGACTCTCCCATCATCAATACAAGATCTTGGAAATAAATGTTGTTACATTTATTGTCACATTGCATAAACATTGTGTGGTATAAATGATGCTACAGTGAGTGTATCCCATGATCGGATCTAAAGGCAGTCCACAACATATTGTGTGGGACTTTTTGTTTTGGCGAGGCAGTGTAGAACCATGCAGTGATCACATGACTTCACTGCAGTCCAGGTCCTTAATCACAAAGTAAAATACAGATTTAATGGTGTAAGTTATAAGGGAGACTTTTGAAATGGGAGACCTTGATAAGTTGATAATTTCACCTTCTATTTTTGTCCTCTGTAGGGGACAAGAATTTCACAGCTTCACTTGAGAAAAGGGACCCAGACACAAGTTAACCTGTTTAACCCTGACCATATTTTCAGGGGAAAAACGCCAAAAAGACATACCCAAAGTAAATGAAGAATTACTCCACAATAAGAAGGTTCATATGGATGTTCTTGGTGTCTGTGGACATTTAGAGACCTCACAGAATCTATTCCCGTTGTCTAAAATATTGTATCTATTACTATGCCTGAGTAAACTGTAACAAACTAAAAGAGAAATTAGAATTTTTTATTCTCGCCTGTTTTTTTCCAGCTGGATTGACGATAATATGCATAAATTAATTGTTCGTGTCGGAGATTTTTAATAGCATATATTTCACCCCACAAAGATTAAAAATCATGTTTGAACATTAAAGTTTTAACTAAAATACACTTTTGATGTACTTTTATCAACATTAGGGTCTAAACTTTGAGCAAAAGTTGAAAAAACATCCATTGTCCTGATTTATTATATTTTTATAGTAGATGAATATTAATATATTTTTTCGGCCCGCAGGTGGGCTGATCGGGCTAAAGAGGATTTATTAATAATGTTGAAATAAACTGTTAAAACATCTAGATTTGAAAACAAGTAATAGATTTAAGCAACAAGGCCTCTAAGGTAAACAAAAATCTAAACCTAAATTAAAAGGACCATCGCAAATTAAACTCAAAACCTATTTCTAACCTAAATAAAACCTGACTAAAAAGTCCTACTCATAATAAATGGAAATACCTGCATTTGACATGGGTTTCAGAAAGTATTAGAAGTCACCTGTACTGAATATTGCTGAACAGTCTTCTGTGTCAGTGGTAGTAAAAATAAGCTGCTTTTATACATTTACACTAAAATGTATATTGTATTTAGTTGTAATAATGCACTTGCAGCACTAGATGGCAGTATAGTCAAACATCTCCATGCAAATTCCCCTTCAGCCTCCTGGTGAGTCAAGTGAAACTCTGCACAGCTGGTCCTCCGCAGCGCTACCCAATGGGTGTTGATCACCAGCAGTCACACAGTGTGGGCTTGTGACCCACACCCACCTGAGCCGCCAACTTTTCCAAACCCCACTCTCACGCCAAAGCGCATCTCCTCACAGTCGGGCCAGATGCGAGGGAGGCTTTAATTTCTGGTTTACAGATGTAACACAGGCTGTAATACAGAGCCATAATGTTCCTGTTGGCTGAGTTCTCTGGTTCTGAATTGGAAGCAGGTGGAGAATGACAAGCCTTTGGTGGGGAGGTAGAAGGATAGCAGAGATGCACAGAGAAACTGAAGCTGCTCCTCCAAGTTCCCACAAGCTCGTAACAACTGCAGTTCTCTCAACATAGATGCATAGAACTTGATTATAGTAGACTGACTGTGAGTGAAGTATTGGTTTTAGTTTGATGTATACTTATGTTGTGTTAACCTCTCCAGTTATAGGTCTTTATGGGTGATATAGTTGTATCAGGTCATTTCTATGAGTCATTTAGAAACATTAAATCAAACTAGTCCAGGGCTGTTCACAGCAGCAGAGTTATTGGGTCTAGTAATACTACGCAACACAAATACAGATAAGTACAAAAAAAAATGTAGAGCTGCATTAATCAAGTAGTTTTATATTCCATTTGGGTCAAATTACTCTTGGTGATGTGTAACATGCTTGAATACTAATGTTTCTCCTTGTCATTTAGGTCCAAATCGGATTTTTCATTCATATGTGACTCAATGTGAACATCAGAGATCACATGGAATCTAATCTTTTCAGCTCTGATTTGGGCCCCTTCCCCATACTGTGTGTTCTCAAGTCTGATGTTTTTTTGCATTGCGTCTTCAAACAGTTATATTAATTGTCATGCAACTTTCCCATCACTCTAAATTGACATTTTTGTCACTATTCTCCTCTGGTGGACATGACGTGCTGAAAAAATTGGGCTTTGTTTCTTTTCATAATCATTTTCTCACTGTCCTTCACTGCAAATTAGTAATTGCAATTAAAGCCGTAAACACTGATTTCAATGGCCTCTATCTTTACTTTGGTACAACATAATTATAATATTCACAGATAAATAAAAATCTGAAGCTTACACTGTGAATGCATCCTTAAATGACAGTTTCAGCCACTCATTTGTCATAACTTGTTGGTCTGTAGTTAGTTAAAATACTCCAAAGTTTTGTTTACAGTTTGCTCTGCTGCTCCCAAGTGGACAAAAACTCAATGACTGAGTGTTTTAAAGTTGCACAGAATGCGATTTACAACATCCTCTCCAGCTGCTCACTGATGTTTGAACACACAGCCTGACTAGTTTTGTCCACTGCTGTCCATCAAGGACCCTGCCACCCTCACAGTGAGGCTCCAAACGTCAGAACCAAACCTTCTCTGCATGAGCCCTAATGTAGAAGCAGGCACCCACAGTAATTGCATCCGCTGCCAATTAATCTGCTTCTTTTAAAAGAGTCGATGAGCTAAGGACCCCTGCTGGTGAATGGATTGGTAGACAGGGCTTTTGTGTCTAGTTAGCCCTCGCCAGCCTCCTTCTCATCTTCCTCCTCCTCCTCCCCCTTCCTCTGCATTGCGGTGTCTACTTGCAGTTCAGTGAAACAGGGTGGATGTGCTGGTGCTGATGGTTCCTATAATGGGTGTTCTGGGTGGAAGCATGACTTTTTCTACTCATCTTCAACCTGCGGTGTGATTTAGTGCCCGAACTGCAGAAGTACCGCATAGTTCAGTGCAGAGTGCTCCTCTCCGACACCTCCACAAATTAAGTTGAACTTCTCCACTTTCAGTGTTCTCTCCTAACTTGATTTCCTCCTTCACTGTGCAGGATGTTGATGCTGTGACAGCAGAGTGTTTGGCGCTGAGGGAGCAAGTGGCTATCTACGAGGAGCAGCTGGCCAACATGGAGGGCCAGCACAAGATGGTAAGGAGGGGAGGGGAGGGGGGGGACGGGGACGAGAGTATATCACTGCAGTGGGATGAAACAGAAAGATCTTATATAAAGAGTTCCAAAATGTCAGGTCAGACAGGAGTGTTGGAGAAATGCCCAGGCCGGCGGTGACAAACACAGCTGTGATGACCCCAGTCACCTTGCTGAGGAACTGCAGCCAAAAAAAGCCCTGTTAACAGTAACATATGGAGAGAGGATTAAAGGAGAACATTAGACAACGCACATGTTAGTGCTTTTATGAGGCTGAACTTTGAGTTAAATGCCATTTTAGCAAACAAACATATGCATAATCACAATATTAGCGTGCTAATTTTTAGACAGTAATGTTTATTATGTTTATTATGTTTACAGGGTGGGGAAGCAAAATTTACAATGAACATTTAGTTGTTTTTTCTCAGCAGGCACTACGTCAATTGTTTTGAAACCAAACATATATTGATGTCATAATCATACCTAACACTATTATCCATACCTTTTCAGAAACTTTTGCCCATATGAGTAATCAGGAAAGCAAACGTCAAAGAGTGTGTGATTTGCTGAATGCACTCGTCACACCAACGGAGATTTCAAAAATAGTTGGAGTGTCCATAAAGACTGTTTATAATGGAAAGAAGAGAATGACTATGAGCAAAACTATTACGAGAAAGTCTGGAAGATACTGTTAAAGAAGAATGGGAGAAGTTGTCACCCGAATATTTGAGGAACACTTGCGCAAGTTTCAGGAAGCGTGTGAAGGCAGTTATTGAGAAAGAGGGAGGACACATAGAATAAAAACATTTTCTATTATGTCAATTTTCTTGTGGCAAATAAATTCTCATGGCTTTCAATAAACTAACTGGTCATACACTGTCTTTCAATCCCTGCCTCAAAATATTGTAAATTTTGCTTCCCCACCCTGTACTTATTAGTTTATATCATGTAGAAATGTCTGCAAACAACTGACTTTATACTTCACCCAGGAGGAAAATTGAAATAGACCAAACACAAACTAGAAATTGAAATTGGCTGGAACTTGTAGCTCAAACTAAGAAAAAAAAAAGCTTTAAATTGACAATGTATGTATGATGCAACATTTTAACAATAATGCAAACAAGTGATAAAAAGGTGATCATTATATTTTCTTTTTTTTGAACCATTACCTTCTTTTTATGGCCCAGAGTTTGTATTTGGTAGATTCAGTATTTAACTACACAAAAATCGCAGTTTGTCCATAAGAATATAGTTGAACCATCACCAAACTACTTCCAAATGTATTTAATCTATTACTTCATCGACATATAGTTTATTACTCCCTTACACTACTTATTAGTTTAGCAGATGAAAGTTCCTAGTATGCCATTAGGTGCCCCATTATTTCCAAGTCATGTGACCTTCATGTTGGCACTTGGGGGAAAAAAATCAGAGGATCATTAGTCATTAGGATCCTCTGGAGACCCCAAATGTCTGTAGAAAATACAACAGTAATCCATTCAAATGTTGTTTGACAAGTTTCAGTAGACAAATGTTTTTTCTATTGTGACACTTTATATGGCTACTTAACATTATCACATGACCACAGTGATCCATTATATCTTGTTAAACACAATTATATATTTAATTATTTAGTAGTATTTGTTTTAACTGTTGTATAGTAATGTTGCACTGCTCTTATGCTAGTTGTGTAGACCAGTCTGTGGGACATGTAGGCTAGGGGTGTGAAACATGTGACCTGTGGACTGAAACCGGCACACCAAAGTGTCCAATCTGACCCGTGGAATGAATTTCTGAAATGCAACCATTACACTGAAGATATTAACAATCATTGGTGACAAAATCATCTTAGTTCGGGGGCCACATACAGACCAATTTCATCTCAACTGGGTCGGACCAGTAAAATACTATCATAATTGTCTATAAATAATGAAAGCTCCAAAAAAAAAGTAAAAAAGTTAAATTACATGAGCATATTTATATTTACAAGCTATTTACAAAACATGTGAATAACCTGAACAAATATAAACAACTTGAAAAGCACTTACAAGAAGTGAGTGCAATTTTAACAATATTCTGCCTTTTACTAAATGTTTTGCGACTTTGTAGATCCACTGTGATGTGTAAGTTGTAATGCACATGTCAACGATAAGCTCAGTAAAATTGTTAAAATTACATTTATCTTTCTTAAGAAATTCCAGGTTGTTCATGGTTTTTCATGTTGTTTACATTTTTTAAAGGATGCTTTGTAGATATGCACATTTTCATTATGTAATTTTACATTTGTCACTGTTGTTATTTTACTGGTCCGGCCCCCTTGAGATCATATTGTGCTTTATGTGGCCCCTGAACTAAAATGAGTTTGAGACCCCTGAAGTGGGCATTTCATTACATAAATCATTAAATTAAATCTGAAACAATCTCAGAGGAAAACTGAAAGGACGGCCCCTTCTATTCATGTTCTCTGCCTCATCAGGAGATGACAGACGCACCCCAGTATCGGATCTAGCGGCTGTATTTAGGCAACGAGAGGCAGGAGCAACTCCATCACACTGTGTTTTTCTCTGCAAAGCCAGGCCGCCCAGCATTTAACACACTCCCTCTGGGACATGCTCGATAACTCACAGTCCGGGAAATGCGGCTGAATACCGAATGAAAACAGAAGTTCCCTTTGTTTTATTAACTGCTGTTATTATCAGCACTTCCAGATACCCCATATTCCCCTGACAAATCGACAGCCATGTTGTTATTTAGGTGGAGCAGAAAAATGTGAAATTGCCACTGCAGCTTGGTAACACTTCATTTTCTCTGTAATTACATGTGGGTGTTTTTTTTTTTTTTTTAAACTAAATGGAATACATATTGAAAGGTGAAGACATACATATGGATTTTTTTCTCTCGAACATGATTTACTGCAGCTGTGTGTTTGTGTTTGTTGCATGTATGATCAGGCAGTTCAGACTCTGCTGGAGCCAGCTGAAGTGACTACAGGAGCAGTGACAGCAATTAAATTTGGCAGCCCTGACATCACTCCGGCCTTGGATGTAAAGGAGTACTACTGCCAGCTGGCTGAGAGCCTCCAGGTACAACACAGCAGAGCATAAAACACATAAACATGTCATGAAGTGGAAGCGTTTTGGTGCCAAATGCTTTACAGTAGCATCCCTGCATACAGTTTTAGATTTACTATCCTATTTCTGGCTTTGGGCCTCATTGAGCTAAAATCACATGCATACAAATGGACTCAGACAGTCCTCATGCACCAGAAAGCAGCTGCCAGGGGTGAATAAAGTACACTGATCCTTTACTTAAAAAATAGTGAAATCTGCCAAGAAACAAAGTAGAGGTATTAGAAGAAATGTGAAGCGATATGTTCAGAGAGGTTGTAAAAAAAACACTAATTGTTCTTGTTTTAACTGATTCATTTCTATATATTTTAATTGTCTATTATTCTTACAGATTTGATTGTTTTACATGAATTGCCTCTGTTTTTGTCCATTGTTTCTGCGTTTCTTGTTGTAATTCCTTCAGTTGGTCTTTAGCTTTTATTTCCATTTCATTGTTTTTTATCACCACTGTTTCTCGCTGTACTCTGCTATATTGTAAATTAAGTCCCTACCTCAATATAATCCAAGATTAAATAAAGGTTGGAAGAGTGTTGAGCCCATAAACAAACAGTAACAGTCCAAGACAACTACAGTATGTGTTTATTTATTTATTGGAGTAGAAGATGCTGCAAATCATCACGAATGACAGGTTGGACCATGAAAACTCAGAAAGGATTTATTGACGTTTTAAGCAAGTAGCCATATGTTTAGTCAATTCTAACTTATTAATGAATGAAATTAAGTCGTGTCGTGAAATTATAATAATATAAGTAGAATTATTAAAGAGCTTAACCCATAAAGACCCAAACATCCATCACCAATCAAAACCATCTACTGATCTAAACTGTTTAATACCTGTTGATCCACTAATCCTATCAATACATGTAAATAATTGGTGTAAAATGCAGTTTGTCGTCTTTTCATGGTCATCAGATATGACCCATTTGGACGTTCACGGGCTTCGTAGTAAATTTGGAAACACCTTCATCTCCTACAACATTGATTCACCAGTAAAACCCATGGGGTCTGATAAATGACAGTGGATGGACACACTTGTTTTATGTTCAGTTAATAATATCTTTGCTGAAAAAGTCACTTTTTCTTCAGTTTTCTCTGTTTCTGATATAATACCCCTCAACTTTAATCTGAGCTTTAATGAACATCTATATGATCACTGATTTAAATATGGGAAAATACTTGATTTTCACTGAAAAAATACAAAATACAGAGGATAATATTATAATAAACAGTGATTAATCACTTAAAAAGGTGAAATATAGAGAAAAATTCATTTGGGAACTGACACAAAAGTACCACTGGGTCTTTATGGGGTAAAATAAAACTACTTAGGAGGAAGTATTTGGAAGTTTTAATGTAGAATTACATTGAAGTAAATGTACTTTCCCCTGCTGCCAGCTGCCATCCTCATCCTACTACTGACCACTTCAACATCCATTTTTTACCACATCACTGTTTCTCTCCCTCTGAAACTGCCTGGTCAGGTCCAGATGTAAATCTCCCCTTTCACAAATCACAGAGCAATACTCCCCCTTGTTTTCTTTCCCTCTTAACACAACACCAGCGAAGAATTTGAGAATCAGAGGTGCTGGCGGAGACCCGAACATAACACTTGAGTCTACCTGTATTTGTGAATGTGTGGCTGTTGTAAGAGCAGAGGTGCTGTATTGGGGTCAAACTTCAGCTCCGGTGGGTCTGACCCCCCTGTGGGCTGAGGATGTCTGTCCAGGTCAAAGGTCAGGGCTGTAATCAGACTGCTGGCCGCCTTCCCAGGCTCCGCAGCAGCGCTGGTATGGACGATGATGTGTGTTTGACGGCTTCATTTGGAGCTGGGGCTAAAGGCTATCCGCTGTTTTGATATATATGTTTGACTGTCTAGATTCGTAGGTGTTTCTTGTCCCTTTAAACCCTATCTATTCACTCTCTTCCTGCTGCTCCCACACACTTTGCTGGCCAGCTGGACACAGTCCTGTCTCTGGCCTCGATTACCAGACACAATTGTCTCGATGCTAAAATGATTGCTATTGGGTTTGAACAGTAATGGTGATTGCTGGCCGAGTCCCACACACCTGTGCACCCTCATGTTGCTTGTTTCTGCTGCATTTGTTCCATCTAATCAGGAATGTGGTGAACACAATGGAGAGTTTTAACCATCAGGGTGTGTATGAGGGCCGAGCTAGCAGAGGCTGTGATTGCTCTTTGCTCTCCTGTCAGAGTGCACTTAGTCGCCCCAAACACACCACTATCCTCTATCCTCCTCGGTCTTGTGCATTTGCAGTTCAGCTTCAGTAAGTATTATATTTAAGTTGCATTTATATTCTGATGTCTTGTCTTTGCAGTATGAGTGTGGTGCATCGTCTGCTGCTGTGGTTCGCAGAGGTGATGGAAAGCAACTGGAAGTGGGAGGAGCTGTGGGGTCAATGGTCAAAGGCCTGCCGCAGATAAAGGATATCAGTGAAATGAAGATGCTGGTGAGTAGCCTTTCTTCTTCTTTTCACTGGTTTTAACAGGTCAACAATACAATTAAAGAAAGCAAACATTATGTTCTTTTATGTGGTGCTGTCATTCCATGTAGATTGTGTTGTTTTGTTCTTTAAATCTTTAGGCATCTGTCTTTTAGTATTTCTTGCATTTGGTCATTTTATGCTTTCAATTGATGGAGATAGAAATGAGAGAACAAGAATCTAGGGAGAGAGGAAAATACCCTACAATTCATAACAAACATGCTTTATTTTACTTTTTTTTTTTTTTTAAATAAAATAAAAGTAACAAAAAATGACAACCAGTCATTTTAGACTGAGGAGAATAATGAGGAGTCATTTTTCCGTGTTACAAGACACATCACAGACTGAAAATCTCATGTGACATTAATGTGACAGTATTTAATTCACACTTGTGTCATAATAGAAGTGTTTCAATAAAAAGATTGCTGCTGTGACTTTTTGACAGAGACTTGTAAAATCTTTTTAACACATCTAGGTGCATGTGTGAAAAAGAGTCATCTATAAACTTACAATACCACCGAAATAAAAGCAACCATGTCTATTTGACTGAGCAAAGAATGATAAAAGATTACTTTATGTAAATCCTGCTACCATCTGATTTAGATCTTCCCATAGCATATTTCCTACCCTTTTACTTACAAAGAAAAGAGGAGTCTCTCAGCCCGCAAACAGCTCGGCGTCGCCCATCAGCCACTAAATCAGACGTTAATGGTGTAAATGAATGGTTTCCCACAGCAGGAGAAGGGAGTGGAGAGCAGTTGAGTGACAGCAGAGCAACAATGTGGGAGAACCTGCTGACCAGAGTGTTTACTCTGTGGACACTTTCAGCAGGAGATGTGAAGGGCTCGGCTTCAGCTCAGACAGGATTTATTGCCCTCCGTGTCCTCAGTTATTAAGTACAGTCTTTCACAGCGCCTGCAGCATCATAAACGTCTTTAAACTTCACACACCCACACACTGACTGGAGAAATAAACCTTCATTGAATATTATAGATATATATATATACTGTATATTTCATTACATTTTGTGCAAGATGGATTATATATCTTCATCTGTTCTGCAGAAAAGGTTTTAAAATCATCTTTGAATAGACAGGGTTAAACTGCTGCTAACAGCACTATGATTAATAATAAAGTTTTATTTTTGTGACGATTTCCAGGTGATATTTTTCTCTACCTATAACATTTCCTAAGTAATTTATCACTGTTTATTATAATATTATACTGTGATTTGTATTTTTTTGTGAAAACCAAGTATTTTCCTATATTTCATTTACTGTTCATGTAGATGTTCATAAAAGATCACAGTAAATTCAACAGTTATTATATCAAAACAGAGAAAACTGAAGAAAAAGTGACTTTTTCAGCAAAACATATCACTAACTGAACATAAAAACAAGTGTCTGCAACCACTGACATTTACAAAACTACATGGGTTTTACTGATGAATCATTATGCAGAAGATGATGGTATTTCCATGTTCATTACCAAACCTCTGAACATTTATATCTGATCACAACGACAAGCTAAGAAACTGCTTTTTACTTGAATTATTTCAATGTATCAATAGGATTAATGGTTCAGGAGTTAATAAATAATTTATATCAGTAGATTTTGGGTGGCGTTGGCTGTTTGGGTCCAACTGAAGAACTGTTTAATCTAATGTTCACCCATATATTGTATTTTCATTATTATTGTGATATGAACATACACATCACCAAAGACTGAAATGCAATAAACAAACAAACAAAAAAATCATTCACAATTCACATTCTGGGTATTCATGTGTAATGTATGTGTTGCTAAGGAGTAGTAAGTTAGAAGTATGTTAGTTAAATTTTTTATTCAGACTATTCAATACTTTGGGTTTATGTTATCAGTGTACCTGGTACACAGCTAATATGCACACTATTATACATTCATTTATTCTTCATTCATCATATTTTCCTTGAAATATTGACCATTGTTATTGCACGTTGCAGTTTTTCCTCATATCATGCAGGCCTGATTCCATCTATACACAGTCAAAAGGTTGCCATCAGCCCAAAGTTATGTATTTAAAAATAGTTTTCGTACAGACAATCCAAAACTACAATACAGATCTGTTCCCCTCATATGTGGGAAAAAGGAATCATAAAATATTCACATTTGACAAACTACAGCCTGTTAACTCTTGACATATCTAACAGACAGACCACCAAACTGTGACTCTGGTGAAATCTGCAGTCAAATCCAGGAAATGGTAACCAACCCTTTTACAGTTAATCTATGTCAAAAAAATCTACAAGTGGTCAGACCGCAGCTGTCACCGAACCACGTCTAACCAACCTGGTGGTTTGGTTCTCATTACTGTGGTTGTAGCTCTACATGCAGCTCTTTAAATAAACAGGGAGCCTCTTAAACCACAGCAGAGCTCTCACATCATCCACTTTTTTCTAATATGCAGCTCAAACGTCCCACTTCTGCTTAGTCCAGCCTGACGGATGGACAGCTCGGTTCGATCTGCTCTGTTTCCTCTCTCGCCCGTGATGGATGCCTCGGGTCTGGTTTCTTCCTGAGACACAACATGGCCAAACAAACAGATTGCGATGAAATCAGCCCTGACGCAGACATGTATATAATAGACCAGGCCCTGATGGGGTTGTACGCACTCATACGCACACTCACTTATCATGCCAGGGAGAGTAGAGGAGTGAGTAAGTGACTTGACCAGGTTGTGGACTCATTGTCAGCCTGTGAGTAGTAATCAGGTCTTCCTCTGCTCACATGATCTCACTGAAAGACGAGCACCGCCGCCTGGATCCCCATCTGGCGGTGACAGTTAATTGTTGAACTTCTGTGATTGCTGTAATTACTCACTGCAGGACACTCAGATGTGGGGGAGGGATGCTCCTGTGTTATTTTGTTATTAAGAGCAAAACCAACCTGTATAATCTATGTGTGTAGTCTGCTTAACTGGGGACGGTACTTTTTTTTTTTTTTTTTAAACATAGCTGTCATATGCATACACTTTTCTCAGCTGAAGTATTTCTAACAAGACCCAAGACCCTGAGTGCCTCTGGGGTTGCTCAAGACCATCTTAACCCATAAAAACCCAAACAGCCACAGACGACCAAAACCATCTACTGATCTAAACTGTTTAATACCTGTTGATCCATTAATCCTATCAATACATGTAAATAATTGGTGTAAAATACAGTTTGTCATCTTTTCATGGTCATCAGATATGACCCATTTGGATGTTCAGAGGCTCCATAGTTACTGTGGAAACACCATCATCTTCTACAACATCGAATCACCAGTAAAACCCATGGAGTTGGATCAATGACAATGGATGTACGCAGTGGGTTTATATTGCAGAAAAAGTCACTTTTTCTTTTGTTTTCTCTGTTTTTAAATAATCATAAACTTTAATCTAACCTTTTATGAACATCTACATGATCAGTCAATTAAATATAGAAAAATACATGATGTTCACTGAAAAAAACACAAAATACAGAGGATAATGTCATTATAAGTGGCGATAAATCACTTAAGAAAAGCAAAATATAGAGAAAAAAATATTTAGGAGCTGCCACAAAGGTAGCGCTGGGTCTTTATGGGTTGGCCAAAACCAAGTCATGACCAAGAACAAACTAGACACACAGCAAGGGCATTAGAACAACTTGATATAAATGTTGAAAAGATTCCCCTTGTCAGTGAGTACCAGAATGAGGCAGCTGAATCAAGATTTGACAAGACAGTTTACCCTTAAAGCAATGATTCCCAACCTTTTTTGGCTCCTGACCCCATTTTAACATCACAAATTTTTGGCAACTCCAGACATTCAAAACAGAGACAATTTTTTTGGCAAAAATTAATTTGTTTTTGATCATGTAATAGTTTGCTATACTATGTTGCAGATAAACATTGATTTTAGATGACATTTAGTCTATATAATGTACATTATTATGGACGGAGGCAGAAAAGCCAGGTGTAGATTACTGCACAAAGTGAGAATTTTATTTCCTTGGTCAGGAAATGAACAGTCAGTCCAGCTTGGATTTACAAGGCTGACAATTAATACTGAACAAACAATAACTCAAACTATGAATTATGAAAGAGCTGCAGCATCTGAAACCGACCACAATGAACATTTGAAAGATAAACAGTACCACAGTGCTTCAGTTTCAGCTTCAGTTTGTCATGTCTTTTATGAATTTTGATTATCTCTCTCAACTCACCATATATTTATTAATAAGTTTTTTATTTTTTATTTTTATCAATTACTAGAAATTGCAGGCGACCCCATTTGAATTCCAGGCGACCCAACGTGGGCTCCCGACCACAAGGTTGAAAAACACTGCCTTAAAGAGTCTATATAATGTCTCCACTGTCAAATATTAAAATTGACCTAAAACTGTCATTAGAGTGTTTAGAATGTGTTGGATTGTGAAGATATGTGCTGAATACATCTACACCGATAGGCTGGGGATTTATGTGACCACTAGAGGGAGAAGTGAGTGACTCTGTTGGTCTCCAACTGTTAAGAAAACTAACACCATAGTGCCACCACAGGAACAAAGCTGGAGAAAGTGAACAGATAGGATGAGAACTATTAAGAAACAACTTTTAGAGTTAAAGAAAGTGGCAAAGTGGTAAAAGTTAGGAGCACTGTTGTTGTTTTCACCACTGAAAAGAATGGAGTTTGATGCTGAAATCACAGCATTTCTTCAACATGGGTGAGTTTGAGTATGAGGATTATGAAGGTATGAAGTTATTATGCAATGTTATTATCTTTGCTAAGGTCTTTGTTTGTTGATCCACAGTTCAGACTAAACTGTGGCAATTCTGACCATATTTGGATGAGTCCAAACAGATCTTTAGCGCCACTACTGACAACACAAACCGTATAGAAAATGGAGGCGATACATAGTTTTACCGTGGCTGTTTACCGTCTATAAACAGAGTTAAGCTTTCTGATAAGGAGACTGCAGTGTTACATGATTTAATACAGGAAACAAATATAAATGTCATATTAGATGGAAACTGCAAAAAACACCACTATTTGTGATGAGCTGCAGAGAAATGTTAAGAATAGGCTTTGACAAACTATGGAAGAGCTCAAAACGTTATATTATCCAGATGAACAGTTCAGTAAAAACCTAGAGCAAAATCTTAAGCAGCTTCAGGACTTTTGATATAATACCTCTATCAGCTCCTATATCAAAATCTAAGCCATGTCGCTGTATAAAATACTGCACAATTTTAAATCATGATGACAATGATGAACAGTGTGTTAGTATTTGCATGACTCATTGCTTTTCTGAAAATCCAGTTAAAGTATGCATTTGAAAACCCGACTGATACCTCTAATAATGGACTCTGTAGGGGAGGATGAGGCGAGGGATTGTACCACTAGATGCCACGAAATATTACAGACTCAACCTCTAACGGAAAACCCAGCAATTTACTGCACCACCATTACATGAATACTCCCATCATTATTAATAGCTTTACTTCTGCTGTATTTTACATGAATATGCTATCTGTGAAGATTTCAGAGCTAAATAAGGAGCTTGCTGAGCTGGAAAAATGCAACGAGGAGCTGGAAGACGAGGTCGAAATGAAAAAGGCAGCATACCTGGAGGAGATTGCTGAGCTGGAGGTATCAGACAGGACTGATTATTGCAATCATAGGCTGTAATGGACCAGTGGTTTGTACTGATTCTGTCATTTAATCTCCTTCTCGGTTCATGTGTGTGTGTGTGTGTGTTTGTCTGGTCATGTTCAACAGTGTACTATAGATGAAATGAGACACCAGGAGGCTGATCTGCATGCACAGATGAAGGAGCAGTGTGAAGACTACAAGGAACTGCTCAATGAGAAGATGGCCAGAGACATGGAGATCGTTGCCTACAGGTTTGTAAACATAATAAATCAAATTAATTGTAAGACGACACTGATTAAGACACGGTGTTGGCTTAAAAGACCTGGCACTGTAGATTTTCATGCATTAGAATGTACATAACTGCAAAATCACATACAAATCACTTTAGATTTTCTGTGATTGCAACTAAAATATGTAATATTTCTGTATTAAAGGTTCAATGTGCAGTATTCAGTGACATGTTATGATGAAGTTGTAGATGGCAACCAACTACACACCACTATATACATTAAAAAAAACAGACTCAGCTTGTTTTCTCCTTTCTGGGCTTTAACAATAGGATGGTAATGCAACCTAATGATATACAATGGAGAAAAGAGGAAGAATACAAAGGAATAGAAAGGGATAAGATAAGATAAGATAAGATAAGATAAGATAAGATAAGATAAGATAAGATAAGATAAGATAAGATAAGATAAGATAAGATAAGATAAGATAAGATAGAAATTGAATAGAATAGGATATACAATATAGGCTATAGGAAATAGGGAAAGAAAAGAAAAGAACAGAAAAGAATGGAGTAGAATAGGATTAGAATTTCATGAAATGTAGAAGAATAAGATTAAAATAGAATAGAATAGAATAGAATAGAATAGAATAGAATAGAATAGAATAGAATAGAATAGAATAGAATAGAATAGAATAGAATAGAATTACTTAATTGGCAATGTTTTGTTTACAAAAAGCAGAAATTTGTCTTTGCCCTTCATGCAAATATTCATCCACTAGAATCAATCACGAAAAAAAATAACAAAGAAAGAAGTGTCATCACTCATAAAATGCTGATATCATGTTTCAGCCAAACAGTAAAAATACAGTAAAAATTACAATGAACTCACATAAATGACATTAATTTAAAACAACCAAGTGAAATTAAAATAATGATAATCTTCAACTGGTCATGGTAATTATTACGTCTTATGTATGAAAGAGGGCATTGAAACAAGAACCTCAGACCAATATGTGCCAGCAGTGACCTTTTTCTTGAATTTAATGTATTCAAGAGCTGATAAAAACAAGTGAACTTGTCAAACGGTGATCTCTCCCGCCTTGACACCTCTCATCCCCCTCTAAATGAACCTGCAGGTTGTTTTTATTAATTAACCCCCTGAATCTGTACCACACACTTAGTGTAATTTACAGAACAGCACAATCAAACCAGAGAAGATAAGATCACTTTGGGACAGTGCTGGTTAATTTTTTACTGCGTCTGTCAGTCAGTAGGATGACCAGAACAAACACTGTGGGTCAGGGATGGACAGCCATGTCCAATGAGGCGCCAAGAACACAGAGCATTTTATTCCAATAAAAACACTCCATCAGGTGACTTCACTGATTAGTTTGTCTTTTTTCGTTAAATGTGATCAAGTCGTGACAGTGGCCTCCTGTAGCTTCAGATTAAAATGAAAACCTACGCACTGACATTTATTGTAGATTCCCATCTCTGCTGTTTGAGGTCAAATGAAAACAGACTTCCTTCATGGTGCCATACGTTATTTAAACCTGTCGATGTAAGGCGACGTTTAGCAGGGAACACATGCTGATAATGGAAGATTTCATTAGATTTAAATGAAGCTGATGTTCTGTTTACGTAAGAGATTCTTTATATATGAGTTTATCTTAGCAAATTACATCAACATCCTCTTTCCTTCCTTCCTTCTTTCCTTCCCCCATTCCTTCCATCCATTCTCTACTCAACTAAAACACATCTACGTAAAAAAAAAATCCTCTTAAAAGTAGAATTGATTCAACTTTTTTACTCAAGTAAAAGTTTAAAAGAACAGCTGTTGAAATGTGCTCATATTATAGAAGTAAAAAGTAGAACATTTGTGTAAACTGGACTGAACCTCAGTCATAGTTATATCATCTTAAGACTGTTCTGACTTAAAATAGAATAAAAAACACAACATTCTATAAATGAACATTAACTTACCTGCAAAATGCAAATCAGTTTTGAGTGTCAGCAACAAAACTTATAATATGATGCTGAGGTGTAGTGTCTGTTTGGTCTTGTTATAAATTTATGTTGTTTTCATCTTGCTATATTTTTGGTCATTGATGATCAGCATTAATATGTATAAAGTAGAAAACCTTACTTTGAGACTTGCTAGCTGAATTAATTCCACTATATAGCTAAAGAATAGAAAATAACACGTGACAGTAGGAAAGCACACAATAAGTAAAAAAAAAAAAAAAAAGTAGGGATGGTCTTTTTATGTGTTATTGTTCCATCCATTTAGGATAAAATCAGTCTTGATGTTTGGACAACATCAATGTTTGGACGACATATCCTTTTTTTCTGTTTATCATGTATTTGGTGATGAGCAAAATAAAATTAAATGAAATGAAACAATTATGCAAAAATGTTATAATCTATAATTAATGTTAAATCCAAATACGGAGCTTGTTTTGAAAATGTATAGTCAGATTTATGCAAGGCAATAAAAGTTATCAGATAAATAAAGTACAGATACCTGAAAACTCAAAAATTCTTTCTTATTTAGATATTTCCCCTCTTCCTCAGTGTGAAGAATAAATTTGACATCAGCAGCGCCATGAATAATACAAAAAATATTTCTGATTGTTTGTGTAATATAGTCTATTTCACCTGGTCATGCGTCATGTCAACACTAAGATATTCCTGTGAACAAAAGGCTGACATCACCGTCCCGCTGGGGTCACAGGAAACAGCTTCTGAATATGATGTTGTTTCCTGAACGTGACCTTGAAGATGTTTCATGTCATTCCCTGCGTCCATTGCGGTTTCTTAACCATCTGCTGTCCTGGTATGTGAATGACATGCCTCATCCCGCTGCCACAGACTTCCTCCATGGCCCGTCCAAACTGCCTCTGACCCCCAGGGGGCCCCGCTGAGGGCCTGAGCCCAGACCCTCACAATGCCTCATTAGAATGGGCGAAGAGGACCTCACAGTGTCTGAACTGTGTGTTGGGTCTCTGCCAGCTCTTTTCCACGCCAGCCTGTTAATGTCAGCCCCCCCCCTTACACACATTTCCAGATTCGCCACAGTTTTAATACCGTCTCGTTACCGAACAGACTGTCCCAAAAACACCGAAGGCACAGGGGGAGGCACACAGTCAAGCCAACTTCGTCTCTTCCTTTCTTTATTTACTGGATGTTTTGTCATCCGTGATTAAATCCATGAATAAGAAATGAAAATGGCTGTTGTTTATTCTGTTTGTGCCGTGGCAAACTGTCTGCACAACAGACCTTAATGACCCCAGGCTGCCATTACTGGGTGGCTTATCGCCTGTGAAAGCATCTCAGAGCAGTTTGGGCAGATGCTCACAGCTCTCACTCTGTGCTAATGTAAAACATATTACACTGTAGCTCATTCTGCTGTTCAGTGTGATCTCAAACAAATGCAGCAACAAGTAGCTCAACTCAACCCAAGATCCTTTTTAGTTTAGTGTATCAGTATAGAAGTTTGGCATTTTGTATCTCATACATACATTTGTTGTTTTCTGTCTCACAATTCATTTGTTTCATGCTTCAGTATTTATAGTTTATCTTGTCTTTTGTGGATTTCAGGAAGTTTTATTTTGTGCAGGAATCATGACATTAGACATCATAGACTGTGTGGCCCCTTTTCCACTGCAGGGATTTTTAGAAGTTACCAGGGATTTTTGAAAAACCTCAGAGCATTTCCACCAAAATTACCTGGGGAAAAAACTTTTTCTCAACCCCAAACTTTCTCTGATAAAAGTTCCAAGTAGGGGGGTAGAACTTTTCAGATTCCCCAGAATTCTTCAGGGGCGGGGCTATGTGCTTCATGAGCGAGACAATACACTCAGAACAGTGACTTAAAACACTCAAAAGAGTGTATTCTTCAAATAGACCTCATCGTCTGTCTACATTTCTTTTCTGCTTTTGCTCCATTTTCCAAATGATCAAAACACAAAGTGAAGCTTCTAGAAATGGAATAAACAAGTGTGCAGCGTGTAGCCACAAATTGGCTACATGTGGGTGAACGTATGCAGATCGTTGCAAATGCCTCTCACCAATCAGTGTTCTTCATCACACAGTCCCACACCTCAACAATTCCATGGAATCTGAAACGTACAACCCCCTTCTAGGAACTTTTTTGAGGGAAAATTTGGGGTCGAGCAAATCTTTTTTATCTGGATAGTGTCCATGGAAATATGCTGAGATTTTTCAAAATCCCAGGTAAATTTAAAGTTCCTGCAGTGGAAAAGGGGCCAGTGGTTTAATTTTGCAGCCAATGCAGAAGAATCCACACCCCTTGGTAGATATTTAGACTCACAACAAAACCACACAGTGTGTATGTATGTGTATATATATATATATATATATATATATATATATATATATATATATATAAATACACACACACACACACACACACACACACACAATTAACTTGAGTAATATATAAAAAAAAATGAAGGCAGAAAACAAATGAAAATTACCAAATTCACTGATCCTCCCCACTCCACCAAAAACCTTCTCTCATTATTAAGTTTCACAGTGCAGAACAGTGTGTGTAGAGGGATCTGATAGCCCAGTAGTTAGGTCACATACTTAACAGACTTACATACCATAACCAGCGATTCCCAGATCAGTTCCTGGTTCACTGGAACATGTACTGCGTGTCATTCCTACACTAACCCATTCATTCCCCTTCACCTGACTTAAGGCACCAAAATGCAAAAAGAAAGAATAATGTGTTCAGACTTTAACACTGTCAGCCTGTTTTCATGTTAATCTGTTGTAAAGGGAAGATTTCTGTTTTTTTAAAGCTTCTAAAACTATTTGTATCTTCACAGATATTTAGGAGACTAATGTTATATAATATGCTGCTTTTAATGTAAATCTGTACATGTATCAATAATGTGCCTTTTAGGATAAATGGAAAACATTACAGTTCAAGTATTAAGATAGACTGTACATAATAAAAGATTGTGGATTTTTAATGAGTAAGAACACAGAGATATAAGAGACAATATGTGGTGACAGATTCATTATCGTAAATTAAAGCTGAACTAAACTTATTGTAAATTAAGCTGGGTTGACACAAGATGCAACCCTTTACTTCACAATGAAGACTGACTAGCTGTACTTTATGCTGCCTATTATACAACTATCTACTAAAGAAATCAATAATTTGGCAAAAAAATACTGATACAAGAGAGGTTTGGTTAATTTTTGACATAATTTCATTGCTTCAACTAAATAGTAAAGTTCAGTTTACTTAGTTTATTTTTAAGCTCTTTTGAATTTCTTATAGATTTAATGCAAAAAGTGATCAACAAGACAAACACTTACATGAAAAAACAAAACAATATTGACTGTAAAAGCATTGGTTAAAGCTATATCTTATCATAAAATTGCACTTTTAGAAGTGGTTACAGCATAATGACTCTAGAATGACATGTAATTTGTAATTTTAATGCATTTTTAACAAGGTAGTCGAACTTTTTGGGAGATTCGTCATATCAGACACACTTTAAGCGTGCTGACAGGCTCCAAGTATTGATGCTCAACTTTGTGATTACGTCAAGTTGTGCTTCTGTTATGTGCTACATCCACTCATCTGTATTTTGTGTATTTTTTTTTTTTTTCTGTGGTTCAGGAGCCTGGTGGAGGAAGGGGAGGAGAGGCTGTGCGTCCTGTGACTCGAGACTGAAGAGCTGTTTGGTGTAAGGCTTCATGCTCCCCCACACATGGATTAGAAAAATGACAGAGAAATGCAAAATAAAAAGAAACCACAGCCCAAATAAGCATTAGGATGAAGCTTAAGGTACCGGAGCAACAATTTGAGCAGATGTAAACTTATCATGACAGATTAATGTGTCTAGAGGCCTAAGCTGTGCCATTGATAACAGGCCGTTGGCAGATGACCCCTAAACTACAAGAAGGATGGAGTTGTCTAAAACTGGTGGGCGGACGGGGGCCGTGCGATGAGTGCATATCCATTCAGTGTCTGGCAGTGATATTTCCTTAAGTGGCTTTTATCTGTACCAGCTCACTGATAGGATTCATAACCGTTTTGTCCAGTTTTTGTTGAACACTGAAGTCGTCCACTGAAACACACAACACAGATAGTGACAGAACCACACTGAGCGGCTCCATGGAGTCATTCTCCTCTGATACCACCTCGTCCATCACTCAAACAAGGCCTGATTACCGCTCTTAACCCCTGCCCTCTTCAGTGTTAGCCAACATATTGACAGCTCACTCTTTCCAGTAACGTGACGGCATTTCCCCATTTTTTTGCTTTTATAGCCATGTTTAGTTTGCAGTTGGTTCATGATTAGTTTTTTTCTGACGCTCTTACAAAATGTGCACCTGGGTGTGTGTTTTGTTTTGGTTTTTTTTGTTCTAAGTAAAGCCTATGCGATTCATCATTGCTTCTTTGAAAGTAATGTCTCAATTTGCTGTCATTTCAAAAGTAAGCATTTGGTAATACATTCCATGGTAATGTTTTCCTCATTTTCTACATGACTTTAAAGCACGTCTGTGATAAATCATTTTTGGTTCCCGCTTCAAACGGCAAAGCTCTGTGATTTAAATTAAATAAAAGTAGTTGCTTGACAGATCAGCTCAGACAGTGTGATTTCTTTTTCTGAAAATCAATGTTTCATGAGAACCTTGGGCTTAAGATTTTTTCGCTGTACTATAAAAGTGTGCAAAAAGCTGAGTGATTTATGTTGAGTGATCCTTCTCTCATTCATCTTCATGCTGAACGTGAGATTTGAACATTCCCAGCTATTAGCGATCTCAAAGGCTTGTTAGCTCTGTCATAAAGATGAAAAATGCTGCTAATAACAGATCAGATAAGATTAGACACACTCTGTGAACTTGTGGTGATGAGGAGTTAGCCTCGGAAATAAGTGAGTTCAGTGTCTGCAGAAGGGGCTGGGACTTTGCAGCCACAGTGACTTCTTTTAATTGTCCTGACATGAAGCATGACTGGCCGATGTGTCTGTTTTCTCAGGGCTGCAGTGCTCGATAAAGCCCTTAGAGGACAGGAGCAGAGATTTCCCTTTGGTTCTTTAATGCTCAAATAAAAGACTACAAAAAGTGTGATGTTTTGGATCTCATAGGATGATACAGTCTGTAATTGTGGTCATGAGAAAACATGATAAATTAAAGAGATCATTGTGATCTTAGTGGTTTTCCTTATGTTCCATTCCATGGTGTACCCCTTTGGAAATACAGTAAATGCATTAAATATACTCAGCATTTATACTTACATGAAATTCACTTTCATTTCTGCACTTGTCGATGTGCCACTTAACTATAAAATAGTTTTCAAACAGGTTACAGGGCAGTAAAGAGACTGCATATAAATAGTCGATGAACCCTCTGAGATGTCACATGTTGGTTTGTGAACTGCAATTCAAAGGCTCAAGAAGCATAATAATAATATTAACAATAAGGGATTACAGTAGATTTATATAGCACTTTTCTATTAACGCATACTCAAAGCATGTACAGTGGATCCATTATTCATTCACTCACACATTCACACTGTGGTGGTGGTAAACTACATCTGTATCCACAGCTGCCCTGGGGCAGACTGACGGAAGTGTGGCTGCCAATTCATGCCTACGGCCCCTCTGACCAACACCAAACACTCATATGCATTCATACACCAGTGTGAGTAGCAGCACTGGAGGCAAGGAGGGTGAAGTGTCTTGCCCAAGGACACAACAGCACATGACTAGGACAGAGCAGGATTCGAACTGCCAACCCTTCAGTTATTGGACGACTCGCTCTACCTAGCATAATATGACCTTTGCTGTTTTGCTTGTATGGAAACAAGGGCTCGAGTTGGAAAAGCGAGGGATGAAACTAGAACAGAATGCATGCATCCATTCATTTTCTGAACTGCTTAGTCCTCATGAGGGCCATGGCAAGTGCTGGGGGTCCTGGAGAGGATGCCAACCGGTGAGGGCGGGTAAACCCTGGATGTGTTGCCAAGGCTTATATGCACAGATCAGTCACTCTCACAGTCAAACCTATAGGTGATTTAGATTCACCAAATAAACTATTAAGGTCCAATTTTTACTGGAATTCATCCCCAGACCTTCTTAATGTGAGGCAAAAGTGCTCTCCACTGCACCACCTCATGTAATATATAAACACACTAATTACAGCTACCTGAGGTAATTAGCAGGTTAGCTGACTCAACATATAATTCAATATGATTTAATGCGAACATCAGCTAATGCAACTAAGTTACTCTGGGTATTGCCAATAAGTACTAGTAAACTTCTTTATAGAGACCTATGGAGGACTGGTTAGTTTAACTACTTTAAACAAAAATAACAGAGATGCCTGTTAGGGAGAAAATTAATTTCTATTCAATTAACAAGAACTCCAAATGTCCAAATTGGCAGCTGACTGTAACCCACTTAGGACACAGACTCTTCCGTCTTGTTGGCTTTGGATAAACTAAACAGGTGAGTTATATATAAATGAACTACAGAACTACAAGCAGCATAACATACAACAGCAACTTAAAGGCACATCAGAATAATAAGACAGTATATAAATGGTAAGAACAATGTGTATAAGGCATTCATACTTATAACATCAGTAAAGAGATCATTGACCTAGTAATAATACAAAATACAAGACAAAACTACAAAGAAGGCTAACTACAAGAGCCAAAATAGCATTCTGGTCGTATTGGGGAAAGCTCGGTGTATAATTCAGTGAAAATATGACATCGGCTTCTTTAAAACCAAAAACTTAGACCTCATGTGGATCTTTAACACCTTTTAATTTTGGCAATTATAGCTTCTTTTACACCACAGTTCAGTTTTTCTCTGACTCTGATATTTGTGAGTGTGGTGACCTTTGTGCTCCTCTGTACTCCCTTTGCCCCCATCATCAGCCCATGACAACTGAGAAAAATGCACGTTAACCCCTCAAAGCTGGTCTGTGACACGGAGTGGCCCGGGGCAGGACTGCGGCAGCTCCGGTCCTTGAAGCTGGACAATTTGATTTGAAGGCGGAGACTTTCAAAGCTGAGTCATGGATCAGTGATCAGCGAGTGGCTTGGCCTTTTCATCCCTTTTGCTTTCATGGTTTTTGTGGATTGGGGGGGGTTGAAAAAGCAGAAAACTCTGACTAACACCAACAAACAGAGGAGTCACTGCTGGGAATAAATGAAAGTTTAGTCCCACTGGGTGACATTCAGTGTAAGATTGAAAGTTTCAGCATGATTTCACTGAAAGATTGAAGCTCGTGCTGAAAGAAAACATTTCACACAACATAAGCTGTGGACATAACATCCACTGACTTCACACAGAGCAGGAATGTCTGTACATTAAGAATGGCAGGTTGAAGCAGATAAATTGTGACATCTGAGCTTGTTGTATCTGTCCACATATCTTCAATCTGCAGCAGAGGAATCTGATTAAAGTCTGAGGTAATGTTAACCCTGGTCAGCTTGTGTGACTCAGCTCAGCTGCCACCTACACATAGGTATCCCCAAAATACTCTTATCCCTTCAGGTTCACCCAGACAAATAAACACTGTCTAAAGTGAGGACAAAAGTAATTTATTAAAGTCTCTTCATGGCAGTGTAGACGTAGCGAACCAATCTGGTGTTTAGAAAGCAAATAAATAAGAGAGAGCGGGGTTGAATCAAGGAAGAAAATAAGAACAGTAAAAATATACAAAGGAGAAAGAGCTATTGAGAAAGTATTTCCTTAACAAGAGGGGAGAACATAATAAATTATGGGGCCCCTCTCCCTTGAGGCAGGACTGGCACGCCTGAGGGTAGCAGGAAGTGGGCATCCTTCTATTTTTATAGGGGTCGTGGACTGGCTTCCACTGTGGGAGCATCACACAACACAAGACCAGAGTCCTGAGAGAAAACTGCAGCAGGAATGTTTACACACAAACACACACAGCCTTTCACACACTGACTCTTTACACTCTACTATGACGATGGTGGTAGTGTGACTGTATAACCCCCGGGTCCCCCATCATGTCATCACTGCAGTTACGGCCCTCCTCATATCTGTGGTCCCTCTTGGATTGTATAACCGAGAGACTGCTGACAGCCATGACCCCACATTTACCCCACACTCCCTTCACGTGTGTCCCACAGCAGGTGGCAAACACCACCAACACGAGCCTCCTCTTATCTTTGATCTGCCATCGGTGTGAATTTTTGATACTTTTATTTCTTGGCAAACACTTCAGCACCGACTTGTCTTGTGATTAGGAGATGAAGCAAAGCAGCCTTTAAAAATCACTGCTGATTTCCCCAAACTCCACACAGTGGGTTAGTCATGGCCAAAGTTGATAAAAGTTTCCCCTTTTGTCCCAAAGTGTTTAATTAATCAACTTCACTGGGCATGTTGGATGGAAGCGGATAAAAGTCTGGGCTACAGGGAGCAAAGAAAACAGCCAGGATTTGTATTCTACTGCAGTGGCTTTCATACCCATTAAAGGATGTTAGCATCTTTTTAGGCATAGTGACTTTATTGTCCAAGTCGAGCTTACACACATTCAACCATTGCACTACTGGATTCTTGGCAGACGGCCGGCGTGGATCTTGGCCACCCTTGAATTTGATTCTCGTGTTAGGCTTCACCTTGTCAGTGAAGGGGCTGCTCCCTGCACTTACCCTACATATAGGAACTGATGTCCCGGTTGTAATAGTTTCTTATCAGTTTTAAAAAATTAAATCACATATTTGCTGCACAAGGTCCCCCCACACAGCACTTAAGATGATTATTTTCTGGAATTTCTGTGCTGAGACTTGAGTGTAAAAGATGGAACCCTCTGATACATGTGTTCTCTGCATGTTGTGTGTTCTTCTCTCTCCTATGGACCACTTTTACATCCTATTTATACATAATTCTAACAGCCTATTTAAGAATTTGCCTTTGACATGTAACTTTATGACATGTAAATATATGCTTTTCTATATAGGCTATGATAAACAAACTGTGCAGTATAACAACAACATTAATAATACTTTTTTGTACAGATGTATCTTAAAAATAACCATCTTGTCCTTAATAAAAGTCAGAGCAGCCTGTAAACTGATTTCTATGAAGAGGATTCAGGTTGGTTTTTCTGCAAACAACTTTAACCTCACTCCTGAATGCTTTGATATCTCTCTTCTGTTTTTTTACAACAGCAAAACACTGTAACACTTGGTTACATTAGCTCTGAAAAGAAGTTCATTAATGTCAACCAATAGAATACTCAAGTCCCGCCCCTTCCATTGTGCACCATGGAACCTAACTTGGGAAAAAATATGAATTACAGTCCGTGGAAAGAGGTAAGTTACTTTTTGATCCTGTTTGAATTGTGCCACCATTTACACATACAATATTTATCAGTTTAATAGGTATATTTTTTAAAGTCAAGAGAATCACTGTTCATGGCCAAAATGGAAAACAAACGTCTAGTTTCGTATTAGAGAGCTAAATGGTCAGCATGTCTTGTTGAATATTACCAAAGTGGGTGCTGTGTTGGCACATTTTACCTCCCCCTTCACGAGGGAGGTGAAAATTATTAAGAGAAGTGAAAATCACTGCAGTCTAGTCATAATGAAGCTGCAGAGACATTTTCAGTGACTCTGAACAGATTATGGGGAAAGACAGTTATGAGGACCATAGACAACTGCTACTTTCTTAATTGTTTTAAATTGTCTTTTAAAATGAAAAACATAATTTATGTAAATGATGGCATAATTCAATTAAAACTAAAAGTCTCTTGTCACTGGCAGCAATACAGATTTTTTTGTAACTAAGGCCCTATGGGGTACAAATTGGAGGGGGCAGGACTTTGGCTTTTTATGATGAAGTAATAAACTGCAGTTAGTACAGAAGCAGGATGTGTGGATGATAATAAAAATCACTTTGTTAAATTGACATAATGCACCATGATTCAGTAAATCAGTGTTCATTTAAGTCAAAACATCATATAACATCATACATACATCTCTCAACATGTAGAAATCAAGAACATAGAGCAGTTAAGTTTCCTCTTTACATATCCTACAGACACAGACTATTACTAACTTGTATTTAGGCGAGTTTCATTTTCATTATGTTTGTTTACATTCATAATAGTCGTCTCTGTTTATAGCCTCCATTAAGTCCTAATCCTCAGATCCTTGGGGAACATTTTTGCTCTTCTTCTGCAAAATGCAGAGTTGTGTTCACCAGCCAGTGGCTTGTATTGTCACTCTGTTTTCTGGTGCTCAGCAGGTAGATTATTAGAGATAGCAACAGTAAAGCAAACAATGAAGCTGCACCAGAGAAACTCAAAGTACTGATTCAAAAGAAGATACAACTCTTTTTTTTTTAGTCGTTACAAATAAGCTTTTTATACATAACAATATGGATCGGTACAGCTTTATTTTATGAATCCTTTCCCAAACTTATGGCTGGGACTTTAAATGGGTCACTGAGTTGTTTTTATTGGGTCACCAATTGTCAAAGTAAAATAAATAACAATAATATGTGAATTAAAAAAAGAATGTTTGGTGGAACGCATTATAAAGGTTGATCAGTCAAAGCCACGTGGGCAGTAGAAGACAATGACATAAATGGTGTAACACAATGAAAATATTAATACTGATTGTGAAAGGGCCAGTAAATTTATGCATTTCATATCATATTTTTGTACATTTGGAGATAAAACATTACCTTTGGGGCTTCAGTTTAATAAGTTTGGGAGCTGCTGCATTAAGTGACTGTTATCAATGAATTTAATGATGATAAATGAAAGTCTTTATTATGTTATTGACTTATCTGAGCCTGGTGCTCAACCTTTGCTTCTACAGATGAAAATCCAGAGCACCAGTAGTCCAAACTATCATAATATGTGCTTGGAGAAAGAAATCACATGTGTCACAGTTTATGTCGGCAGTCGTAGCCTGGAGCAATGACTGGTTTCAAATTTGGAACAAACTACGAAATCATTTTCTTTGTGCACCAGTCATTCATCTTTTTCCCAGACACCCAGACATCTAAGGCCTGCTTCCTCTCAAACATGACATGACCGGCAGGTAAGCAACATTTTCCATTCCCGAATCCCATGTAGGTTTTTAAATTATAACATAACATACATTAAAATGTAATCTGCCTATAATTGACGTTGCTTCCACATCTTGAATGAAAATCTGTCTTATTTGACAAAAACCTCTCTGTGTCATGTTAAGGACAACAACATGTGGACCGAATTGAGATTACTGCATGGTGTTAAAGAGGTTATCTACCAACTTAATCACTAAACTCTACACCTCATTATTTAAATTAATGGGAAGCAGCTTTTTACTCAACATGGGTTCACTTCTGATTGTAGTCCCAGTCAAAGTAGACTATGTGCTCATCCTGTCTCCTAAAACTTCTCATAGGTGGTCATTAAATGGACTGTTGAGTCTTCATCCACTACTGAGTCGCAGTCTTTGTGCCATTTCACCTCAGAGACTCACCAGAAGACCTGTCAGGCCTGAGATGTTTTACAGCTCAGTTTGCAGACAAAACACTTCACAACCAAATCCCCTCAACGACATCTGCTGCCAATTTAACTGAGGCATTCCTGCAGTCGGTGCTGTTTAATATTCACAGGGGTTAGGATCTGCCAGGACAAGGGCGGATGGGGACGGTGGTGGGAAGGGGGACCCAATGCCGACAATCCCTGGGTCCGCAGTCCAGACATGGTGAAAAATGAGGGGTTAACAAAGAGTGAACTGGAGCAGGGACGGGTTAACTGGGCTAATTTGCAGGGATAATAATGGTGTTCATGCAAGGCCTTTGGGGAGCGGTGGTGTGGAACACAGACCTGACGCTGCTACCCACACAGGAAGTTTACAACATGGCCCAGAAAATCAAAATGTATTTAATCATCAAACAAGTGGTGAGGAGCTGGCGGCAAGGCCAGAGCCAGCAGCCATCCTGAAGATGAAGACAAATGTTTAGAGAGGGGGCCCGACAGAGCTCCAGATCTACACCTCACAGGTTTCACAGCGCTCAAACTCCACATTTTATTGGCCAACGCGAAGCACAGAGAGTCAAAGGTGCATATTTTTTACTGCACTTGCCAATAGCCTAAAGCAACATATTAACAATATACAGTGTATTTTTAATTAGATTCATATGAGTTTACATTATTATGCCATGAAACGAGCTGTAAACCTGGATGCAGTGCAGATTTTAAGGGAAATTACCAGTAAAATGTACAACTGAAAATGTTATTTTATTAGCTGTAATCAAAGTATCCAAAGTAACAACGCATATGTGCTGCTCAGCTGAGTTAAGACAGAATAATTACGCAGTTAATTGATAATTAGACCCACGGCCTCTTTACATATGGCCACACAACGTCCTTGTGAATTTTTATGGATACATCCCAGGCACAACTAACTTTAGAAAGAAACCATTTCCCTCCTTTTAGTCCTCATTTATCTGTTTATGCTTACTTCTATGAGAACGTGTATTTTTAGTGGATATTAAGGTTTTTGATGAAATACAATACTTTACAATGAAAGGAAAAATACACAGAAACCAAAATACAGAAGTTTTAGTTTTCAGTGGGAAGTATTTGTGGGAATATTTATTTTTCATCAAGTACAGAAGCTATCAGTATCTCCCACAATGTTTAGAGGTGAAATGGCAATATAAGTCAAAATAAATTCTGTCTATATTTTTGCGGTATGTGTCCTCGTTCCCAAATGAAAGCGCCCACCCTGTTGAGAGGATGGTATTTCAGCAGTTGACATAAGCGGAGCTGCTTAATGACGCTCCTGAAAGGGTGATGTGGATCGTGCGACACCTCTGTTGCTCCCTCATGAAAGGACGCAGTTTGCCATGGCAACTGCATAAACATCTGTCTCCCAGTTTAAAAGGGGGTCTCGAGGGAATGCACAAAGCTGCAAAATATTAAATATAGGCTTGTTTGCATGTATATGTATTTGCTTAGTGGCTCCGGATCTTCGGCATAATAATCTAAGCATTGCGTCTCATATATGTGCTGATGTGTGGTATTTGCAACATTATACAACACTGTAATGTGTGACGTGATGACAGAAGTCAATTACTGAGCAATGTGCTTCTCTTCTTTAGTGAAATGAAGTAAATATAAGGTTACTGTCTTCTTTTTTTTTTTTTTAAATTCAGTATCTTTAAATTACAGTCACAACATGTCTCCTTTACAACTTCATTTAATCATACCTTTCCCTGAATTTCTGAGTCATGTAACTATGTCAAAACATATTTAAGGGATGTGTTGATACATGGCAAGAAGAGCCATTCACGCTCTTTAACGTGTTTCGCATTCCCATCTTGTGAATGCACCGAGGAGCGATTTGCTTGATGCTGAC
The DNA here is from genome assembly GCF_902148855.1 of Sphaeramia orbicularis. NCBI lineage: Eukaryota > Metazoa > Chordata > Actinopteri > Kurtiformes > Apogonidae > Sphaeramia > Sphaeramia orbicularis. The sequence continues at coordinate 22,302,582 of NC_043966.1, forward strand.
AGAATCCATAAACATATAAGGAAGTTTGCACATGCTGCAAGTGAAAGGACCTCCTGGTGACTGAAATGCATGCAGTGGCCTCATTTTCAAAAGTGATTTATGGCAATATGATTTATGGCCAAACACCATTAACTATGTAAGTAGTGCAGATGAGGAGCAGGACTTAACATATTGTCCTTAAAAAAATCCTGGCACAGAAACACATATAGTTTATGTTTAACAGTACCAACGTTCAAATAAAATTAACTGTAATCCTCGTCAGCAGCACCAACTTTTCAAACACATTAAAGCAGTGATTATTTGCTCAGTAGAGTGCACGTAAAAGTCATTTTGGGCTATTAATTGAGGAATTTTGCTATGTTAATGACTTATAATCAAAGGTTTGATCAGTGCATACAATGTTTTTACGACCCCTTCCTAAAAATTATTTTCATACATAACAGTGGAGAAAATCTAGTTTAAGTTGGCATGAAAAACTTGCAGAAAAGTAACTGTGAGTTATGAAATTTGCAGTCAGGAGCGGTAGATTTCTATCTTGAAATTCTCAGCTGTGGTTGGTTTGTGCCTTCGTATGTTGTCTGGACTGTAAATGAAGCGAACCAAATGTGATAATAACCTGTCAGATATCCAGGTTGAACACAGAGCAGCTCTGTTTTTCAGGAGGCGCTGACCGTTTGTTCTGGTGTCCGTTTGTTGCCTTTTGAGTTGTGTTGTTGGCTGACGGTGAAAGGTCTGTGGAGAGCTGCCAGCTGCTGAGGTCACCACACTGTGAATTTCTAGTAAACTGTGACCAAAGTTACTTTCAGCAAACCAGACACACCAAACAAACAATCCAGCAAGTCTTTGACCTCCATGCACTTATCACAGCATTTTAGAGCTAAGTGTAAACACATGTTTGTATTCAATCAACTTTTTTTTCATACACGAGAATGCCAATACATCCGAAAGATACTGAACAAAATGTGTAGGATGTGGTAAAAACACATGAAGGCTTAGACCACACCAAAGAAAAGAAAAAATATTGCAGGAAAAATAATATTTTGAAAGTTAGCATAAAAAAAATAATGCTAAAATACAAGAACAAAGAAATAACTGTCAAGTTCAATCTGCACATCTCAAAAGTGATCATTATTAACTAATGTTTGTGGAAACAGGGCATTTCTAGGTCTCATTACTCTGACACAGACGGTTCCATTAAATGAACATTCTTTAGATGGAATATGACTAAATGGATAATTCCATATGTATTATTGATTTCTTTAGGTACATAGTTATTTATGGGCGTTATGTGCCTTTATCTGACAGTGTACAGTTGAAAGGAGATATTAAAAAATGGGCAGAGAGAGACAAACGTGACATGTAACAGACAACATGGACTGGAGGTTAAAATGGGGACGTTATGACTGATATTTACCACAAAAATAAGATGACAGCACCAATAATACAGATTTTTGAATACTTTCCATACTGATGCAGATATTTTCTATTCATTCCTCTTTTTTTTTTTTTTTTTTTTAAAGAAAACTGCTAAAACTGGCACCAATGCTCGGACAAACCACATTGTTTCTGTTAGACTTAGGCTGTGGATAATACTGGACATAGAAGATGCACAGGTTTGAGTCTGTCATAATGAAAGAGCTGCAACAGAGAGGGAAGTTATAAAATGTAAGTTTTCTTATGTGTTGGTTCAGGTTCTCAAAGTATATTCTTTACATTATGTTAATCAGGCCATAATGCTGATCTGGTCTGAACCCGATCTATTGCAGGTCATAACGCTGATTTATCCACCTGGACATGATGTATCAGGTGCAAGTTCATTAAGCAAAGCAATGATAGATATGAGAAAAATGGAGTGTCATGCCATCCTTTTAAAATCACTCTGTTTTCCCTTTCCAAACAGATTCACACGTACCAGATGCCTAAAACACTATTCATGTGTGGATGAGAGGCCTAAATGTAGAGACAAATATCTGTTTTGCAAAATATCCACATTACTGTTGATGGAACCTCAGTGATTCATTGATCCTACCATTAAAACTTAAAGTCGCCTATGTTTAAGATTTCAATAAGCCTGAAAACATACCATTAATCTCTATATTAAAAATTAGACTTGAACTGTGTAAAAAAAATTTCTAGGAGGAAAGAATGTAGGGAAGACATCCTCAAAATCTCTTTTATTTTAATATGGTTCCATGTACCTTTCAACTCTTTCATTGTTGTTTTAGAAAATGTAAAACTCAGTGGTGCCAGCCTTGCTTGAAATTGACTTCTCTGCCTCTGAACAATAATTCCCTGAATAAGACGGGATGTGACAAAACAAGCTTGTAAGCTGATGTGTTTTTGAGGGATTATTTCCTGGATCTGACTTAGTTTTGTTGCTGCGCTTATGAAGCGAATGACACTGGGTGGATTGCAGCATAATGCAGACAGTGATAAGAAAAAGCCAACTCATTCACTGAGGAACATAAATAAAACTCAGACAAAGGAGTAAAATTGAAGTTAAGTGATGGATTGTTTTGTTTAAGATGTATACCCTGTAAAATGAGTGTTGTTATGCATGGCGAACACTTGTAAAGGATGCGAGCATCAGTTAGAATAATGTGAAGGGAGCCTAAACATCAGTATTATCCGTTAAGGAAACCTGTGCTTCAATAGATAGTCCACAGTGGAACATGACAGGAAATACAGGAAGGAAACAGATGATGTCTAGCAGAGGTCATGAGCTGGTTTTGAACTCATGATGACAGGAACACATGGCGTTCACCTACAGCCCACTGAGCCACACAGACGCATAATTTATCTTTAACTAAAGTTGAGAATGTGCCACTGAATTTCTCTGTATCTTTGCTAAGCCATGTGTTTGACGTTCACATACTTGGGGATTTTCAAAGTGCCTGGTCTGGTTTTATAGCGAGTCCCCCTGGAATGAAATTACTTTTAGGCTTTTTCAGGCTGTTGTTAGTCTAACAGAGGTCATGTTTACATGAGTGGTGTAGCTGCTGAAGACATGGCCCTGTGTGGGCCAACTGCACTGAACTAAACATCAAATATGGGCCTTCAGCAGTGAATATAATGTACATTTCTTATCTCATATTCTCATTGTCATGAATTTAACTTATAATGAACAATTACTGTAAAATATTCTCAGTCTGATTACATGATATTGACATGAACATCATATTCTTTTTATAGTTATCTGTGGTTTTCCTAAATGTTTGCGTGTTAGTTAACGTATGTTGACACCCACGCATGTGACCCTTTGAGATCTGAGTCATGTCAAATCAATCCAGAAACATCCTTATCAGCTGCTGTGTACACTGAATACCACACTGCCTTTCCCTGTTATGTCTTTTCTCTTTTCCCTTTTTGGTGATGTGATTGGTAGATTAGGGTTGATTCATGAGGTTTTGCCTCTTATGTTTACTCGCTGTAGGCTGATCTTCTGCAGAGAAAGGAACACATCATGGCTGGAAGTCAGTGTTCTGTATACCAACCATAGACTGGATGAAGGTATACACACATATACACCCCCCCACGCACACACACACACACACACACACACACACACACACACACACACACACACACACACACACACACACACACACACACACACGGAGGACTGTATATCCAAAAATTTAACTAAACTTATATACAAGGTAGTCCATGTTTTTGGATTTAATGTGTAATAATTTCCTTGTTCTTATACTTTTTTTAAAAAAAAAAATTTAAGGTGATGTAGGGCTGGTTATGTAAAAAAAAGAAACAAAAACAAAAACCCAACATTTTTTCTGCCAACATGAACTGAAGACATTGTTGAATTTTTTAAAATGTATTTTGTTTTTCTGGAACTATACATAGTATATATTCATTATCAACAAAAAACAACATATGCAAGGGTAATTTGTAAAAAACAAACAAAAAAACCCCAATTATTTTCCAGAAACCGATGATAATCGGTAATTGTGGGAACATATTCTCATTTAATATACTCCAACAAGAAAATAAGAGACATGAATGTCAAAGAAACACTCTGCATTCAAATGAATAGCAACAAAAACATTTTTCCCAACAAATATGTGAATAAAGAGCATGTGATATTAAAAACTGGTCTACAAAAAATGTAAATTTCTACTTATTTCCAGAGGCAGATTTTTCTTTTTTTTTTTTAAGTAAATTTATCTTCTAGTCCATCTTTACTTAACATTTTTGTAAACAAATACCATGTTTTCTGGTGTCCAGAACCATCACCTTCCCTGTTATTGGGGCGTCAGCATCTTAATCTGGACACGTCGTTGTTATCCTACGATTGAATATTAACTATACATTAGGCAGCTGTGTCTGTAACAGCATTTTATCTGGATAAGAGTGAGGTTTTCATGAGTTTTAGAGTCAGACCTGAAGACTTAAAGATAACTCTACATTCACACTAAGGTAAGTTGGCATTTTGTTGATCTGTTACCTTCAAAATATGACATTATCAAAGACAAACGGTACAAGACAGCAGGGAAATATCAAATTGTTTAACTTCCTGGTAAGAGTATTTGTCAGCATCTTTGTCTTTATGTGACAACTGATGGATGCTCTGTCACCTAATGAGCTAAAACAATAAAACTCTGCTAGCTAAGAAATAATTAGCTGCTAACGAATAGTATTTTAACTATTCTATACTATAAGTGTACAGCTGTAATGTTTTGTTTTTCTTGTAGTTTCATTTTTATTCCCTAACATTACAGCATCTTATTTTTTTGTTTAGTTGTCGCAAATGTAAGGCGAATCCCTCCATACAATGTGAAACGCTAATATGAGCTAGGCTAATGTGTGGCTATTATTCGGCTAATATTGACGGGGTTGTTAGTGTAGCTGCATGGTGCCGTTTTAACATGAAGCTGCATTGAAAGAGTAAGCTTTATTTACTTATTATATTAGTATTTATAGTAATTTATTAGTTGCTATTAACTTTTCATGGGCAGTAGGAAATGTTTGTGGTGGAATAGTTTTTCCACTTACAGACCTGTTTAACTAAAAACGTAAATTATATGAACTTCTGCTACTGTTTTAAACAAGTTTGTGTCCCTGAATTTTACTGTTTGTATTTTATATTTTTCAAACACAGTATGTCCTTATGTAATTTTCAACAACACTCTAGAAGTTAAACCTCCAATACTCTTGAAATTGTTACAAAAACACTTATATCTTTGAATGATATGGTACCAGAAGCAAACACTTAAACAGAATTCACTTAACATCTATATCTCTATCTGTATGTGGATGTTCATCGTCCATACACTCATAGAGGACTGTCAACCTCTTTTGGCTGAGCTTAAGAATTATAAACCAATGCCTTTAACAGTGGCTTTTGTCCAATGTGACTTACAATAAACGCAGTTAGCCTCTAAGGAAAAATAACCACAGTTAGATGTCATCAAAAGTGATGATAGTGCCTCCTACTAAACATTATGTGATCTTTTCAGCATTAACCCGCTGGCCCTGAATGATTCCTCCACCCCCAGGCCATCCTGACTCATCTCCACTGTGTCTCCCAGTGCATCCACGGTCAGTGTGCTTGTATATTGCTGATGCTTACAAGACTTACATGGACTGTTAGCCAGAGATGTCACCTACAAACACACATAACATGCCTATGCACACACATACACACACATGCACTGCACACAATTATCTGAGCATGTGCAATGTTTTTACAGAAAACACTTCAGGGTTTGTGTTTGATAAACAATTCAGTGGAGATAATTAGTTGATAAGCCATCACTTTGATTTACTGCGAGGACTCGACTGCATCTATTGCCTGCAAGCTGAGCCTCACTCACACGCTTTGTATTACCATATGTTAAATTTTTAATCAATTAACGTCCTGAAGGAGAAATGGGAAAGTGCAGCTTCGCTCCAGTGGGAATGTAGGGGCAAGGACAATTGTGTGATATTTGCATATGGCTCATGCTTGCATTCTTGTGCACAGTTCTTAATGTGTGCTTCTATATAGCACGAATGACTGTCGAAAAACTGCTGTCTGCTGATTCTGAAGTAATTAGTAGCTCTGACCACTCCGACAGCTGGCCAATTAAATATGCTTGTGGCTGCTGCTGCTTAATGTGTGTTGGGCTTCACACAGAGGTGTAGATGGGAGGACAAACTCATCTTTTCGTAGTAGAGGGGGAGAGATGCCAGGAAAGCTTGGCTGTGTCTGTATGCTTCTCAACTGGCTGTGTGAGCAGATAAGAAAGGAGGCAGAAGGAGAGCTGCTGATTCTGGGTTTATTCCATGCTCCCCCTTCTCTCGGCCTGTCTTTCTCTGTGCAGCTGCAGGTCTGGGAGCTGACCTGCATTAAGACATCAGAAACTGCCTGACGGGCTAATAGGAACGGTTTTCTAGAGCATCTTCAAAAGCTTGTTAAACTGTGGAGTTTTGGCAGTGATTTAAGGAAATGTGCTATTATGGTTTAAATAGAGTTCACCTAATCTGTGTTGGCAGATTAGAAACGCCTGGACATCACCCAAATGCTTCCTTACTGACAGATATCTCTAGCTACACACTAATGTATTTATTAGACATGTAAAAATGCTGCTTTATGTGCTACTGAAAGAAACTAATGAGCTAACATTTTTAGGCCTATTACTTTTCATTCAGGTGTCATTTTAGAGCATAATGAATGTCTGCAGAGTATATTACTGACATCCTCTCTCTTGATGTAGTTCTGTCCTTTTTTCATGACACATCTTACATTTTTGACTTCCATTTTGCATATGTTGTTCCTGTAAACCGTCTGCTGCTGATGAAAAACATGTCTTTGACTTGGAGTGGTCTAGTCAGTAGACATCTGACAGTGATTTGCTGATCCTGTGGAACAGCATGATGACTCTCATCCTCTAAGGCCACAGGACCCTAAAATGCAGCCAATCACTGCCCCTCAGCATTCTGCTGTTGGCAATTATAGGTCAGTGTGTGTCACGACATCATTGTCTTCCCTTTGAATTCAGCTCCTGCTGCAATCAGTAATGTTCCTCTCTTTGCTTTTTAAAGTGGGACACAAATCCTGTAACAACATTCCCACTGCTTTCTGAATCATAGTTGTTTCTCAAGCTTTTTATTTATTTATTTATTTATTTTAGAAAATCTGTCCCTTGCCAAATTCCTTATAAATGGGACTTAATGCTGCACAAACTTGAACTCATGTAACAGTTTGGAAAGTTTGCTTCTTCTGTTGTCTTTCTTTTTTTTTTCCTTTGTTTGGTTTTGAAAGAGACTCAGATGTCAGATATTTATAAGATCTAGATAAATTCTGTCTGTTTCATCCAGATTACAGAGTTTATGTTAAATTAACCTCTCTGGCTCTTAAAGTGTTGGTCATATCAATACAGTTATCCTATCATTGGAAGTGTAACTTTATGAGAAAACACATGTAGAGATGCTGTAAATAGTATTAAACGCAACTGATTCAAATGCAGTCAGATTTTTAAAACTCAATAGACACCCATACAGTTATTGTAATATTATCAAATTGTTTTGTACCAACAAATAAATCTAATAATCAGTCAACACCTCAAGAATAGAATGTATTTATAAAAAATGTGCTGGTGAAATTCCTTAAGCAAGTCTTGAACTTAAGCAGATTATCCATTATTTCAGTGTGACCCACTCTTCCTACACTTGTTTAACTGGTTGCTCACTTAATTTAGAAAAAAAGGAAAAATACAAGGCTTCCACTGCCTACGAAGCCATGACTTAGTGACACTGAGTTACACTGTCTATTTTCCCAAATGTTAATTAGCAATTAACAATGTTTTATTAATACACAATTAGCAATATTTTATTAACATGTATTGGGCAGTAATTACCCCATCTTAGAAGGGGGCTCGCAAAGGGTACTGTTTTTGGTTTGGTTCGTTTGTTTGTTTGTTAACACTTTAGCAGCAAAACTATTGGTTCAATTCAAACCAAATTGGATTTATAGATTGCCAGTGACTCAGAATAGATGTCATTACATTTTTGGAAAGGTAGGTCAAAGTTAAAATTTTTTATGATTTTTAAAAAAATCTTCCCATTTACTTATTAAGAGGCGAAATACGTGTGAGGGGTGGGGGTTTGTTGTCCCTGGCACCACTTGTTGATTTTTGCAAGTATAGACTTCCTAATGTTTTCAGCAGGATCAGACAAATACATTTACCAGCCTCTCTCAGTAGACTTGACTCCTTTGGGCCTCTTTGAGAACTGGAAAATACCTTGAGGGCAGTGAAGGGACTCATGTTCTTGTCTTTCTTTGTGAGTTTGTAGCTTTTATGTGGTGAAGAGGTTTGGGCCGTTAACGCCTCTGTGGTCGCAAGCTCTCGGAGCAAAGTGACGCCTTCCTGACAAGGTCGGCTCAGCCCTCAGAGACATGGCCTCTTAACTGGCCCTAACAAGATAATAACTCCACACGGTTCCCCTGATCAGCAGCAAATTGTTTCTTTAAAGACTTAGGGTTAGGGGGAGAAGAGGAGTGGGCTTTACTGGACTGACCTTGAATGGTGCTCATCAACGATCCCAGGATGTGTTATCCGATAATCTTTGCCATGCACACTGCTGATAAACATGCCGTTTTGGGTGACACCCTCACTCATTTCCTGGCTTCAAGCACGCCATGCATATATCTAAAACGTGCATTAGGTGATATAGATGAAGATATGCCTATCATTGGAAAATCTCAAGACCAACTGGGCTTGTGTGAATTTAACTTGAAGTTGTTTGCAGGAAAGGTCAACTGGTGTTTACTTCAAGGATGATGCCAATACTGATTATTAATAATCAAGGATAACCAATATTTTGAACTGGTATACAGTCCATGTGCAATAAAATTGAAGATCTTGGTGTAAAACTTTAGAATAATGCTCTGACCCTAAACTTTGTTGAAAGGACATTATTAAGACTTTTCTCACGAGTACACGAAAATTAAATAAAGTGAAAATTAATAAAACTAGTAAATTTTCAATTTGTACTAAAATATAAGTCTCCATATGTATTCTCCATTTAAAAAGACACAAGTGCAGAAAGCAATGAATGGTGACTACAGAAAGAAAGCAGGTGTTCATCCAAATATATCAGAAATTTAAGCAAATTTTCATAAAGTCAACAAAGAACATGGATTGTGATGGTTTTAGATGAGGCATTCCACGCAAGAACATACCTGAGTGATTGATAGAGCAGCTTTAACAAGTGTTTTGTCAAAGCTGGCTTATTTGTTATTCCTGAATCACACTGCTGGTCTGAATTATATAGCATTTTTTCCAAACTCTTCCAGTTGCTTTTCAGAATTTTTCATAGTTTTCCAAAGCTTTGCCAAATATTTGGTCTGCAGTGCTTGATAAATAGTGTTATATGCTGTTGTTTTCCATTTACTATGCCATTTATATTTGCTTCTTGTGTTAATTCAGGGAATGTCGCCATTGTTGGCGTTCCCACAGTTTCTTATGTCTAAACTTAAAATGCAATTATGAAGCAAACATGTGAAGAGAAGTAGCTGCATCATTAGATAAAAAAAAAGTTTAATAGAAATAGAAATTAATAGAAAAATTGCTAAATATAAGACAGTGCTTCAAGGACATGAAGTCTGATGTTATAACCATCCAAACACCAGAAAACATTCTCATAAAATGTCATTGCTCAATAAACAGTTGTACTTTCATTGTAAATAACAGCAGTGCACCAGGGCTTTGTCCAACTTTACAATGTCACATAATCCCAGGCGGGTGTTTTGTTGACCTCCTTATATGTGACTGTAAAGATTTCACGTGCCTACATTTACCTCTCCCATAACCCTAAATTTCTCCCCTGACGACATACCCTCATGTTTGTGTAGGGAGCATGAAGGTATGTGGCCTAAAGGTGCCAACGCTGTGTAAAAGGAAAGGAAGTATCCTCTTGGCCCCAAAAGAGGACACTTAAGGAAGGGCTTAAGGAGGGTAACAGTTTATATCCTGAGTCCATTTGTCATCAGTGTGTAACGTTCTAATGATGGGAAAGTTATGACCCTGATTATATTAGCCTACGGGCCGGTGCACTTACTTTGTTCCTGGCCTGTGAGCTAAAGCTAATATGGCTAAGCTCAGTGTATAGGGTAATCCTGGTGGATGTCTTGGCTTAGTGACAAGAAACTCCAATATTTTAAAGTACGGCATTATGAGATGCTGTTGTCTTGTTCTCCCATTGATGTTTTCAATTATAGTGAATACGCAGACATGTCACCCCCATCGTCTACCAGTTGCCCCCTGCCCTGTGTTTGTGCTGGCTTTGTTTTTATGACCACTTCAATGATCCGTTGCCGCTGGTGTTAACACAGCTGAGGTGCATTATACAGACTGTTGTTCCTGCATTTTACCTGGCTCCAGGCTCTCTTAGCAGTCTTGACTTTTTGTTGCATTCACTTCAGATATCCACATGTACACTGTCTTTCACAAGCACACAGTCAGGTCCATATATATTTGGACCATGACATAAATTTTGTAGTTTTTCCTCTGTACACTGCCACAGTGGATTTGAAGTAAAACAAGGATATAAGATGGGATTGAAATGTGGGCTTTCAGCTTTAATTCACGGGGCTTAACAAAAATATTTCATTAACTGTTTAGGAGTTATGACCATTTTAAACACTGTCTTTTCATTTTCAGAGGCTTCTATAGTTGAATGAAAATCCAATTGTAGTCAATAACTACCTGGATATATGTCATATAAGGAGCTGGCTCTATATGCAAAGTTTGAATTGACCATGGCCACTTTTGTCACTAAAACATTTGACATCAAATGCTCATCATAAAATTTAGGGTAAGACTGATAGTAGAGTTGATTCCCTTTCAGGAAAACACCATTGTTTTAATAGCTATTTGTCAGTGGTGGAATATAACTTGTACTTTTAATGTGACTATAGGTAAGTTCCTTTTTGAATATATTCATCTTATTCAACTTTAAACCTGATATTTCACAAAATCTCAGCGGTAAATAATATGCTTTTTATTCCACCACATTGCATTAGTCTGACATTTTCAGTTATTTTCTTTGTGAAGATAAAAGCATTCCTTTGTATGTTGAGAAAGTCATCCCCCTTCTTAACCTAAATAAACTTTCTGTAACCTTCCTGGTTTCAGAATACATTGTTGCAAAGTTGAAAATGATGCTGTTTTTCTGAGCTCATAAAAAGTTGACTTTGTAGAGATACATGCCTGTCGCAGGACAACACTGGACACGTATGACAATCTCATGGAAGATCATGTTTTGCTGTTGATTAATTTACATATACAGCATATAGAGAAGTTATCCCTTACAGACCTAAAGCTGTTTTTGTGGTGACTTCCAAATGTTTTTTTCTCTACATCTAAGCTATCCTAAGTGATTCATCACTATGTATTATTTTATCCTTGAAAAACAGATATAAATGTAATTTACTGATCATGTAGATGTTCATAAAAGCTCAGACTTAATTCAAAGGTTATTATATTTTGACAAGCAGAAGAAAAACAGACTTTTTCCCGTTGAACATATAATGTGTCTACAACCCCTGCCATTTGTCAAATTACATGGGTTTTGTTGGTGTATTGATTGTACAGAACATAATGGCATTTTCATGTTTGGTGCTGAGACTCTGAATGTCCAAATGGGTCATATCTAAAGCCAGTGAAAAACTGACAAACTGCATTTAACCTCAGTTATTTATCTTTATTTTATTTTTTAACTTGTCCAGCATCATAACAGCAGATTGATGGTCTGGCTGCCTTGTTGTGCTGAACAAATTTGCTTTGCCAAGGGGAACTTCATAAAGTATATAAGGCTCCCCTTGATATTCCACCGTTTTTATTTTGGGTTTTGTTGAACCACATTTTGATGCTGGACCTGACAGGAAAAAGATGGCAGAGACCCTCACACGAGAAAATATCAACAATAATACAACAATAATGACAAATGTAATTATACAATATAATGATAATAACCAACAATAATCCACGACACCCACAGGAACTGAGTGAACTAAAAAAAAAAAAACCATGAACAAAACATCATAAAAAGTTATTTAAATGCATTGACAGGATTAATGGCTCAAAATGCATTGAGCATTTTAGATCAGTGGGTGCTTTTGGTTTCTGTCGACTATTTAGGTCTTTGAGGGTTAATAAACTGCAATGTGCTCAGTCTTGCGCATTGTTATTTTTCATCCATATAGTTTTAAATCAGTCTCTTAATTTCTCTTAATATTATTTTGTCAGTTAGTGTATTCTTTAATGGACAGGATTACCTCAAACACTGCATTAGGACTGTTTACTTACTGCATCTCATCTCCACAGATTAACACCGATATCAACAATTTAAGAAATGCAGTTAAAACTTTCCCAACACCTGCTTGTTACATGTGCACTTAATTTACAGTCCCAGTCTGCACATTCTGTATAATCTGAGTCCACAGAGACCAGGTGTCTGAACGACAGCGGTGAGCTGGATAATATCCATCAGTGTCGGTTTGTCAGTTGGTCTGTGGGCTTTGTTGGTGGTATTGTGGGAGCGCCAACTGCAATAAAGGTTTTTATGATGTGGCAGAAGTGGATTCTGAGCGTCTGTGCCAACAGCGATCCAGATGTTTCTCCCACAGACCGATGTGGTATACATAAAATACATACGTTGAGGTGCAAAAGACACATAGCACTGCATACATCCGATCTGTGAATCTCACCGCTTTCCTTCTTCTTCTAGCTGAAGGCATATTGTCAATAATTTAAAGAACCACAAGAGATTTAGCGGCTGTCTGACACTCATTATCCACAATACCTCACTCATCACATTCTGCCTCTACTTCTCTCTCTTTGTAAGTTTATTCCTGAAGTTTTTGTTGATACATTTTTGACACTTCATTGTATAAGCACATTTAGATTCCCCCAACAGAGATAACAGTGAGGGTATACAATTAAAAGTATAAATGTGCATGTACATAATGTAAAATATTTATAAATAAGTAAAAAAAAATAGAGTAATGCAAACCCCATCATACATTTTTGAAATACTTTCACCATGTTTTTGTGTATATTTTACAAAATGGATGAATTGCTTTTCTCTGAAGATAACAGTCTCTAGTATTTCTAAATTCGATTTTAGATATTTGTTATATTTTAGTTATTTATTTAATTTCATCCTGTTAATCCTGTTCCCATTTGTTGTATGTTTATGGGTACATTGTTTCTGGGTTCATTGTATGATTAAGGGTATGGATTTTCATAACAGTCTGAGGTATTGCTGATTTTCTGTTGTCACTGTATGCATCACCTGTCTGTGAATATACAGGCCAAACCTGCTGAGTTTATGATCAGAAATCCTAGAGATGTATATGATAAAGCAGATACAAGAATCAAACATTTTCACCATGTTTGGTTTTTGGGAGGATCCAAGTGTCATCCAGATAAACCATATTTTCAATAAAATAGACATATTTACGTCATGCTTTGTTCTACTTCATGTGGAGGTATCTCGGCTTCAGTTCGTCTACTATAAGTCTAAATCAGTACACCCTCTTTCTTTTTTTAACAACAAACACAGCTTCTCCTCTCCCTCCCAGCAGTGCACTGGTGACACACATTCCGGCAGTGACAGTGAACAGTGCTGGAGCCACTGTTGTAGATGGACCTTGAACTCTTTAAAGGGACGTCTGGACTCGCAGCAATGACCCACCGGCAGCCCTCGCTGCCCGGCTACAGACTGTAACTCTATAGCCTCATTGTCACGCTCCATATCCTCCCGGTGACCCCGAGCCCAATTATACAGCTGACCCGGGCTTGATGATATAACCTTGGGCGTCTTTTGGGGCTGCGGGAGCTCAAGAGTGCACCTCTTGTCTATCATGACATGTCAGTTCTGCGTGTTAACCAGACACTTCCCTGAGTGGTCCCACAGGGGGTTTGGGAGGAAAAGCGGCTCCCATGCAGGGCCCCGTATATTTCATCACAAGGCTTTGGTTTTAGATTTACAGTATAATGAGAGTTACATGCTTTTATGTTGTAAACATCTAATGTCTAGTCCAGTTGTGTGTTCTTGTGCCTACATAAATATTGCATCCACTTCCTACTAGGGCTGTATTTTACAAGAATTTGGTGATATAACATGTGACATAACTCAGGGGCTTTGATTCAGCATATTACAATACTGTAATAAAGCAGTATTCCCCCAAGAGGCCAAGGTTTCAGTGATTTTATCATGGCTAAGAGGTGTTGGTAGTCACAACACAAAGTGGAGTGTCTGACACCCCCTTAGCCAACCCTACATCACTGTCACAAATGGCTTATTGCTTTATAAAACTGCCACAACATGTACCTGGCAGGAAATAAACACTTAGCCACAAAATACAATAAACATCGATAACAACTAAACTTTGTTGTGCCACGCATTATACTGTAGTTGTTCAGTGACATTTAGCAGAATGGTTGCTAAGGAACTCACTGATGCAGTGACAAGCTGCTTAGAGGCTGAACTGGTTATTTACCTGGATATCACCATTAGCTTAATTGTGCAGTGTTTGAGTAGTGCTTAGTTGTGCTCCTTCCTCTTTACTGGTTCAGGGCTTTGTTTCAGTTGTGCAACACCTGAAGTAATAGAGAATACTTATTTTAGTTTGTGTGATAATAACACTATACAGGCAATTCACATTTCTGCCCCATTACTGATATGATTTGTCTGCCTTTAGGTCGGTATCACTGACTTTTGTACATTTCTCTGAGAAATCAGTGAGGAGTCTACACAGGCACCACAGCTTTGCATCTCCTCAGTTTCATTTATTTTACCATTCTCCTTTCTTTTTTCTTCCTCTTCTATCCTGTCCATCTCTTTTCACCACTCACCCAAGTGAATATTTTAAAACAATCTGTGTATTGATGTAATTGCTCAAAATCCTGCCTAGTCAATCAGAATCTAGAACCAGAACTATCCATTTTATAAAACTTATTTTTTGCAGTCAGATTAGTGGGATCTACATTTGATTTATTAGACTTTATAACATCCTCCTTTCATGAACTGTCACATCTTTCTACTCATTAAAATGATTACTGTGTTATTGAAAATATATCACAAAACATAAAATTATAATACCCCCTTTTGATATGGTCTTAAAGTCCTACTTTCTACTTTGTGTGTAATCGTTTTGGCAAGCACGTTATTCTACAATGATTTTTTAAAAAATGCAAAATGGGATTAGAGCTCCTTAAACAGATTTAATGCAACAGTGAGCACTCCAGAAATGTGAAAGAAAAATATTTGGACACATTGCTTTTACCTTTTATTAAATTGCTTTTTTATTGTACGGTAGTATAAACTGAAGGAAGCTGTATTGTAAGTAGATATGACATGTATGCTCATTGAATTTCAGCGCATCTTGAAGTCTCTGTGCATGCTCAGCAGCTGTGGTACATTAAAGTGCTGCATGCTTAGTATGCACTATAAGCTCTGGAAAGCCTGCCTGTCACTGGTGAAATGTTTCTTAATGGATGAGGACTTGATTTACATTTCCACTGGTATGTGCATAATACAGTGAATAAATCTTTATACTTAAAGTGAAGGTTAAGGAGGTAGTAGTAATGGACAAAATAAGGCACTCTTTTTTGACAGTCTTGATGAATGTAGCTCCCTAAAGAAATGGTTAAGTTGTAAATTGTTTCTAAAACACAAGTACATTAGGTGCTTAATGAAGAAATAATGGATGTTGTTATAGATGATTGTCAACTACATGTGTTCAGCCACTTCTCAGAAGCCTTGAATTAAGATTTGTTACCGATATAATCTGTTTCTTGATTTGGTTTCAAGCAAATTTGATTTATTATCGAAGGGTCTTGTTTGGCATCTGCTTTGTTGGAGATTGTTGTCAGCTGTCAAAATCCAAGACTTTCACACCAGCGAGTGGAGTTTGTATCGACACTCATGTAGGTTGTTAGGTTTAGGCAATAAAAGTATATTTAGGAGATAATGATTGTTTTGTTTGTCATGCTGTTTGTGATATTGTGAACTCACATAACATAATTTTGGTATCCTTCTGTAAAACTAACAAAATGCTTTCAGCTTGTAAACATAACCCTTTAAAGTTTAGTAATGCTGTTGTTAAAATCAGATGATGTTGTGAATGAAGTTGGATCTTTGGTCAGAGCAAAATACGTTTTTCATATTTGCAGTTTACAGTTTGTATTCATGTTCAGGTCAAACATTTGTACCACTTCAGTATAACCTGAGTTAATTAGTGGCAACATTGAGTACGATTTAGTTCCACACAAGCATTATTTCTTAATAGTAGATACTGGTGTATTACCAAGAATGACATGACTCAGTGATTTCTTAAAATAAGATTTTTAATATTACTTATTATCATAAAGATATATTTACACACTTTACAGAAATAGAAAATAAAAACACAAAGCTACGCATGAAAGGAAAAATAAAATAAGTACTCCAAGAGCTAAAGCTTATCTTTTATAAATTAGAAACCAAAAGTTCAAATATGTACACAGTATTTCAACCATTTCTGATACACTTGTTTTATTTATTTATTTATGTCATTTATTTTTGCCCAGTTCAACATCAAAACAGAGACAGGGACTGTACATTTGGCCTGGTGAGTAATATGAGCACACACCATAAACAGAATATAATTTTCAGGAGTAATACATTGTCTTTCAAATGGTATCTGCTTGAGACCTAGTAACACTGTTGCGATGGCGTGTATGCCTACAGACTGCATCTCTCCTCAGATTTTTCTGAATGTTGCTGAACTTGGACACAGTAGTTACAGAGATGGAGAATGTGTCACAATCAAGGCAGGAGGGGCCTGTGCTATTCTGGGTGTAGGAAGTCTCATTTTGAGGCTCCAAAGATAATGACAGATCATAGTCATTTCCCATGGGAGATAAAATCTAGTTATCCTTTGGATTGCCCAGCCGGTGGAAATGTGTGAATGCATTGGATTGAATATCAGCCACTTGATCCTGCAGACACCCACTCTGAAGGCCAGCATGATACAGTTTGATAAGCTCAGAGATTCACAAGGTAAAATCATGGAATGTGTAGCAACTTGATTTTCCATTTCCACAATGAGTGAAATGTTAAGTGGTATAATGTCATTCAAAGGAATTTCATCTGGTAGACAAGTGACAGTAGAGAATGAAAACAGGATAAAAAAATAAGAACCCTTGTTTTATATGGGAAACAGAGACTGATGGCTAAGCTAATATTTTTATGACCTGCTGCTAGCTTATTCTCATCTCCACCTGTAACACTAATCTATCTCTCTGCTCATCCCCACTCCTCACACACTCCTCGCCAAATGCATTTGGACAAAAAGAACTAAACACAAAGGGGCAAGTTCTCAGAACAAACATTTTTCTACCAGGAAAACATGCTAACAAGTGCATAGGAACATTACTCAGGCCTTGTGATGGTCACAGAGAAGGAGAACTGGAGAGGAAACATTGAGAGGATAGGAACTGTTTCTCTTGTGTAAGCCTTGCTGGAAAAGACCATTAAGGAAAATGGTTTTGCTCCCCGAGCATAATGTATTGGTTTACCATTTCAGTTTGAGCCTGGACGTGCTTGTCCTTCCACACCACAAGGCCCATTAACCTGATGTGCAGGGGAGGGCTGTGGGCTATGATCTACAAGAAAAGAATGCCTGAAAGCTTTCACGTGTCCACGACATATTGTGCTGCAGACTACTTTTCTATTTTGTTACATCCACAAAAGATACAGCTTTTCACACTGTATTCAAAAAGTAAGCTTTGGACAACCAGCTAGACAAGAATCAGACAAAAAATTGTCACAATACACTGGAAAACCATTCCATACCAAGAGACTCTTGTTTTCAGGGTGTATTTTTCCAGCAGCATAATGGAATTGCAAAAGTGCAGCCTTGCAAACCCATACAGAGAAGTCTTGGAGCAAAGCCACGTCTATTTGTTGGGACTATAGCTGACACTGGAGACTTTGGATTGTGGGATATTTGGCTTTTGATTTTTGGATTCAACTAATAACCAGACCAAGATTCAAAGGGTACTCTCCATAAGTATTGGTTTGCTCTGGTTTCTGAAAGGGCAGCATGGCTGGTGCAGATGGTGAGCATACATTCATGAAGAACAGTGCGGATACAGACGTTGCTCGGCTCCGTAACAATAACTTCTGAGATGGGGGAAATATTGATTTGAACCCCTTGTCATGACCCAGTCTACTCCAGCATCCCAACTCCTGCTTAGAGCTTCCATCCCCAGCTCATATCCTCCTACTATCTTCCCCAATAATACATGAGACATCCTGAGCAAAGCTGTCTCATTCCCGAGGAGCATTAATGAAATCTACATCTCTGTCTGAGAGGGTATGAAAAAATAATGGTGAAACTGAAATTATTACTCTTCACAGTGCCCTAGGATTTAATACATTTTTAATCAAGGTGAGCTTGGCTGGGTGGATTACCACTGTGATTTTTGATGCTCTCTTAATAAAAGCTTCTCATGCTGGGAGTGAGAAGACTCTGCGTTTTATAATAATATTTGCATGAGACATGGCGAGAGGGAAAAGGTGTTGAAAGTCGAGGTTAACCTGCCAGTTGCTTATCTGGTCAAAACTGACTGGAATAAGGGTATTTGCTTACTGAAATGAAAGCAGGGTTTCACCCAAAGGCCCAATTAAAAAGAAAAAATCAGATGATTCAAAGGTGGCTGCTCTACAAGTTGCATATGTTATGTGAAATCAGAAGGGGTATGGTGATTGAAAAGGGGGAGAGGGGAAGGGTGTGGTTTCAGTCTAAGCCAATTTAACAATAAGCTCAGACTAAGTGGCCCGGGCCAGCCTTGGGGAGATCCATCTGAGAAAGATTAACTCTAGGATTTAATGAGCGTAATGATCAAAGCCACGACCACCTGTGCTGTGGAAGGGCAGACTAGAAAGGCAACTGTACCCAACATAATGCAGGGAAAGGAACTTGACTAGAAACGACTGTATCTAGATACATGGCTATACTGGTGTATACATAGAGGGAGAGTAAAGATACAGTATACGAAAATATGCTCATATAAGCTTTAAATGTATTGTATGTTTGTGTTTTGTTAAATAAATGCACAAAATAGACTGCTCTAGTACAAGCCTCTATCACAGCACCCTGAGAAAAAAAGAAATAAAACTACTTAAACACATATATAAACATAAACAGTAATATATTCCAGTATGATGGAAAGGCATAGCATTTAGTCAGTGAAAGATATCGGTCAAAGGGTCAAATCAGCTTTATGCTGAATGTTAAAACAGCCAGAGCACTAGTGGCATATTAACTAAGCTTGTGTTTGCTTTGAAACTGTTTTTTTTTGGTCTAATTTAACTTGTCCTCCTCACATGGGATTTGCTTCATTTTGCAAAAAAATTTTAATGCATAATGTGTCAGTGTATCAAGACTTTAAACAAGAGGTAATGTGTTTCTCCCTAACCGTTCATTCTTGTGTTCCTGGCAGCATTGTGGAGAAGGTTATTATTTGGCACTTCATTAAAAGGCAAGGTGGCCTGTCGGTGGAGCAGACCGCCCCTGCCAGTTAACAGTCGTGTAGAGCAGCTGCACAGGGCAGCAGTGTTGTGAGAAGGCTGGGGATTGGGGACAGGATTGGGATTGGGATTTGGGGTCAAAGGACTCATCCAAGGTGGGACATGTTACAGTAACCTTGAGCGCATCAGTAAACCCCCTAAGGTGTTAATGAGTTCAGAAACACCAAAATAGCTTTGGATTAAAGAATCTCCTAAATGAAGGACTTATTCGGTCACTAGATAGATTGTTTTGACAATATGTGCTCTCTTCTCAGTCCAACTTCACTTTGCATGTTTTGTCATTAGGAGGTACAAAGCACCATTAATGATGATAAATTAAGCCATGGTCATTAATGTCTTTCAGATGTAGTGCTCTTGCTCTTGTATTACAAACACAAAACCTTTGATTCCTTTCCACAGCAGACAGTGTATCCTAAGTGAACGAAATATTTGCTATTAAAACTGACACTGCTCTTCTCCCTCCAGTAAAGCCATACGTAGCTACACAGCAATGGAATCAGCGGCTGCAGTAACCTTGAATCTGAGAGATGGGAATACCACACCGTGGAGAAGTGACAGATGCTTTAAGACTCAGATTGTTTTGACCGGGCTCCCTCTCCACCACATGTCATGCAAAGTGTGTGAGACAATCAGGGAGATTGCTATGATTTGGCTCTATTAAGCAAATGATAGGAAAATTTAAAAAAACACTTGGGAGAAGACAGAGATAGATAATTAGTGAGGGAGTGAGAGAAGGAGAAAGAGAGAGACAGAGAAATAGAATCTGATAGCTCGGGCTCAAACCCCCCCACCCCCCCCTTCCCTGCCCCCGATTCCTCCTAGAGCTGAGGGTGAGCGGCTTGTCCTGATTTTTTTGTGGACAGAGTTGCTTGAAGAACCAGCAGGTGCTATGGACATCACTCTTCAGGCTGGGCAAGCGTAGGCCCTTCGTTGCAAGGCCCCCCAAGGCAAAGGAAGAGCATAGAAATCAGAACCTGGGGGAGGGCGCTCAAAGCAGTGCCTGCAAAACAAGGGAAATAACAGACAAAAAAAACCCCTCCAGTTAATGTATGTTTTCCATTACTTATTCAAATGCACAAATAACATTTACTCAGGTCTTTTCAGTTCCACCCCTGTATTGTTCAGACTGCCTGACCAAATCTGTCTTTTTGTGCATACTACAGATTTCATGCAGATTTATGTTTGGACAACAAAAAAAATGGCCAAAATCTGAGGTTTTTAACTCTGATCCAAGCCACATTTGGTGGTGGCTTATGTACTATGATATACTTATGTAGAGAAAAAGCTGGAAGGCAGGCAAACTGATGAAGCTGCATCACCTACGAGGGCCATTCAATAAGTTCATGGCCTCACCCAGAACAGAACAACACAGACTGATAATTTATATTTTATTTTTCAACATAATCTCCATTTACAGCAATGCACTTGGTCCATTGATGTTCAAGCATCACTATCCCATCACAAAAGAATGTAACATCCTGTATTATAACAACCAGTATTTCTGGGTGAGGCCATGAACTTATTGAACGACCCTCGTATGTGCTACTGAAACTTCGCAAAAAATTATAGAAACAATAACTATAATCAATATACAATCATAATAATAACCATAAAAATAAACTAACTGCAGTATGAACAAAGCCTACCCTGTGAGGTTTTAAAGGAGATAGCCTACATGTATGATTTTTTTGCAGTGTGACCTAATTTGAGAACAGCTATCAGAATAAATTAATTTACAACACTTTACATTTATCACAATTCTCCTCTGGTGGGAATCACTTAAATTCCAGAGGACAGTTGAGATGGAGATCATCAGTGGAGGAACACTGAGGTCTTAGACATAATAAGAACTTGGGGTGACACCTCAACACCAGCCTTTGCCTCAGAAATTCCATAATTAAAAATGTAGTTCTCTTAAAGCTAAACCTAGTTCGCAGCACTTTCTTTAAATGTTTGTTTCCAGTGAAAACATTTTCCAGTCCATCCAGTAAATATTGAGATACAGTGCCAAACTGGTGGCACTAGAGGAAGATCAGGAGATCTGAAATGGAATCGTGGGGATTCAACCTTTAAATGTTTCTTAAAAGTTCACAGTAAACAACTATTTCTCAAGATGGTTCAGACCAAGCAGTGGATTGACAGACTTTTTGTGACATATGTTACATTCCAACTATGTTGTCTTTTGAGTTATGGTGTGATTGGCATGATTCCTATTTTATATGCCACGCAGATATTTCAATTTCCTCTCCTATGTGGTTGTTTTCACAGTGGTATACTCTGTTATCTTGAAATTGAACAATGTTACATAAAAAACAGCGAGGGAAAGGTTATCCCAGACATGTTACAACGAGATTTCATGGTCTTGGTCTTGATAGAAAAGTGTGGTAGGGAATGAAAAAAAAACAATTTTATAGCTCACTGTTGAACACAAGCCCAGCATTATCCCATGCTCTAGGCATCAGTTCTTGTCAATGAGGAAATCTTTTATCTTGCCTCCCTTTTATCTCCACCTGTCCTGTGATAATTTCCTGAGATTTAGGTGAGTGGTGCGGTAAGCTTTGTTACATGACAACAAGGCTCATTCACAGATAAGAGACTGTTCTTGATTCAGGATGGCATATTTCTCTGGTCATGTAATGCCCAGAGAAGTGATGTGCATTGTATCTAATCTTCACTGACTTTTATTGTAGTTGTTTTGTTTTGCCCTTATGTTTTTGTGCACAGAATGATCTCAGTGTTGTAGCCTATTGATGTCAGTCTACATAACAGAGTGAGTGTAAAGGAAGAGTTGCAGAGCTTCTTTACTCTTGTTGTTTTTTTTTTTTTTCTTTTCTGGAAACTCTTTGGACGATTCATTCACCAAGCTTTCTCACACTCAGGGCCTCTAGAGATTTTCATGAATTGCCTGCGGCTTTAAATCTGTAATATCCTGTCGTCTTTTAGGCTGTCACTGGCATGGCTTAGATCCAAGAGTTGTAATAGCTCGTTCAGATCTGAGGCTACTCAGTTGCTCAGGAGGATGACCCGGGTCGCCATCTTTCTTCTCCGAGCCGCTCACATCTGGAATGTGTAATGATGAGAAGTCAAACTTTGCCTTAGGTGTCTTATCGAATAAAAGATGAGCTGTTGTTGACACAGAAATGGGGAGATCTGGCTAAATAGGGTAGAGCTGGTAGGTGGACGCTGTTGACTGCTACCATTGTTGTAATCTATATTTAAACAGGACATTAATGAGGTTTAAACCAATAACTATATGTCCTTATACAGTCAGTCATCCTCCGAGATCTGACTCAGCTTGATGTCTCCACTGAACTGTAGCTTTGATCATAAACCTTTGTGTTTGGGTGAAACAAAGTGCATCTCCAGCTGCTTCCAGAGGTATTTTTTCCATCATCCCTTCAAACTGAAGAAGAAAGCAGGACACATGAAGAAGAGCAGTGCCAGCGTCAGAGAGAGAGGGCTGCTTGATGAATTGGTGCTAGTTATCAGATTGGTATCATGCAGAAGCCACTGTACAAGCTGGTATGGAAAGTTTGAGGAAGTTCAGACTTTTAACTCCTTGAACCATTTCCCCTCAAATGCTGCAAATACTCAAACCAACTCATACGTCGATCAGGTTGGAGTATATTGCCCTCTTTGACCCAGGTGGACTTTGCAAGACTGAGCTGAACCAAAAAAGGACAGAAACAAAAAAAAAAAAAACTTCAGACACTGTGGTTTAAGGGGTGTTTGTGGAGACGGCATTGAGACTCGCTGAGCTGTTCACTTTTAAAGAGCTTCACAACTTCCTAAAGCTCCCCTTATTGTGTGTTACTCTGGCACTGAGCACAAGCACTGACCGCTCAGCTCACAGAGAGGATTCTCACATTCTATTGGCAGAGTGAGGAAAGCTGGAGGACCTGAGTTGTCCTTCAAGTGCATAATTCCCTGGCTTTGACCCTGCTCATTGTTTCCACTTTTGTTCAACTGCCTGTGAAGACTTGTATGGGAAGCAGGAGTGACTTTAAAAGAAGTTTCACCTTGTCAAAATGTACAAAAAACTACCATGATCCATAATTCGATATAGATTGTAAAACCTTTCTAGTGAAATGAGCTTCCAGACATCTATGGCTTTGATCCTTTTGCTTTAAAACTGATTAACCATGCCTTGACACCCTCTGGCTGCAGCCTCCTCTCACTATGGGTTTAATTTATAGTGACCCTCTGTGGGTTAGTGGTGTATAGTCGGCACCTCCTGCAGTGATATTGTGTCTTGTCGAGTTTCTCTGTCTCTCGGTGTCTGAGAGAGACACGTGAATGGTTCCTGTGCTTCTTATTGTACTGCTTCTATCTTACATTTATAGACACATGTAACATTAGCAAGTACAGGAGTTTAAAATCTTGTTTTTTTAATGATCAGGATGTTTTTATTTAAATACAGTTTGTTTTGGTTCAGGATAGAAAATGAAACTGTTAAGGTGAGAAGTAAAATATTATGTGAGATTCTGGATGAAAACTTTTCACATAAAGACTTGGTTTACTTGACGCCAAATTAAACATTCCTTCAAGGAAAGTGGTGCAGTGAAGAAACCCAACGCCACAAAGTGTTATCTTTGGTACAAGATTTTAATTGACTGAATCAGGCTCAAAGAAAAGATTTACTCCAGATGGATTGATTTAAGGTTTAGGTTTCTAAGAATAACTGTCCCCCATATGAGGAAATAAATTACGTAGGCATAAAAGCATCTACTATCATTTTATGAATTCAGACAAGCTGTTGGGCTTCAGTCCAACGATGTATTAAGAAATTATTTTGTTCAATGCCAATAATAACATTCTTGCACTAGAGTTGGATCTGGCTTCGCCATTAACAAAGTTCCTGTAAAACTCTGAGTTTCCCACTTGCCATCGAAAACATCCGAAGTGATTCTGCCAACAAAGTATTTAGGGCTCAAAATGATTTCTCTTGGAAATTCCTCTATGAAATTATAGTTTCTCACTAGTCAGCAGTTACGATTTAGTATATTGGGAAGCGCTGTTTCTCTTGAGAAAAGGCGTATCTCTGACTTAACAGAAAGTTGGTCACATAGGAAAACACAACAAAGACAGAATCCAAGTAGGTAAAAAGCCTTTTACTTTGTGATGCCAACTGTTTTACTTAAGTTTGATGGCATTCTCCACTAACAAAACCTAGCGTTTTCTCACCCCTGCATTTTACTAACTCACCTTGCTCTAGAACGGCATTGGCCCCTTGTGGGAAAGACGGGGCCGTGGGCGTCTCCTTTTCCAGCCAGATGGTCTGTGGGTCTGACCGGTCCTTGCAGGGTTTTGCTGGACCAGCTTTCTCACCGTAGCTGCCTCTTCCAGCTCTCTGCCATGCTCCGTGGAGGCCATGGGACCTGGTGGAGGAGAGGCTTATTACAATAGATCCCCAAATTGCAGTATTTCACAGCTCCCTCCCATTCAGAGGATCGCATTTTGATCATGAGCCAAGTCTATCAGTGTTCAGGAAAATGTGAAGTGAGTTCCAAGGAGGGATCACTGAGATAATGGATGAGGAAACAAGAGACATGTATAGATAAGTGTGTGTGGGCCTCTTTAAGCCCACCCAGCATTGTGGTTCATCAATTCAGTATGGTGAAACCAAAGCATATATAGATGTAGGACTGGTTGAAGCAAGAAACCCAAACACTTGTGTCTCATGTCTCTGTCACTCTGCCTCAAGATTACAAACACCACAAAGCACCAGACCTTGCAGAGGTGCATCCCATCTCTGTGTTTTATCCAAGATTAGAGATGAATTTTAGGTATATGGATGTGTGTGTGTGTGTGTGTGTGTGCGTGTGCACATGTGTGTTTGAGAGTGATCCCAGATGTTCTTAGTCATCTCTCAATAACTGTGGCCTGATCCCCTTAAGCCCTTCTTTCCAAATGGTTTGGTCCACCTCAAGTGTCTCTATAACCTTTTAACCTATCACAAACTGAAAGACCTCCTCTTGGCATGTTTTGAAGCATAGCTTTAGTTGTAATGGGATATTTTTAACGTGGGTGATCTTTCACACTACAAGCAGTGCTTCAGTCTAGTGAAATTTGAGAAAAAGCAGGACTGGATTTGTTATTTGGCCATGTTAAAATGTGTGAGCAGATATTGTACAGTTGTAACACATTTTCTTGCCTTTATATTTTTAAGAACAGTTGAGAGACAACACTATTGGAATAGTGAACAGAAAGTACATAAACATTTGTTACCAAGATGCCCCATAGTATTGCACATTTTATGATAGAAATAAACCCATTACAAGCTCATTTCAATTCTTTATTGTTCTGAAATAAAACTGTGGAGGGATAATCTGTGCCACTTTTCTTGCTTTTCACCAAATAGTCTTACATTTCCCAACCCCTCTCTCAGATAAGGTTTTCCTCAGAGCCAATTAACAACAACAGGCATTTACCATTAAATAGCTGATTGACATCACCCACAAGGGGTTATGACATTGGTGTTTCCTCTCCTTTAGGACACTGTTACCGTTTATAGCAATCTCCAGATAATGACCTTTCTTGGGTTTACGACAGCTTGGGCGAGGACACAGCTTAAGATTAGTCACTCAGTTGACTGTGAAGGTGAGAAAACCAAGAGGACAGTGGTCAAGCAGCTTATAGAAGCCATGATGATGCTAGGTTGTTTGGTTCCTTAAGACTCTTTTCAGCTGTTATTGTTTTTAGTGGTAATACTTAAGACTGTTATATGAGCAAGCCACAGTTATGACTAGGGTTGTGTAGTATCAGGATCTATTTTGTATGGTGATAGAAAAATGTCTGTTGTTTCATATTATTCTTTATTGTTTGTAATGTGTTGCCAGTCACTCTTTATAGCAGTTTTTTTTAAAATCATTTGGACACCTTGCATTCTTCCACACACCATCGATTCAGACAAGAAATCCTAATGAAGCCAACACAAACAAACATAAAGGACAATGAACAGTATTATACAGAGTATTTACTTTGCAGTGAACACAATGAATTCCTTCACTATATTGTTGCTTTTGTTTCTGTGGAAATTACAAGTAAATTACAAAAAAAACATAACCACAAGTGAGGAGGAGCTGTGTAGTTGTTTTAAAGCTGTTATAACTGTAGCATTATATATATATATATATATGTATATATATATATATATATATATATATATATACACACACAGATGGATAGATAAAGATATATAGATATAGATATATAATTGTGACCTTAAAAGTGCAGTCTAATAAAAAATGTAAAACCTTTCTTAAAAGTCTCAAACTTTGCTAAAACCTGAGATCAGTTTGACTGGACGGCATTTCTCCTCAGCATGCCATTAAAACAGCAGACAGACTCTCTTTGCAGCGCTGCTTAATTAACAAACTTCAGCTGTGGCATATTGAAGACATTTCTTTGAAAAGACTGCCATAAAAAAGGGAAAAGAGAAGTATTTCTAGCTTTCAGGTTTAAACAATACTGAAGTGGCTGACTGAGCTAGACAGCTTGTTGAATGTTTTCGATGTATATCCCTGAAACGCCAGACATCTCAAGTTCTATTTCCACACTAATCTTCTTCTGCAAGCACATTACACACTATATTTGTGGGCGAACAGTGGGCTAATTCATTTGCAGCAGGAAAAGTCTCTGTTGCATATTTCCGCATCTAAAGCCCATCATTGCCCCTAGGAACACTAATCTGTGCATTATCCTTTTGTTATTGTTCCAGATGCAGACTGAATGAGGGACGTTCACACATTCTGAAGGCATTCGGCTCATTTTGCTCAAATCCAGGGGGTTAACTGTTAAAACGCTCTGTGTTTGAGTAGATTTTAAGGCTAACAGAAGCTTAGTGTTGTAGAGGGGCCCTGCTTCCCTTTGCCCCTGAAACACCCTCAGCATTTCAACGCAGAACACGCAGACTGTGGTCCTTGACATTTAATGTCTCCCAGTGATACTTACTCTAACTACAGTACAGTGAACATCTACTGCAGCTGATGTTTGAGCAGTGGACTACTGTCGCAAGCACTGCAAACACATGCACGGAGTCGCACTCAGTCACTATGCACACTCATACACACACTGCAATGCAAGATGGTAAAGTAATTGTACCTCAGTTCACACAACTCATCTGCTGTTCCTCTCCGGGTGGCTCAGGCTGTCATAACCCAGGTCCATAATGAGACAATTTAGATGTCTCCTGCCATGGCAAGCTGTCAGCCACTGCTCAGCACTGGGGTTTGAAGGGAGAACATCTCGTGATTCTCCTGACAAATCTCAACCTATCCAATCTGGCTACAGGATGGAAAAGTGTAATGAAAACTGCTAAAAATAAGCCAGGCTTCAGTGATAATGCTGGCAGTATAGATTAACTCTTGAGGCCTGTAGGAAAGCATCAGAGTGTGACAGATATGACATACAGCAACAGCTTTGTATCCCTACTCATCTGTAAACACATATAGAGAAAATGCATCCGTTGCACCTGGATTAGACCTTTTCATAGTTTCCATGGCATGTTTTTTATTGGATAATGTATATTTCGTCTCCATAAACAAAGATATCTGAGCTATCTTATGGCTCTGAAATTGGATCCAGCTTCAGCTGTATCCCATTTGATCTTTTCCCATGAGAAATCCCCATGTTTATGTTCAGCTAGTAAAACATTAAAATGGCAGGATAACATATGTCTCACAATAAAAAGCATCTTATCTCTAGTTTTGATTGCCTTAGAGTCTGGGATTTACTCTTTTTCCACAAAATTTCAGCATGTCTTAACCCTGTTGGTAATTCCCTAATTAAAGTTTAATAAAGGGAGAATTTCAGGAATGTTTGGTTATTGTTGTTACTGCTGTTACTAGTGTGGCTTCTACCTGCTTAAAAAAGAGAAGTAGGAGAAGTGGAGGTGCTCAGGCAGATAAGATAGAGTAGTTGACGGTGTCACAAACTGGCCACTTTCCAGGGTAATGATGAATAGGTGGTTGGCTGCTCCCTAATTCCCCGCCCTAGTTTCACCACCACCTCCTAAGGTGATATCTGTTATGTTGTCTTTTTCAAATGGCCGGCTCTCCGTCTTATTATTGCCCAGCGGAAAGTGGAATAGTGACAGCTTATCCCCGTTGATTCAGCTACAGTCCATCAGTGGGGCCTGGAGAGGTATACATCTTCCAGTACTTGTCCATCCAGTCAGAAAAGAGAAATGTTTGTCCTCTGGTTTAATGCCAAGTTCATCAGCTGTCCTCATGGCTGGCAAAAGCAAAGTGTATATCACAGTGTGGTGTGTCAATGGAGGAACACAAGCAGCATGGCAAATGGCCTAAAGCCGCTTATTAATAGTTGTAAAGCTGATTTGTGTGTATCGACTTCCAAAACGGCCACATAACAAATGTCTGCACTTGTAAATGCAGCCACAGTATAGTGGTTTTTCTGCTACTAGGGTGTAAGATGTTAAACTACACCATTCTGTGAGTCTAACTATAGCAACAAGTAAGCAGAAGGGTTGTGTTCTGTGTTGGCTTACAAACTGTTGCAATGTAAACATGCACAGTCAAGCATGGCCACCAAAATTTAATCCTTGCTGTGTTTAATTTTCTCTGTGTCACTTCCAATTGATTTGCTGTCCCATTGCATCTTATCTGTTTGTTTACTTGTCTTGCTCATCACTCTCAGTCACACTGATTATGAATCAGTTGTGTGCAATCTCATTGATCCCTTTTCACAGTTGGCTGAGCATATCAAAAACATTTAATCTCTCTTCTGTGTTTTTTCTACAACCCTACATCACATATCGGACACCTCTGTGCAATAAATCTTGCTCAGCGCAGTTTGCACTGGTGTGTCTTGATGTGTAAACAAACAGCTGTTGTGAGAGGAGAGGAAGAGGAGAGGAGAAGAGAGGACGTTTCAAAGATCCTAGCATGATTTTTCTTTGTCTACAGGCATCAAAATACTCAATTGATCCAAGTGCTGCATAGGTAGCTTCTTTTACAAAACCTTGGTACATGTTAGAGTAGTTGACATTTCCTGATTCAAGATCAGAGAATATTAATGCACAGCAGAAGGGTTTATATTATGTTTTTGTATTATTTTTGTTCTCAGGTGGGTCACACAAATATTAGTAGTACAAAGATGCTCATGTTAATATTATCAGCTGTAGCCAGATTCATGAATGACTTTCTAAATTAAAGGGAGTTCAGATGTATGACTACTTATATTAATACAGGTAGACATGTGCAATAATGTAGAAAAGTGAGGATGCAATACACTGAGATATATCAAGAGTCAATGTGCATCTTAATTGTTGACAGGTGAATCTGAACTGAACTGAATAATAAAACCAATGAAAAGCCATATGTCTTTTACATGTATCCAGTCCTTCCCTGTTTTTACTGCCATTGGACTAAATCAGAGACCCAGTTAAAGCTCTTGCCCTCTTTTCACAATAGCACATCTTAATTATACTCTAAACACTATTAATATCAGAACATTCCCACAACCAACAGCC
The DNA here is from genome assembly GCF_902148855.1 of Sphaeramia orbicularis. Lineage (NCBI taxonomy): Eukaryota > Metazoa > Chordata > Actinopteri > Kurtiformes > Apogonidae > Sphaeramia > Sphaeramia orbicularis. Next base: position 22,332,658 of record NC_043966.1, read on the forward strand.
AACTCAAATGTTGTTTTTTGTTGTATTTGCAAAAATAGACAATACTTTGCAGTATTTGCTGAACACATATGATATAAAATGAACACAGCATTATATCTGGCTTAACTGTACCTTATTATGTGTATGTGTAATTCTTATGGGTAACAAAACAATATTTGTGTTTGACAGAGAAAGAGGAAGAATAAATACCCTGGTGTGTGTAGCCATGGTTATTATTACCATGACGTTGGAGGAGCAGGCCTGCTGTCTCCATCATGTGCCTCCCTCCTTCATTCACTAAAAGGAGAGCAGTAGCTTTAGCTAATGAATCCCTCAATAGCATGCCATTACCACAGACATACTAACCCACACAGCCAGACAGAGACATGCTATGGACAGAAATGCTTCCCACTACATAAGCACATTAGGGGATCAGGATTATTTAGCCAAGGATGAGATGTGTTAATTGTGCCAGAACAAGCCAAACATTCTCTTAACCTACAATAAGCCCCAGCAGCACCACAGTATCGTATTGGGGATTTGCTAGCTGTCTGTTAGCCTTCCCTCACATTCATCCCGCACATATGGAGTAGTGCCTAACCAAGGAGGCAGCCCCTTGTTGTTCAGCTTTCACAATCTGACATTTAGTGTCGCAAATTCTGCTTATCGCATGCCTACCAGTAAGTCTGGGCCTTGGCAGAAACTGGTACCAATTGCTTCCCGACTTTCAGACCATGTTACCATGGCAGCCAGTTTGGAGCGAAAAGAATGACATTGTCAGCTGAAATCAGTCAGGTTCTCAATTTACAGATTTCACTGCACAAATGAACGGTCCTGATGTCTGATGTTTTTAACCTCTCGCTGCCACCACTCTTTGCCTCTGGGTGGGGGTTTATTTTGGTCGTGAGCACTTTCTTTTATTTCTGTGGGGAACTGTTTGATATGCAGCATTGTTGTACTGTGATAATGCTAGGCTTGTGGCTGAGTTGAAGGCTGGCTTTGTCTATACAAACTCCACTGAGGAAACCAAAAAGTGCATGAAAAGTTGCTCCCATTACTGCAGCTCTTAAACTTAACCCCTTGTCCTCCCTGCTCTGAGAGCAACCCCCACTTTCACTTAAAGTTCAGAACAAATTAAAAACAAACTGTGCAGCCCACTAGTTTCTGGCTTTGTGCAGATGTCCCTTTGAGTCAGTCAGCTGCCTGTGAAGTGTGGCGCTATATATGTTCCTGAATTAGAGAGTGTATGAAATGATGAGGTGTGAGACTGTGTACTCTGCTATGATCAGAGCAATGTGAGTTCAAAGGGCCGGCAGCAGTATTGAGCCAGCTAATGAAGCCACTGACTCTCCTCACCACTTGACTGCCTATTGGTTTATTCACAATACTACTCTATTTGAAGAGGTGAATTTGTGGCTACAAGGTTACTGCAGGTTGAAGGCTTCTGTAAAGGAGCAACCCAACAGGCAAACACAAAAAACTCAAAGAGAAGATGTTGTGTTGGACAGTCAAAAATGCAGAGAGCATGAACAGGAGATATGCTGGTGTTTCTGTCTGTGATAAGCGCGATGGGCTAAATTTATGCGCATGGCAGGTACAATAGGTAGGTAAGGCTACCAACTGATGCCCTAATCTCTAGAGATTGTATGTCAAGGGCAAAGGGATCCTCCAACCAGCCGTTTCCATGGGCACGCTAATCAGATGTGAAACACACCCCCTCCCTTTCCTGTGTCATCACCCCCCACCCCACATGCTGTGAACCTGCGTGTCTTCTCCCATTTGAGATGTGGGGAGAAGGAGAGAATCAGAAAGAGGGAAAGAAACGTCACTGCACAGGGTTTACTGCAGCTTATAATGCCTGAGGGGACATTGCTTCTCCCTATAGCATATACAGTACTATTAAAGGAAAATAGCAGCAACATTGCATCAGACTGTTACCTCCGTACCAAACTGAAGGATACAAAACAACTCAGCTGGGCATTAACTCAGTCTGTGTCCTTTAGATACTCAGCTCAGGTCTAATTATTTGATAATGGCATAAAATAATAATAAACTTGTTTTCTTTTAAGTAGGCCTACATGGGAAATCTGTGATATTTCAAAACAATGCTCAGTACTTTGAGGATGATATAACTTACACAAAAATAAACAAACTAACCTTATATTTGCCACCAAATTGGCATCAGACAGTCTTAAGTGTGGATATCTGACCTGCGCCCTGCTCTATCTGATAGGTCAAATGTTTTCATGATGAGTATTAATGCATGTGTGTAAATGAAGTGACTTTTCTAACTTTAAGGATTTCAGACTTTATTAGATTTTATTATTAATTAGTCTTGGAGACATTTGTGATGTGTTTATCGCTCATGTTCTCATTGTAATGATGATGAAAATACAATTTATTAGTCAGCACTACTTTTAAGTTGTAAAACTTTCATATACATTCCATTTAAAATATAGATTCATTATTACTATTATGAACACGCATGCCTAAATAGTACACCTGTGGGTGAATAAAACTGAGTAAGCACTTTTGTTACACATAAATAGAGAAGAAATAAAACTGGAGTTTTTTGCTGACAGGTTTAGCTGCTCAGTCCTGCAGGTGAGCTAGAGCTCAGTGTTTATTGGCCTGCTGAGTCCACCAGGTTTTCCTCAGCTGCCAGCATAAACTGTTTACCCGATGTGGATGCATGTTTATGAATTCCATATATTGTTTTGCTCTTCAATTTTACAAACATCTGCTTATGTTCAGGGGCTCTGAGTGCAGATGGCCTCTCCTCCACAGTTTATGACAGAGAAACACAGCAAGGGGCCTCATACTGTTCCAGGAAACCGTCTGTGGGGAGATCCACGCTATTAGTCGGTGGCAGAGCATTTGATTGGTCACCATTTAAGCATATGTGTCTCCCAGGGCAGATAACATTTGTGATCAAAGTCAGAACGATTGTCGTGAATAATGCATGATTTCATAAATGAATGATTTCTGTGTTGTCACAGAAGGGACCTGGTTGTGTTGACGAGATCTTACAATTTACATTTTTAAACATTTCATTTAAACCCTGAATACAAGGTGCATGACAGTTTGAAACCACTTGAGGTGCAACAGAAGAGCCTGTAATTCTTTGAGAATAAGTGAGACATGCACAAGCTGTTGCCTAAGGCTTTGAGTTTAGGCAGATCCCAGTGGGGGCATCACTAAATGAACCCACAATCTACTAAGTCCCTTTACACCATCCATTGCCCCAATCCACTGCCATCTTCACAGTACTGAAATCCCTTGTCTGACTTAGAGCAGCCTAACAACAGCCAGCTGTGCAGCGCTTTTAACCATATGAGAAATCTCACTGATCCATGATGGCGCCTATAGAGCTTTGACGTTAATGACATCAACATACTAAACCATATTTATTTAATTTTACATACTCTTTCACATCTTCTCTTCCCTGTAGCTGTTCAACAAGGAGGTTATACTACATATGGCATCTCTAAAGCAATATACAGAAGTCATATTTTTTTCATTCCGGGCCTCTACAAATTGAGCATGAATGTAATTAAAGCACCTGCATACCAACAGACCACAATATTTATTCTGCGGTCTGGCAGCCCGTTAATAAAAATGTCCACTCAGATCTCGATCAGGAATCCGATCTGCTGAGACTACTGCTATAAATGTAACACTTAATGTTCAAAAAGAGAGTCATAAATCACTTTAATATTGGTGAAAAACACAGCGTTTTTTTTTTTTTTAATATATCTGGCTCTAATTAAGTTGTAAGGAGTGCCCTGGGCCTGAGGATAGGGTCTGGTGATCACATGAGGTCTGGTTAACACAGGACCCCCTCCGCGACCCCCTCACTGCCCAATGTTCAAACCTCTAGGTTACTACACTAAGGGGGGGTTTTGACTGTGTATACAAAGGAGTCAGGAAAAAGTCTGATTTAGCTCACAAGCAATTTAAGAAATTCAACAGCCGGTTTTTACACATATTAAATCCATAAAGACAGGCTAGATCACCAGCTGTGATGTTTTAGATGAAGCTGTGGGCCACTTCACCATGAAAAAAAAGTTACACAACCTTTAAGACAGCCTCCTTCATGTCTGCCCTATTATTTTTCTTTACTTTACCCCGTCTTTTACTCCCCTTGCTTTTCTCCCTTCACTGCATTTGCTCTCAAGGGAAGATCTAAGTGAGTAGATTTATTCATTCAAAGGGTTCTGAATTACATTACACCAGCCCAGCAGTCACATATGCCAAAGTCTTCAACAGCTGAGCTCCCTAGAGAGTGTTAGCCCAAAGGTTAGCCTTATATCCCTACCAAATGAGTTATGATTTTTCGCTAAATCTCTTCCTTAACTCCCCCCCACTTCAGAGCAATTGTGAGCATGATTCACCAAGTATATAGGATGATAATATACAGATGTGAAGTGGCTTATCACAAGAAGGCTCCTCATTGAATCCTACTGGTGTACTGTATTCTCTGTATGAATCTTAGTAAAGGTCAGTATTTTAGATAAATCAGCTCTTACAGTATGTACTTATACTATAACAACAATATCAGCTGTTAATGGTAAATAGTAACATTTTGGGAAATATTGAGAACTGTTTGTTGATAAATGACCATGCAGGAATATTTTACTTGGTTAGTCAACCAAACTACATACCAAAAATACTCCAGACCTCCAACATTGACTATGTTACTGTAACATGTCCAGAGATATAAATAAAAGATACCACCATTATATAAATTATCATCATAATCTCTAATGGTTGAAAAAGAATCTTACAAGACAATATGTAACAGCAACATGAATACCTGCTGTGTGAACTAGAAAAACACAGTTTTATTTGACAGTTTATCACTGCTATAGCTCACAGGGTAATCAAAATACAAATCTATAAGGGTATACACACCAGTCATGGACTATTTAGCACATGTGTCTGGCTGCGAGTGTTGTGTCTTGTCTGTGCAGTGTTGCTGCAGGCTCTTTGCACTTTTTCTTGTAATGCTGCATGAAGAGGAAATCCAGGATCTTCATGAAACAGATTCATCGGATGGCTGGTATGTGTGTATGTTTCTGTGTGTGACATAAACCCAGCTTGTGCTCACTAGCTCCTGTGCCTCTGTAAAGTCTCTGTGATTATTCATAACCTTTCCACTGCTCCCCCTTTCACACAACTGTTTGCTCTTGTTATGCCTGGACATCTGGAAAAGTTTAGCTGCTTTTGTTCTCTCCACTGCCACCATAATCATGTCCAAAGGCACAAACACCTTCTTTACATTAGTGCCCAGAAACTGGGATTATGATTAAAAGCTTCCTGGTTACGGTTGGTGTAGATCTATAGATGTTGTTTAACAAAATAATCAGAGGTGGTGTTTAATGCCTGTCGGAGCCTTAATGAGTGCCTGCATGTTCGCTCTTTTTTTTTTTTTACCGTACACTGACCCGTAACACTTGGTTAAGCATCTGAGTGAGGCCTTTTGCAGTACAGTATGTATATGTATGCTGGTACCACAGAACAGCCAGCCCCAACAATACATCAAAGTTTAATATGGAATAATAGCACTGCTGACAGCTCTCATAAAATCGCAAGCAGACGATTTCTCTGCCAGATAATGGCTCTGATCCGGGCCTCATGCCCTGCTCACACTCACAACTGCCTCACCTGTTCAACTCAGGAGCCAATCAAGCAACACAATTACACTGTCTGTGTATGTGTACGCGTGGGTAGGTATGTGTGTGTCGAGCCAGCTGCTATTGTTTTTATGTTGCACGTCCCTTAGTGAAAACCGGCAGGATGTTTCTACCACGGAGGAAAAAGGGAGCTTTGATATCTCTAAGAGGCTATGACAGAAGGGGATCTTTTCAGAATAAGGACTGTTTATAGACGAGTCTTAAGAGTTACACAGTGAAGAAGAGTGATCGGCCTCGGGATGAATTATGAATACCACATGTCTAAAGCCGGAGCCCACTCTTGAGCCAGAGTGCTTTTCAAGGATGGGTAATTGAAGAGCGCTGGCAGAGGATGCAAATACTACACAGAGAAGGCCACTGCTTTTTGTGTCCTGAATGAATATTATAAGTAGCATTAGGTTGTTGAGGTGAATTGCCTGTTGCACTAGTTCCAGCTAATATTCATATACATCTCCAAATATAAACAAGTCACACACTCCTGCACTCTTCCCCACCCTGTATCTGTCAGAAATATTCAGATCTATATTCACTGCTTCACAACACCTTCCTGCAAGTGCACACACGCTTTCTCTGTCTCACTGTCTATATCTCTCTCCTCTCTCAGACACACATGTACACACACAGATGCCTGAGAGAGAGAAAAAGCCCACTGAACTGGAAAAGCGTTTGTCTCAAGATGAAAGGCTTCACACCCACTGCCTACATGCAGAGCCTCTTCCGACACCTTCCCGCGACAGCGCATACTGTAGCAGAGGCTTGTGCTACGCAGACACACTCCAGCTAGCATCCCTCCCCACACCCATAAACGCCGCAACACACTTGCATCCCTTCTTTTCTTTCACTCCCTTTCTCTCTTCCTCTCTGTCAATGGAGCTCTGATACTACAGTAGCAGCCAGGGAACAGAGAAGCACATAAGCAGCATGACTTGAACAACGTTGAGCAGGATAAGCTCCCATGAAAGCCCGAGGCACAGCAGCCTTGTTTTCCCCGTCTCTGGTGTAGCACGGTGGGCTCTCAGGCGTGGAACATGCTTAGCCACACGCAGGGCGTGAAAAACGACACTGACCATGATGCTAGATAATTGCTACCCATTTACTCATGTGCTGAGAGCCTCAGACAAAAATAGCATGTCACTGTAACGAATGTGCTGGGAAGCATGGGAACTGTGAGTGCTGTGGCCATGGATCGATACACAGAGTGGACAGCATCTCGCAAGCATAAAGTCTACACAGCATCTTACAACCACAGTCTATACAGCACCTAACATACTGGATAACAAGTAACATATAGCTTACACAGTATTTATCCTCAGGCCTACATCTTCTGGGATGTAGTGTATTTGTGTATATGCAATCTTTTATCTGGTCAGTTCAACATCTATAATATAAACACAGCTTCAGTCTGTGTGTTTTCCAAGCTATAGTTGGTGGGTAGGTGATAAACCCAAGAATGCTCCAGACATTTACACAGGTTTAACTGTTGTTTTTTCACACCACAGTGTTACCTGCATCACATCTGCAGGCTGGCCATTGCTCTCCAAAACTAACCCAACAGCCACATTTCTCAAAGCCCATTTGCTCCCTTGTGCCATCAAATAGATTATGCCCTGCCCCTGTATAATTGTCCCAAGTCAGTGTTATTGTTCCAAATATTAAACATTATGGATCCACACTGGAATTGATATCTAGTCCAACAATGGCTCCAGAGACACAGCAGCACTTTACGGAAATTTACTGTGACAAGGCATCAAGACTGAACCCCTCAAGAGACAATCTGTGCATCTGGGATCTGTGTTCCCCTCATCGATGCGTACAACAATTACATTCCTCATTATTATCTCCACAGGAAGCTCACATTCATATATGATGGCTGTGTTGCCCTGCTGCACAATCACAGTCATGTAATAATCATACAGGACTTGGTCAGATGGAATACATCAAGCCATAAATTAAACAGGTTCACTCCATTTGCCTCTCCACCTTACAGAACATGTGCCATGCATATCTTACATTTCATAACAGCCACAACAGTCACCCATACATCCAGCCTATGTATCACTCAGGAATAGCTCTGCTGTCCACCAACATTAATGTCCATCATCAAAAACCTGTAATATTTCATCTCTAAGTCCCTGCTTACATCAAGGTGAGGCAGGGACTAAAATTATAATTCTAAACTGGAAACCACATTGAACTTTACCATTAAACAGAAGGCAGTACAATAGCAGACAGTATAACCACTGCAGTGCAGTACTGTATACAGCCAGGTGCTGATATTCCTGCCTTTTAGAGCCCACACAAGGCTAACCATGCTGGGTAACTGATCAACTACAGCTGCCTGCACAAGCCCAAGGCAAACAGGAGAGAAATAGAAAGCATAGAGAGAAGACCGGCGACGAGGCTGGCCGCTTCTGTACTCACCAGCACTGGCAGAACACAGCAGAGACACCAAGAGCACAATCACCAGCGTCAGGATCTTCACATTCATTTCTGCACTCCCCTCTGGCTCTCCGCTAGTCACTTGCTGATATACTGTAGTGGTGTGTGTGTGTGTGGATGGGAGGGAGAGAGAGAGTGAGAGAGAGGGGGAGAGCAGCTGAGCGAGCAAGAAAGAGAGAGAGAGAAAGAGAGAGAGACTGTTTGCTCCCCTGTGTATGTATGTGTGTGAGAAGTGATTGTGTCCTGGGAATGTGTGTGTATGTGGCGTGTGGTGGCTCCCTGACTGTGCCTGTATATTTGCCTAAATGCGTATTTGTATATCAATGTGTGACAGCGCCACTCCAAGACTGAAGGCACGTCTTTATCTGAGCTCTCCCACGGAGGTGTGTGTGTGTGTCTTCTTTTCTTCTGTCAGAGAAACGGCAGCGTGAGCCAAGTTCAGTGAAGCTGTGAATGTGCTGGAAGTCAGCTTGCAGGTCTGTCTGTTGGCGTTTGTGTGTGTGAGTCTGTAGAGTCCTGTTTGCCTTGGATAAGGAGACTAGTTGGTCATGTGGCTTATGTATCATTGACTCTGTGGGTCACGGAAAAGCCCCCCTACCCCACCTCACCATCACCCTCTCCACCCCTTTTCTACAAACATGCAAGTGCACACAGAGGAGAGAGAGAGAGAGAATTGAGGACTGGAAGGTGGCAAAAAGAGGGAGGAAAGGGCTTGAAGGAGGAGGAGTAAGGAGGTGAGGGGTGGGGGTTTATGCAGGTTTATGATAATACCCAAACAGATGCTCTTGTTGAAAACTCTTTGAATTGCAAACAGGGCTGCTTGCCAAGAATCCAGGAATCAAAATACCAGCTTATGAGGGGACGTAGATGAAAGAAAGGAAGGTGTGAGATGAGGTTCATGCTTTCCTGCTTTTGTATCTCAGCCAGATGTATAGACCTTTCTTCCTCACACTATTCTGTACACACAGCGACGCTGGCAGACCTGTCTCGCTCAAACTACAGCTTAAATCATTTGTGCTGTTTGAAGTTAGTGTCCGTGACACTGGGAGTAACCACAGGAAAAAACTTATCACACTCTGCTCAATCCCATTGCTCACATTATTTGTTTCACTGCCCCTGGAGTCATTTGTTTTATTTTGTTACACAAGATTATATTCTTTGCATGAACAAAAGAACCAAGAAAATCTCCACCCTACATGGCTATAAAATAAGTCTACATATTTTTTTCATATGTTTATCACACAATAAACAGGAAATGTTGGATTTCTTGCTCTGAATTGTGTGAACTATAAGCAGGCACTCGAACTACAACAAGTTTTCTTATCGCGTTGAGCACAGAGCAACATCAAGGCGACAAGTTTCTACATCCCCTCGTGTAAAGAAAATTGAGACGGACCATAAATTTTGTTGTTCTCTTGTAGCTATGTATTAAATTGTTCATACAGAATATGTAGACATGTACAGCACCACCCTATTACAACATTTTAAACTCCACCCTGACTCAAAGAGTCTGGTTATATAGTTGATGAAGAAATACATAAACACAGGGTCTAAAGAAATGAAGAAATGAAGATGGAGGAGCTTAAACATCCATATAATATTCATAAAAGGAGGGAAACTCAAAAAGACAGAATCCTCTTTTTAGTGAAATATTGGTTAAATTGTGTTGGTTCACTTTAGGTCCTTGAAGTCCCCCAAGGCTTCCAGTGACACTTGATGGATGGACCGCCTTTGGTCACAACATCCAGACACAAACCCCCACCACCATAGGCTTCCACATAGTCCCTTTTCTATGTGTTGTCACTAAACAGTCACTTTAGTGGTGCAGACCTGAGAAGAGGGGCCCTGTGACCCTCTGCTCTACTTCTCCCGCTTCACACAGCTCAGCCATTGTCTCCAGGTCCCAGAGGGCAACATGTCTGTGCCACCCACTTGAGATCCAACAACAAGAGCACCTTCCATTTTTACATGCAGGACTTGAAGCCTTCACTTCATGTGAAGCAATCCTCTCACCTCAGGGGTGGCCAAGCCCGGGGGCTAAAGATGCTTATCCAAGCCTGTCCTTTTTTTAGCTGAAAGATAATTCTCCCAAGTGCCTTTTAAAAGAATCTGTTCACAGCATTTTCTTAAAGGTGCTCACTGATCACTGACAGAAAGATGGGCAATTCTTTCCAGTTGTACATAATGAAAGATACTGGGGATTATAGCACCATTACCAGCCCACTTAGTAGTTAAGGGTAATTCAAAATTCGATTTAATCCAACATTCAGGAATAATTTCAAAGCAATGTGGGATAACTGCCTCCAGAATTATTTCACATTAACAGCTAATGTGCATGAAATGGGTATCAAAACTTAAAATGAAGCATTTATCAAGGCTGAATCCAGGTGCTGCCCATGGTAATTTATGGTTGTGGATTTGCCAGTCATTAAAATGTCTTTTGGATATGGATAAAAATGTGTGAGACATTGTAAAGTTGGCAGTACAGGCTCAAACATTTGCACTCTATTAGCTTTAATTGTCTTAGCTTGAAGCAAAGCCTGTAATGAAAATGTAACAGATGGTGTTTCCTCTGAGTGTGTCAGTGGACTGTGTGCCATGACGCCACTATAAGCCAATAGAGGATTGTCTTTTACATTCAGGTATGTGGAACGAGACCTGGCAACATGACTTGGGTAGTGTGCAGTCAGGGGGCAGCAACATAACCTCATTGGCCTCAACACAGGAAACACTTGGCTGTTTACAGGAAGTGTTTGATGGAGGAATGCGGTGTATGTCTCGATTCTGTCACCAATGACGACTTTTCCTGATTCCTGGTTGAGGTTTTAATAAGAAGCAGACATTCCTCAGATAAACAGAGCACAGATGATGGAAAATCTACCATTGTATTTCCTCTGAGCCACCTTTTCTTTGCAAATAGTCACCTCTGTGTGGTTTGTCAACAGGTGGCCCCTCAGCTGTGACTAAATTAATCCCCTGATCTCAGAAAAGATTTGCTGCATTATTTACTGTATTCACAATTAATGTGTTTCCTGTTTATCATCCGCTTCTATATACAGCTCCTGATTTCTGAAATGCTAATGAAGTGTGCGGATGTTTGTTTGTATTGTTGTTTTGATGATTGAATGAACAGTGGCAGGTCGCTCGTGTTGTTATTGTTGTACAGAAGTGAACTACACACTTCCGCATCCGTTTCCATTTCCAAATCATCTATCAGATACAGCGTACCTTTATTAAAATGAAAAACAAATCAAAACTCCATCAAGATAAGAGTCACAGCCAACATAATGAGTGAATACAGATTGCCAATGTGAGGTCGGATCGTGGTTGCTAATTAGCTTCTCTGGAGACATCACAGACTGTGACATCTTCATTGGGATGGTTCAAAGTCTGCATTTGTCTAAAGAGATGAGAGAAACTGAGCAGTGTTTTACTTGTCTGAGGCTTTAAACAAATGTGATCCCCCCCTTAGGCGGCCTGCGTTTCATATCATGAAATGTCAAGAATCAGAGGCTTGGTGGATTAACTTATCTGCCTTTAATCGTGACATTATCAGCACCACTGCAAATAGTGAGAAATAGTCTAGGCTCGCCAAAGCTCCCTGGAAGATAGGCCAGCAATTTTCTGCCAGTTTGTGGCTCTCATTTTGTTGTATTGCCTCAGAGCAGCCGCACACATACTGTACACACATTTTCTGTAATTTCATACTTACATGAAAAGAGTTCCAAGTAATCATTTAAAGACTGCAGAGGGCTGAAGTTGCTTTGAAATGCAGCAGTTAACAATTATCTGGCAATAAACAGTTTTCTTCAAAAAACATGTTTTCCTTGTAGATACAGTGGTGGTAGTTGTCAGCTCATACAATTACACAGCAAAACAGTAATGCTTAAAATTAAAATTGGTTTGTTACAAGTGAAAATATTAAATGTATTTAAGTAAAGTGCAGGCATCAGGTGTATTCATTTCAACTGCAAGAGCAACCATGTAAAACCTGAAAGGACAGGATTTTTTTCTACAATTTAAAGGTGTTTTGGGCACCGCTTGAACCAAATTAATGTGAAATCAATGGGTAGCATCAAAACGAAGTAAACTTTACCAATATGTAATTAATGCAGTTCTTCCTGATTTTTTTTGTTTTTGCTTTACTCAGCTAGTCCAAATTGATGTGAAATCTTTTTTGTTTTTTTATTGCCAAATTATCTCATGGAGGGAGACCAGTACCCTCCAGATCTGTGCCAAACTCTTCTACAAATGTTGGGTGAATGCTGAAAGGCAGACAGGACTTGATTATTTTGTAATCCTCGACAAAAACATCAAATATTTCCTTCAGTATATCATAATAAGAGAAACAGTAAATCCATATGTTTACGGTATACTTTAGAAAATAATCTACTCATGGTTCTGATGTAGTCACAATTCATTCATCCTTTGTAACTCTACTGAACACTAAAAAGACTAAAGCTCTCAAATGAAATCATTAGTGTAAAAAGTTTTTGGCTCTGAAATGTAGTCTAAGAAAATATAAAGCACCATGAGATGAAATGTTCAAGTAAAGTGCAAGTGTCTCAAAATTAGACTCAGGTACAGTATAAACTTTCCACCAGTGCTGTAGATGTGACGGTGAATTGTTAAGTCAGTGTCTTTTGGGAGGAAATTATGACAGACAGGGGGTCTGTTTATTCCCAAATTCGGACACCAGCTGTGGTTTATCTCCTCTAATGTTTGACAGGCTCTGAACTCAGTCATGAACTGAGAATAATCCCAAATGCTTGACATCAGATTTTGCTGCTGTTCCAGAGTGGAAAGCAATTTATATAACAGTAATCATATAAATACAAATTAACTTCTCATCTTTATCCTCCTCTTTGACAGATTCATACTCAGTAGTGCAATTTTAAATCCAAAATAACTAAATAGAAATGATTAGGTTTTTCATCAAGAGCTTCCAAATAATTTTCATTGCTGCTCTTTCCCTCAGTTGACCAGACAAATTATCCCTGGGGACCATATGCTATGGTATTGCGTGACTCGCAGACAGTTTTCTCTACAATCAGTCCAACATGGCCCATAAGTCTTCGTAGACGAAGTATCTCACATAGAGGAGAGATGCACTCTGAGATGACAACACAGTGGAACCGCCTACAGATAAAAAGGCAACTTTTTATTTCCAGTAAGCTCTTTTCTCCAGCAGTTTTATTAATCATAAAATCGCTGTCAGGTGACTTCCATCTTAGCGGATTTGCAGGCACTGAAAGCAGATTTTTATCCTGTGATGTTGCACCTGCAGGATGTGCCTCTTTAAAAAATCTATTCACAACACAGAGCAGGTCTCACAATAATGAATCTGCCTCGTATTTTACCATTTGTGGCTCTGGTTTGCAGCAAAGACATGATCAAACTCAAAGAGCGTGCACAAAACACGCCAAGCGCCCTCATAGTCCTGTCAAACCCAGATTCTTCGAAGATAATTTGTAAAACAACAAATAAGGGACGGCTTTTGAATTTGTCTGCGCTCGCCGCCATCTAATCAGCCTTTAAAATCTACTGAGGTGGCAGGTGATACCAGTGCTGCCTCTGACATCAGCTACGGAGCTCTATGTTTCAGTGCTAATGCTGAATATGTGTGTTCAATACTCAGAAACCATCTTAGGTTTAAGTCCTCACCTGTGCTCTTTGCTGAACCTGTTGATGTGTGTTGGTATGTGCTGCAGAGAGGGGAACCTGTGGCAGCATGCCAGCTTTTCACACACTCCCATGCACTTAAAAATACCAATCTTCAGGTCTCTGAGTGCACTATTCTTCAGGAGCCTTTTTTTCCTCAGGATGCAGAAGATGTGATGCTCATTCACCCTTCCTTTATTGTAACAAAGAGTCAGATCAACATTAAAGGAAGAGATGTTGTATCCCTCCAATACTGTTGCACTTATCAAGCGGTTAATCTGTCCTAACATTGAAACGCAGTTTGGAAATGGTTGATTTCTTTCTTATGGATGCTGGGATTTTTTAAGTGGCGGGTGATTTCAGGAAGAAGGGCACTGAGCGTGCCTTGGCTTGGTCTTGCTGACATACAGTGAGACAGAGAAATTGAATTGACAGATGAGAGATAAGCAAATGTTTTCTGGGGGAGAAGACAGACACTGAAAACAGACATGAGGTGTCTTTGAAAGGGTCTTTCAAAGCTGACAAAAGCTGAGTCTGTGCTGCGAAATGAAGGAGCTGAAGATCAACATTTGCCGGAAACTGGCTCACTGAACCTTTCACTAAATTCACTCATTTCATCTGCTTTCGAACAAGTCGTAGGATGTTTTAAGGAGAAAGGGGAGTGCACCTTTGAAAACATTTCATATAAGGACACTTTTTTTACTTGAACTGTTAAATCCCTTCACTGTGGAAGCATGTTTTCATTTTTCTGCAACTCACTGCTTGATTTTCCCTTTTGATTCTTTTGCTGTAGATGTGTATGTGTGTAGACACATTCCTTAACTATGAGACAAAACAACTCTCACACTTACACCATAACATCCACCTATAGGGACCATGATCTGATTGCAAGTGGACAAAAATGTAGCATACATCTTCATGATAATAGGCAAAACATTAAGATGAAGAATTAATTCACTACCACATACAGTGCCATGGGATTTTTATTCCATGTATACAATAGCCTAATTATTTATATCATTATAGCTTAATGTATCATAATCATTATGTAGGGACATTGAGACGTCTCTTATTCCAACAGTGATTGATTTTTCTGTACTTGTTAGTTGTTCCTGTGTGATGGTGTAATGCCTCAGTCATCTTACTTGAATGATGAGGTCGTGCAGCACAGAATAGTTTCATGGCTGTTTTTTAATTTATGCTCTTTTTCTTCCCTTTTGGACTCTATACTACTTGAAAAAGGACAGGGCTGAATTGCACAGATCAGAATTTTAGCACCATTTATAGAAGAAATTATATTATTATACTAAGTGTTTCCTGTGGAATTGATCTCTTGGTGCAGCGGTATGTCATACGGAGGGGGTACACGGTTCGGCCGGTTTCTGTCCTACATATTAATACATTATATATTAAGTAGACCTAAAAGTCCTTCACAGGCTGATCTTCCAATTACCTCAGAAAGGTTGGGTGTCATGTACTATTTTTACCCCCGTATTATTTTTGGACTTCCGGTGTTTTCGCATATGTGCACTACATGGGTAAATTTGGTACAGCGCACAGTGTGCTGGTTTTACACCCATATTATTTTTACCCCCCATTAACTGTGTAGTTTTGAATATCCACATAAAATGAAATTTACTACAGTAAATGATAAATTAACAGGGTATATTCAGTACAACAGGTTTCACTACTGGATGTCAAAAAGAATGCGGTTGGACACGCCTGACGGTTTGGAGCATCTACATAATTCTTAGGGGGTAAAAAAAAATGTAGGCATAAAAATCGTACACCAGCACAGTGCGCCTATTATATATTATACTTATGTATAATACATCTAATACGACGGTGATGATTTTTTGTATCAAATGTATGGTTTGGCGGCAAGGATTTTGTCGTGGCGGTGCACTATGGCAAAACCTTACCAGCAGAAACACTGATTATAGTTATTTGTCAAATCCAGTTAAACTGTCCCCTATACAGTACTGATTAAGCTGATGAACAGAGGTTTTGAG
This sequence comes from Sphaeramia orbicularis, assembly GCF_902148855.1. Taxonomy (NCBI): domain Eukaryota; kingdom Metazoa; phylum Chordata; class Actinopteri; order Kurtiformes; family Apogonidae; genus Sphaeramia; species Sphaeramia orbicularis. The sequence continues at coordinate 22,348,445 of NC_043966.1, forward strand.
TTTTAAAGTGAGACTCAGACAGTCAGTATGTAGAGTGAGAATGTGTTTATTCTTTTTTTGAAGCTATACAGTACTGTAACTCTGAGCTTCCAGTGCAGTGACTTACTTTTTAGTTGAATGTGAGTGAAGAAAAGTAAAGGTTACTGATAGAAAAGAGTGGGGAAATGCAGTGTTTTGAAGTCACAGCTCCTTTGTGTCTTATCTATCTGTAAAATTTCCCTTTGATGTCTTGTCACCTTCTGCATTTCACATTCTCTTTGCTCTTTCCGTGAAGAGAAACTCCACAATCCTGCATTTCAACATTTTTTTTTATGATATGTGCAATCAAAGTAAATTATTCATGGTCGCGCAGACTATAAAGTTTAAGCAGATCTGGTAACTATTTCCCCAGCTGCTATTGTTATGAACAAAAAGAAAGAAAGGGCAAGAAAAGGCAACTTCATTAATGACACATTATGTTTTATGGCGGACTTGGAACTTCAAGTATCCTGAGCACAATTTGTTTCTGTTTTATGTGAGCCACCCCGGTCCCCACCTGCCTCGGTTGGGGTAGATGAAGGGCATCTCTCGACATGAGCTTAGAGACCCATTAAACAGGCTTTTATATGTACCACAATGAAATGCAGATGGAAAGCACCTGACAGTGGAATGAACGCTCATATTCTTACAGTTTCTTATTTTTACTTAGTGTGCTTACTTGAAATATTGCAGGATACAAATATTTATGAATGGTATTAAAAGCTCAATTGGAAAAGAAAAAGAGAAAGCGATATATCTCTGCTAATAAACTCTACTTGCCATTCAGAAAATAAATATAGTGTTTTCTTTGTGCTGTGACTATTTTAATGGAGTTAAATACGACTGTGAAAAGGGTTTAAAAGAAGAAAAGAGACAAGAAAGACAAACAAAAAGGGAAATGGAGCCAGCGAAGGATATGCTGCCCTTTGTACTTTTGGCATGTTGGCAGCTCTTGATGAATGGATGTCTCTGAAGAAGCCGCATCTCTTCACAGAAAACGGCTGACCTCTCACAGTTACGTAGCAACTAGACATTTGGTGTTAGGAGTTGTATTTCACATCATTTTTATCTATGGATGCACAGAGCAATAAATCTAAAGCAGACGTGTGTTTCATTAAAGAAGAAGGATAACGTTTTTGTTACTTTGTCTGTCTTATGTTTGGGGTCAATTAAACAGTTCCTGCTATTTGGTTTCACTAAATGCCAGACTTTGTTTTCCTGGCATTAGATCTGAAGCAGCCCAACAAATGGCCTTGGTATAAACTCTTTCCACTAAACTGCAAAACATATGTACACACACTCTGTAGGATAGCAACACGCGAGTATTTCACACCAGAGCCAGCCTTTAAGGCTGTGATGTCAACACACACATTTAACACATTTTCACCGTAGCAAACTTCTAAATCATTCGTTGATGATTTATTACGAAAATATGTCAAATGATTCAGTCACATTCATATGAATTGTCTGATGTTCACTGTTGTGAAGTACATTTCAGCTTCTTGACTGAAAACAAATAACATCCAGATTGTTATTTCAGTGTTATTACTTGAATGAGTTAATGTCGAAAAAAGTTGTAAATGAAATAGAGTACAAGTTGATCACAGGAATGTGAGTCAGTTATATTTGGTAACCTAATAAAACAAATCCAGTGAACCAGTATTAACAGTTCAATTTAAAGTCCTCACATGTCTCATCTTCCTCTTTGATGTTATAAAGATGATAGTGCAACCAGATTGACCAGGCTGGTATTTGTGGTTCTCTGTGTATGTTATAGATCTGACTGTGCCGTATGTTGGTACCCGTTTCTCCTGGTTCAAGTTTCAGATGTTGGAGATGTTTAAGATGCCGTACAACATATTAAAACACACTACGAGCTCCACATGAACCCTCTGCCCCACTGCTTAATGTAGTTTGGATACTAAAAATAAACATCATTGTTGAATGAATAATATTATAGGAACATACAATTTGTACTTCTTCTTTTTTTTTTTTTTTTTTACTTCAAGTTGTTAATTTGATGCAGGTTTGAGGAGTATTCACAGATATTAGACATAGATAAAATTTGACTCAGTCCTTACTATAACTAATAGGTTGGGTACAAAATAGTGTAATAAACATCCGGTGTTTTTCATGTAATGTGCCACAAGTAAAGCATATACACTTCTACAAGATTGATTTAATATATTCAGCAATATAATCCAGCCATTTTCAACACTCTGTTGCTAATGATTATGGGTTTTTCCTTGAAACTGGGTGTGTTTTGGTATCTGGAACTTTGCCAGCTTTTTTAGACCCAGTAATAAAAAAGAAATTTAGACATATATCCCTTCAGGATGTACCTAATGATGACTTTCGATAAATGCAAAAAAAATTATACTCTTGCTATGAGCCATCCCAAAATTTATACATTTTTAATAAAACATTGAGGCCAAAAATAGGACCAAAATTGGGACAGGAAAAGCTACCCAGGTGTCAGTACATTTTATCGTAAAAACATAGCTTGAAATGGTCTTATATACAGTGCCTATGTAAATAAAGACACTATGTTAAATTTGACAATCCTAGTCATTTTTCTAATCCAGACATACAGGTTTTTCATGAATTGTCAGTCTCAGGTTTCGTGCATAACCCATCATGTCGACTTGCGTTATGTGCAGAACCCCCCTATTTAAACACAAATAAATAATGAGTGATTTTGCAACAGTGGTCATTTTTGTGAAACACTCTGCCTGGCATGTTTACTTCAATTCCCAAAATGTACCAGTGAGAGAATAGAAAAATATTTTAAAAAATAGTTGTGCGTAATTTTTGTATCCTTTTTAACTTGGTTACGTCAGGGTACTCATTCCATGCAGAATCATCCACGCGCTGCTGGAATACTGACTAGGCATAATTTCAAGGGAAAACTCAGGTATCACTGAGTTGTCTGTGGATTCGCCTTGTGTAATAGTGTGGGTATTAGGAAAAAAACCTGAAAGAAAATTGACAGGAGAGTTCATCATAAAAACCTGGTGTCTGCGTCACATATGGATTTTTACCTCCGCCAGGAGGTATTGTGATCACTTTACTTTGTGTGTGCGTGCGTGTTTGTTTGTTTGTTAGCAGGATAACTCAAAAAGTTATGGATGGATTTTCATGAAATTTTCAAGAAATGTTGATACTGGCACAGGGAAGAAATGATTAAATTTTGGTGGTGATCGGGGGGGGGGGGGGGGCAGCAGATCTGTCTTGGCAGAGGTCTGCGCTCTCCGAGTGCTTTTCTTGTTCTGTTTGTGTGTCAAATAAAAATGTGTTATATCTGAAAAATAGTTTCTCTTTTATCTTAGTAAATATTTATTTTTAAAATCCACCCAAAGTGCTTCCAAACTTGCTTCATAACATTAGTCCACATGTTTTTTGAACTTTTAGCCCCTCTGTCCTGCTTAAGGTACCAGTTTCATAAAAGCACCCTTATGCATTCAGTGCTATTGTCCAGATTCGATGACTGCAGGTGTGTGTCTTAACTTTTACCTTCAAAACAGTCATTTGTAGAAACTTGCAAATACTACAGGAAATCAATGGTACACAATAAAATATAGTACTTTTAATAGATATAGTGGCCCATTGATCAGTTCCAGGTTCTATGGAAAATAAACATAATGTTGAAACTGTCCTTTATTTTTCCCAGTAAAAGGCTATCTTTGTCACTATGGTTTGGTGCCTGGCAGGATTAGCAAATTTTTTATTTATTTATTTTGAAGAAAACAGGAGGTCAAAGAAATCTGAATTCATAGGATGGATAGTAATCAGCTGAAAAAAGCTAAAATACACCATAGTGCTGATGGGAACTGCAGGGATGCAACACCATGACCCTTTAATGATGAATAAAATACTGCTAATCCATTGCTAGTCTGATAATATTGATCAGTGTGGAAAAGAGACTCCAAATTGTAATTACTGAAATAATTATGGTAATATGTACGCAGTGTGCATAGCTGTAGGTTTGTAGCACTTCTTGATTTCACTGAAGCTCTTTGAACCCTCTGCCTTGACCATGGAGCTGTTTTAGTTACTGTGCAAAACAATGACTGATGTTTTTTGTTCAACATGGCAGGATGTTACCCTCTGTGATCATCAGTTCAACTGGTTCACATGAGTAGGCAGCTGAAGCATTTCTCCACTTGTCCTGATGTGTTTGTGATCAAATGAGTGAGTGGTCAGGCCCCTCAGTGGTCACTCTTTATCTTAGACATTGAGTTTGCCTGGTGGTGGAGGCTCCTCAGCTCAGATAAGACTGGAATGCTCCATGTAGAGTGTGAGTTTTAATATACAGTAAGAAGAAAGTGAAGCCGTTTACTAACATTGTTCCTCCAAATTTGGATCATGTTTGTTTTCTTTACACGTTACATTTTTATATAGGAAGATTTGCAAAAAGAAGTGCAAGAACCATTTTGCAAAACCATCCCTGTCATACCACTTAAGGGTATAAAACAAGCTCTATTTTCTCATTTTGTGATGCGTTTTCAGCCCATTTAAAGTCGTTTTCACACTGTCTCCCCTGGCAGCAGCTGCAGCGTGCCTCTGTGGGTTGCTGGAATGGTTTGTTTGTTGCACATGAAAGAAATGGGACTGAGCTGTTTTCTGCAGATGTTTATTCACCATGGCAAAGCTTCAGAAAAGTCCAAGTGAGACCGCTTTCTCTGCGGTTGGCAGTTGGTAAATTAATTGATTTATTTGGTTTGGGAAGATTGCATGCATCACATATTTGGCGCAATCAAATCAGCAATTATGTGGTTTCAAATTTCATGTTTGCTTCCAGCTGTGACAAGCTCAGAGACGTCTGGCCTGATTTAGTGTCTGTTAGAATTGCCTGTTCCTTGGCATCATGACTAAACACAAAACAGTAACTTAATGCAGTGACAGACAGACATAATGTGGTTGTCAGTCAAATGGATGATGTTTGATGCTCAGACTGACTTTTGATATGGTTGAAATCTTTGATCAGATATTAAAAAATGGCTATAAAATTGTTGATTATGTTAGTATATCCTTGGGGAAATGTCAGATATTTCATGAATCCCCTCTTTTTAAGTCAGAATCAAAAATGGACGCTATAAAGAAAAAAACCCAGCACCAGTAAGGAGTAAATCAACAAAATAGCAGGAGGATTTCATATATGTTGTATTAAAATGCCTCTAGGAAAAATACTTTATAGTTTTTTGCATCTTTTGTTGAAAACATTCGCACACATGAAGGTTTGTCATGTGGAGAAATGTTGAAGTAATGACCAAAAAAGTAATATCTTTCCCAGTGTCTATTTTTTTCTTTCTTAGAGGATGACTGGAGCTTTCATTAGCCGTGCCCTGTGGAGGTTTCATCCACTAGCGGAGCCTTGGAGCTTTGTTTTGATGATCATGTAGCTGTTCATCTCAAGCTCTTCTAAGCAAAAGTTCAGTACAGTACAGCCTGTACTTACAATCATCTGTAGACCTCTGACACTGATGATGTGGATGTGTAGTACATGTATGTCCAGAAGAAAAAAAAACTGAAGAGAGTTGGATATGGGCTGACAAGTCTGCAATACTGCCAGCCAACACTGCACTTCTGCCCAAAAACAATTTTCTCCAGACAATACATTTTTGTAAAACAGACTTGATCTATTTTGCGGCCAACATAGGCATTTCTTTTTTTCCATCTATCCTTTTTTGGCATAGTAGATAAGAAAAAAAATCTCACTGATATGAAAGAACACCATACTAAAGACCAATTTGACATGAGTTGAGTAAAGTTTCCATGAACCTGTCATGTATTTGGGTACCATATTATATTGTTTTTAGTGAACATAGTTAAAAATCAACTCCAGCACATTTATACTGATATGTAACATGAAATATTGATTAAAGGGTATTATCCATGTTAACTAAATGAAGATCAGAAAAGCAGAAAAGATTTATGTCCATTATAAAAATGTAGGACAATATGTTATGCCTTAATTTAATAGTGTTCTAGTTTTTGTCATTTAGTCCTAAAAAGCAGTTAAATAGATGAGTAAAAAAAGGATAAATGTAGGGTTTGATATTTAATCAAGCTTTGTAAACATTCAAAGGTAATGTATTCAGTGTCACTAGTTGCTTTTCCATTGACCCTCAAATTGCGTAAATATAACTTGCGCATAAAAATGTACCTAATGGAAAAACGACAATTATGCCCAAACTCTAATTTTTTGATTTAAAGTTTTTACGCTTGCAAGGGGTGGTTTTTCGGGTGTAGTACAAATGGCATATCACGCAAAACTGCAATGGAAAGACCTTTTACCACAACTAGAGTCATGTGAAAAAAAAAAAAAAAAAGGATGCTGACGGACGTTGCAACAAGCAAAGAAGAAGAGTTTTAAAAGAAACATTGTGCGGTATGTGTGGATGCACCAGGAAACCCAATAATTTTTAAAAATTTAGTACGGGATAGAGGGGTAATATATAATAATAATGAATATATCTGTAAATCCACATGATATTTACGCTTGTTGCCATGTTTATGGAATGATTCTCGTGTCATCTTGCGATATTAAACATATCAGTCATCATTTGTGAGTCAGTGGAAAAACTGACATTACGCACTCCTGTTTTTTCAACATTTAGTAAAAATCGGTCAAGTTTTATGCATATGTCCAATGGAAAAGCAACTACTCACAGGTTTACATTAAAACACTTTAGATTAGTTATTCTAAGTGTTAGACACTATATTATCAAGTTTTTGCTTTCTGTAAATCACAAAAAATAAAAAATGGTTAATTGACAGTTTTCTTTTGCAGACCTTTTCAAATCAACAAAAATAAAAATGCAACCTGTTTGCATCTTGTTATATATTCACTGTCCATGCTTCTTCAGTCATGTACGGCAAATACTTTTTGCCAGGGAAGTATTTTCGAGCCATATTTTGTCTTTCGTTCATGTAGACAGAAAAAGTTCATTACAACTGTGACTTGTCAATGATTTCACCCAGCTCTACATACACCTGCACACTGACTTAGAAAGCATTTTACTCCCATTGAAATGCACTTGGTGATAGTTTGTCAGGATGCAGTGACACTGTTTTATCTGCTAATATTACTGACTATTTATCGTGTTTCATGTTGTTTACTTGTTTGTTTGTACTTCGTTATGATAAAGGTCATGCACAGTGTTTTACATCAATCTTAAAATTACTCAGTTAACACAAAACAGATTTCTAATGTATTGACGTAATGTGATCATACAGAAAAAGCTCCCTAAACTTTTTCATGAATCATAGCTGAATTTCAACTCACATCTATTAGTGTTGATCAAAGCTGAGCCGAGCCTTGTCTGCTGCTTTAATACTCGAGCAGGTACGCCATCACATGCAGCAGCCTAAGGGCAGAAACGACGGGGGTGGGTGGACAAAACTTTGGTGTGGGCCATCTGTGTGCTATTTAGTCCAGTCCCAGAAGTCATGGCTGCTTAATTCAAAAACTGTCAGGGAGTGTCATTAGGTACAGCCATTTAAAAGCTTCAGATTTCATTAGCCACAGGAAAGGCCACATTACCCTCAGGATTAATGTCAGGTTTTGCGGTTGAATGCTACAGCAGTGGACTGCATTAATGTGCTTGGGTTGACCCTCTTGTTTAAATACACTGTAACTCATTAAACATTTTGTAAACCAAGAACAGCCCTTAAATACCCTATGAATTATAGACATTTTGCACAGGCAGCATTCTTTTTACACCTCAAAAATCGCCCACTACTTCCTGCAGGATTCAATCACAGAGCACAAAATCTTCAGCTGAGGAGCTTCATCTGCCACTCCACAGGCAAATATTTTGTTTATACTCTTAAAGGCAGCATTGCTCCCAGTGTTGCATCATCATAGCTGTTTCATAACAAGTTGTGCTCCACAGTGTCTTGATGATGTGTGGTGGGCGGTGTGTGTTGTAGAGGTGACGCCATACTGAACATGCCAGGAACTGTCAGGAAGCCACAAGCTCCCTATCTAGAGGAAGACGTGGAGCGCTGAGTCACATCGTATTGAGACGTCCAGGAATGATAACTCGCCCATGATGAGCCGAGTCATCACTCCTCTTATTTTTATTAGGAAACATGGGCCTTTCAGCAGCCAGTAATCTCTCTGGCTTCCTTCCCTGAAATAATTACAAACATGGAGTTTTGTTAGAAGGCGAAAGCATTGAATTTCAGAATAAAAACGGCACTGTCTTGTAGGAGGCTGGCATATCAGATTTAACATGGCTTGCTTAATAAAGAACAAAAAACTGTCAGCACTTGTGAACTAAATGAGGCTTAATCGAGTAATATGTAGCTGTCTCTGCTGTTTTGCTAAATCATCTTGATATCTTTTCCAACGCCGGAGGCTGTGAATGTAATACACTCTGTCCCCCTGAGGGGCGGCAGCACTGTTTGTTGGGGGTCAGCGAGCCTCTGTGTTTCATCACTTACCCATTCATCACAATGTCACCCGAGCGTCATCGTGTCAGGACTCTCAGCATGCTTTACCAGGTGTGAGAGGCGTCTGAATTTTCAGGCTCTTAATCAGGAAGTGATCGCAACCAGCCATGATTCATGGTGTGGTCTGGTTGTCATACTATATATGTTGAACTCCAGAAGCAGCATCTTAAGGTTGAAATATATACCTCTACTCCAGAGAGCCATACCTGCACCGATGGGATCTGTTTCCTTCGCTGAGTGGAGGCCTGAGCTCATTTTACAGAGTTTTGACAGATCTCAAGAGGCAGAACAATATAAATGTTTGAAAGGCGTTTTGGACTCGATTCCCTTTCATCTTTTTTTTGCTTCACACAGAAAGTGCAGCCTGTTTTTTTCTATGTCAGCCAGAGGGGGGTTAGACCTTTGCAGAGCAGCAGCAGCACTACCACTGCACTGCTGACTTGGCAGTGAATCCATTTTTTGCAATTAACACGTTGTTTATGCTCTCACTTAGGTGCCCATTGGGCTCTGAAGTAAGCACATAATCCTTAAAGTGGGACAGGGGCATCACAGTTTTAATGCCCTGTTTTACTCAAGTGCAGCTTAGTCAATATCTCTGTCAAAGCAGAGGATGTCAGACGAATATGTTCCTGTGTCCAAGTTTGGCTTTAAATACATTAAAGAGTGTGTTCAGCCCAACCTGGTCACCACCAAAAATATTGCTATAGTCCATTTCTGCAAACTAGTGATACATATAATCTCATATTGTACTTAACCACTTTGGTACTATTTTGCCTTTCTTCAGTAGGCTGAAAGAAGTGGTTTGGATGAGGGCTGGGGGCACAAGATCCAGGACTTGGCAACTAGAGACATAATTTTGCATCCCAACTCACTTAGATAGGCAAGAAAAAGCTTTGGTTAGGGCTAGAATAAGATTGCTGTGTGACTTAAATATTAATGGAAGCATCACAAGTCATTTCTGATCACCTGTTTTTAGACTTTTATTCTGTCCAGGTATTTTTCCCTAAACTTAAGTAAGAGTTTAACAGTGCTGTTGTTGCTGTTTGCACAGTTTGTATTAGAGTGTCATTGTGTTCCCTCTGTTTACCATGGGCAGGTAGCTAGTATCTACAAATATTGATATGTTGACATCATGAGGCAATCTGTGATTTGCCGAAATGTACAAAGGATGTGTTTTATTCCGGGGAGTCAACCACTGAGATGATTAGAATTTTGTCTGATTTGTTCACTTTTAGTTTTTGGGGATTTTATTCACTGTCATGAACTTCCTCATTCAAAATCTTAACATTTGGAAGCTAATCCCTATTGGGTAGTTTCCTATGCCCCTGACCTTTTTCATTCTTTTGTTTTCTGATTTCACATAAAATACTTTGTTTATAGTCATCCACAACATCCCACAGAATTTCTTTTAAAACTTCATCCTGTTGGCATAAATACAATTTCCTTACTTCAAGGTGAGTTTATTTTAATCATAACATCCCTGGCATTGTAAGAGAAGTGGAAGTGGAATTAAATAATGTGGTTCATAAATGATTGTCTTCTATTATTTGATATGTTTTACATGTCTGTAAACTGCTGATAAACTGGGAAAAGACAATGTTGTGAATAGAAAAGCCCTTGACCCACTTTAAACAACAAAGCTGCGCTATGGGAAATGAGCGATGGATGATTTAAAATAGAGGTGAGAAGAAAGAAATACAGTGCAGAGTGAGTGCCTGTATTCTCACGTTTGCCTATTTTAAAGTCGTGGCCAACAAGTAGTGTACTGTTCACTACAGTGGAAAAATCCTAATGATGACTACACTTAAGTGTGAAGAGCTTATTGAGTTTTCCCTGGGAAGCCTCCCCTGTGCATCGTAAGGAGCTGTGCTGTAGGCAGTCACTGCAGAGACTCCAATTACTGACCAAGTCCCACTTGGCTGGCTTCTAACTGTGACCAGCAAATTAGAAAGAGAGAGAGAATGAGACCGGGAGGGGAAGAAAGAAGAGCAAAAGCATTTAAAAAGCAGGGCAAAAGTTTTGGTTGCAGTGTGATACTAGCCTACAGGAAGCCAAAAAAGACAAACGTCAAGCAGAGTTTAACAAGTGCATTGCCTGAGCAGAGGGAGCGATAGGCAGCTCTTTGTTCATGAGTTGGACACTCTCCAAATGCCTGCTTCATAGGATGTTCTTGGATAATCCAGTGAGCAGCTGATTTATGACCTGCATTAACTAAACTTCCTGAACAGAATCTTTAACTATAACCAAACCACACGCAGAAGGAGGAACATAACTTCTAACGAATGGATGCCCTTTTCTGGACAGCCTGTGACTGGGAACTGTGTCAGTATGCTGTGTAACACCTGTGGCATGAGGAGTATAGCGCTGCCAGCTGTAGTAATGCTGGCAGGAGGTCAGTGTAAGATTTCACTCATGCAGTACGTGCTGATAAGTGCATGGTGCATTTCTGAGCCAGAAGTGAGGAGATAATACTTCCCGTTTTTGAGACGCTTCATATGTTGAGGTATTCAAACACTGTTCTTGTGAAAAATGAGATGTAAAAGTGATTCAGCCCCTACAAACAAAACCAATTATCTTGAGGTTCACAGGCCAAGTACAACTGCTTGTTTTAAAAGAAAGCAGAGGACCTTCACGTTTTTTTCACTAACTGTCACTGAGGACTTTCAAGGAATCCCAGCACTTTCAGCCCATAACTTATTTCTGTTCTTGTGCTGTTTTGACGTTGTATCGTGTTTCCCAAGACAGGAGTTTGTACACTTGGGAGGGGAGATGGATAAGACCGAATGTGCTACGTTTGACATTGAAGTGAGATTATTTTGTTCCCAAGCAGGCACGCATTAAACAAGTTGGAGATCAGGGAAGCAGAAAAGGCAGATGAGAGGTGGCTGTGCGTGTGTTCACTTCCACAGGGGCCTTAAGAGACAGAGAGGACAGCTGCTTCATTCATCACTACTTCGCTTCGTCCTGGGTTTTCAAAGTCTCCAGGGACAGATTGTCTCTGCTGGAGAATTGATGCGCTTTAGAGTAACTGGTTAAAAATGGACAACGGGATTCTGTAATGTGGCTCCAGCTGCTTCCTATTTTTGTTTCCATATTGGTGAAATTACAACATGACATTACCCTCAGAGATTAAGCTGGAAATTAATACTTGCTTTTGAGCAGTATTAATGTTCCAGTATTTAAAAAAATTCCCTGAAGAACATAAATGTAACATGCCTGCAGACTGTGTATATATTTTGCAGTCAAATCAAGTCATTTTGTAAATAAAGCATGTTTAAGAAAAGCAAAAGTTAACCAGTGGTGGAATATAACTAAGTACTAAGTAACACTATATTTTTTCTTACACTTTTACTTAAATTTCTGGATTTTCATCACCTTGCTGTTCAGTGAAAACCATGTATCTCAGTTGCATGTGTTGATTTTGGTTGTGCAGTGTTTCTTCCTTAAGCTCTTTAAAAACCATCTTGGATTCACTGGAAAATGCCTTTTCACAACGCTGAAAAGGGGGTCTATTTCTGAGCTCATGAAGAGTTAACATTTTAGAGATACACAGTTCTCCCAAAACTGTATTTTTGTACATTGAACTAATGCTTGAAATCAATTCAGCCTTAAACATGTGTAACAGTAAGATGCAACATGCACATTAATGCACCAGTTAAAATGCATCCAAAAACTTCATACAGTATAAAATAGGAAAACATTGATAGCGACCATTTAAATGCTTAAATGTATAATAATTATGTACTAGTATTAATAATCCAAACTATCAATAGATAGGGTCGCATACCAGACCACACCTATTGCTACCAAAAACACCAATGAATTAGCATGTCTTCACAGAATGTATCACTCACTGAGTAAAATATAAAGGTCATTGTTTAATGCTTAACACATTTGTACTATGGTATTATCAGTTTTTCCTCTTAAGATAAATAAACTCCTAGCCAGTTTTTATCTGACATATAATCTTCACATAGGTTACTGTGTTAGCTAATATTTTACAAAAACAGCCACAGTAAAACCACAAATCACCTCTGTTTTCTATATGGTTTATATTTTCAGTAGCTGCCCTTAAGATTTATTTGGAATTGTTAAAACAGTGTCAGACCTGTCATAGTTTAGTCTGAACCATGGATCAACAAATGGCAAACTTTAGAAACTATAACATCACAAAAGAGCTGTATACCTTCTTAAATGTCATAATCAAACTCACTCATGTAGAAGAAATGCTGTGATTTCAACATGAGTGGTGAAAACAGCAACATGGCTTCTAGCTTTTATCACTTTGTCAGTTGTTTCAGAGTGGCTCTCATCCCATCTCGTCACTTTGTGACACTTTGGTCAAAGGCCCCATGGTGTTAGCTTTCCTCACCATGGGAGACCAGCAGAGTGACTCACTACTTCCTCTAGTGGTCACATAAATCCATCGAATCAATGGTACGAATAGATTCAGTTCATCTCTACAATTCAATACGATGGCATATTCAGAAGTCCTAATTCTTAACACACCAGTCATACTTTTAGGTCACATTTGAATTTTTGAAAGAACCTTTTAGTACCTTCTACTTGTATGCTGACGGTGTAGTTTTAGTACTTTTACTTTGGTAAGCATCTGAATAGTTTTTTCACCACTGATATTAACTAAACAACTAAAGAAGAATTATAGTCATTTGCTAGACCATGCTACACCAAAGTTTCTCTTGTCATTGGCATTTTAATGTGATTTATTTGCAGGCGAAATGGCATGTAAAGACATTTCAGCATAAAAAAGTACAGTGGGATTTGTTTGTTATAGGATGACATACTCTCCTGTTTGCACTGGATTCTTTCTCACTTATCTTTTGCTCAGTCCACATCTGCACTTTGCTGAATTCAAGAGCTGTAGTTTTTCACTCCCACAGGATTTGGTGACACTTTGATAAATCTTTTGTCATCTCACAGTATACGTTACACTCGCCTTAAAAGCCTCAAATGTGCTTTTTCCAACTCTACACAGCTCTACAATTTCCATGTTTTTGTGGTAATTCTAGTCTAGGAAGATATATTTTCTTTATGAGGTGAACAGATCAAAAATAAACTGCAATATTCCAATCTAGTGGCCAGAAATGTGACTGTTGTATATTTCTTCAAAACAAGTGTAAATATTTCTATAACGTCAATGAAATTAGTTTTCCTCAATAAGCAGTAGCTGGAGTTTGTATGTCAATCCTTGTAGGCGGTTGCAGTTAGGAAAAGATTGTTATGTTATTGTTTTTATGACATATATGCAGATGTTTTCTGTATCACTCAAAGCCCTGGGTTCTTTTCCTGATGCTAAGTGCCATCAGTAACTAAACCCAACCGTAAAATTTTAATAATACTGAGAAACAGTTATAATTACAGCATCATTTTATCCTCACAAAATGTCAAAGGCACCATGGGTGGATAAAATGCTACAAATCAGGTATTGTTAAATAGTGGGTTGATATCAAAACCCATGTTAAAAAAAAAACTTTTTGCTGATGTACTTGTCTTGTTTTTGCTGTCTTTTGTTTCCACTTTTGAGCCTTAGAAAAAAAATCTACTTTCATTTCAAAAGATTAATTGACTATTTTATTATTTTTGACAGTTTAATTTTCACTATCTTTGACTGGGCTCTAATTCAGTCATAATTTAATGTAACACAACTAATAAACAGTTATCTACTATCAGTGAATGTCATTTTATTTTCTGATGCTGGGCCAGTATATCAGTACATTCCTAGAAATGTTGATATGAAGTTTGTTTTTGGCTCAGAGTAAATTAAATTTTACATGTTTGCAGAATTCCATATTGGCAACATTTTATTCCATATTTTTTATTTGAATATTTCTCACAATTTGTGCAACCATATGAGAGACCATGACATGCTTTGGGATCTAGATTTTTGAAAATCTCCTCTGGGTTTGTGTAAAGATCCTGATTTGACGTGACACTACAGCTCTATAGCAGATACAAACAGTTTGACTGACCTGTCGAGGTTACCACTCTGTCAGTTGTCAGTGCACCTCTCTCAGTGATGAAAACATCCTATTGGCTCCTCACGCATGGCTAACTCAGAACCATCACAACAAGTCTGTCTCTGTGGGCCCGCCAGACACAGTGTGTGTCTGCGTGCGTTTGTGTATGTATGTGTGGAGATGGTGTGGTAGACGAGGGAGTGATGGACTAGAAGTGACATATGACCCCTGAAACAGCCAAGGATTAATGGCCTCAATAGGCCAGCTCCTCCAGAAGGATGTAGCCGGGTAATGAGGACTTCCACCAGCCACAGTGCATCCATCCATCTGCCCTTCCGCTCTCTTACAGCTGGAGCCTCCAGATGTGGACACACCTGTGAAAAAAGGACAATGATTTCCTGCTACAGGGCCAAGAAGGTTCCTACAAAAAAAAAAATCACTGAATTGGCAGCCCCTGATGATTTATGCATTTATTTTTTTGCGTCAAGGGCACCTTTGGTGGTCTGAGTGGCGATGGTTTTCAGGTGAGGACGGCCTCACTAGTGGTGTGACAGTTTGTACAAAAACTGTGAGGGCGATATAAGACGCTGCAGGGACTCCAGTCAAGGTCCAGAGGAAAATGAAACATGCAGAATGTCAGTGGGTATTCTGACAGTTTGCACTATGAGCACGTCTGAAAAGGTTCAAACACCAACTGAGAAGTGGAAGCGGCAGCTCTGAAAATGAGTCACACACACAAAAAAGAGATGTGTAGACACTGTTTTAACCTTTCAGGTTTAGAGGTCTAAACATGTTAATCTGATCAGGAAAATCTTTTTAAAAAGTATTGAAACACTTTGTGTGATTCTGTAATGCTGTGACTACTTTGCTGATGTTATTATTCATAGCATAACAGAATGAATTTACGTTAAAACTATGAAAATGACACAGACGAACTCAATACAATATTATCACAATACAGTGACCCTGTGATACTTGATAGATAACAAGACTATTTAAATTATTACAGTGAGGCCCGAAAAAGAAAAACGTGTTTATCATATTCCTTGTTTTTGGGGTATTTATGAAAGATGCAGTGCAGAAAGATAAACAGTAAGCAACATGTGACGAAGGGTTTGGGTTTGAATCAAACATGATAGTGAGACATTATTAATAAGAAGTTATTCATGTTATAACAGTACATTTTGGCAAGATATGTTCAATTTATTCATGACGAAATGTTTTCACCTATAATAAGACATTTTAATTTAATCATAAAATATGTAATTTCACATTTTAATGTAATGACTTATTGTAATAACAAAATGTTTAATTGTCTGAGTTTTTTTTCCCCCCTGTTGTAAGAAGAGAAATTTGCATGTCATACGTACATGAGAATATCTTGTAATACAGAAACATCATCATGCTATACCATGGTGCTATCCTGATAACAGTTTTGCTTTTTCTGGCCTTTTTCTGGCAACACACTTCTACACAAGTCACCTGCAATACATCACAATATCTATGTACCTGAAGTGGAAAACAGTTCCCAACAAATAAAGCAGGAATCATATCATTTAATCAGTGCAATGTGGTGTCAGTTTCACAGACTTTGACAACTGAGATGGAACACAGAACAAAACACCCTTTTGACTCTTACCTTAATGCCTTTGTAACACACACTGACTAAAATGTCCATGTCTACATGTGCCATGGATTTTAATAAAAATACTAGTATTGATATTCTGCACAAGAGTATCAATAATATATCCCAATATAAAGTAATGTTGTTTATTCTCATGTCAGTATTTTGTTCCACCCCTATTCATCACATTACATCTTTGATGTCAGTAGCCTCTGACAGAAGTCTCACATTGGACATAGATAGGAGTTCTACTGCAGGGGGTCAACAGAGCCAAGAGGCAAAACACCTGCTGTCACCACCTCCCTCTCTCAAAACCAGCAGGAACATACAAGGTCAAATAGCCAGGCTGCGCTTCATGCCCCAATCTATTAGATTTTCAGATGCTGTGCTTTTCACTGAGATCAAATCACTTCCTACCAACCAGATTAGAAGTGCTGATGGCGGGGAGCGAGGAGAGCGCTAGTGGCTGATATTAAAAAGGACCCATGCTGTTGACAAGTCTTTGAACAGGATTAAGCTACACATTTAGAAGTGAATGTGCAGCAGCCCCTTTATGGAAACATGACACAGAAATTGTCCTTGTGAGACTTCATTATGTCTTGGGTCATTTTAACCCTTTTTTATTATGCAGTCTCAATTCTGATTGAGGACTACTATCTGTTATTTCTGTATATTAGCCTTTGCTTTCCTATGAAGTGTCTTACACATACACAAACATTATGAAATACAAGGCTAAACATCTACAAACACGTTTCTGCCTCGATGTCATTTAAAACCCTCGAATGTCCAGTGAGACCAGCTACCTAAGCTTCAGGTAATTTTGTAACTTACACCAAGCAGAGGGAACAGTGTATTTAAGGGTATTTATCTCCAGGTGTTGTTTACCTGTGTTGGATGGTCTGCTTGTTCCACTTGTAGACTTACACAATGGTATATTCCTATTTATAGCACGACTCCCATCTTATATATAAATCTATATCTGCCAAAAGTTGGACTCTTCGTATTGCCTGTCTTTTAGTTTGTACTGGGAAAATGAATTTATGTATGCTTCTCCCTTCCCTTGGACAAAGTCATAAAATTATCTAAAATTTACAAAGCTGGTTTCATTGAATACACTTAAAGTAATGTTAAATGACTTGGAGATAGGCACATTTGGCTGCAGATATTTTGCCTAATTTATATTATTCAGAAAATTTGGAGTGGATTTGTGTGAACTGAGCTGCTGCCTGCCTGAATAAGAAATGTTTTGGGCATCTTGACTCTTCCTTGTAGATTCCTAATGGAATGTCAGCTTTGCATTGGTTTAAAAGGGCTTATTCTGTTTTAAATCTGCATTATAACATTATGTTCCCTTTGTAATCTTTTTCTAATCTTAAGTATTTCATTTCCATTTGGTCTTAATCCTGGGTCCAACTGATCCCTCTTAACTAGTTAATTGTCTAATTGTTTGAATCCAGACTCTGAATGAGGAAATCTCCTATTCCAGCTCCTGAAGGCCTCACATGAAGGCTGGCTCACTGGTAATCTGCCCCATTGTCCTAAACCCAAAACAACACCCATCAGACCAGCCTGGGCCACTTAGACAACTTTGAGACTCATTGTAAAATCGTAGCGTATGTTTGGCTAATGAGGCTCAGCTGTCCAGTCAGTTTCACTCATGTATATCTCCTAATCTGGTGATGGCTCTTTGTGGATAAGGGGGGGATTTCGGAGGCGATACAAACAGGCAGATACCAAAGTGCGTGTCGAAGGCCTGGCCCAGGATGTCAGTGTTCAGGGTGGGTGACAGTGTTATTCCCTGCCATCTGTTTCCCAGGCGGCGGTCCAGCAGTGCTATGTTGAATGCACAGGCATGAAGGAGCAGGGAGCAGCCCACCATGCTATACTATTGGCATTGCAGTATTTCATATTAACATTGCACAGTGTGCCAGCCTCCCATGCCTGTCGAAGGACAAAATGCATTCAGTTCAGGCTACACACAGATACAAAAAAAACCAACAACTCTCTTACACTCAGACTGCCCATCTGTCCATCGTCTGTCTGTTTTTCATGTGTGTGGCACTGTCTCAACTCTTAAGAAAAAGCACTGGCATAGTTGGAATTTGCTCCACATTACTGAGCTATAAAGTTACAAAATGTAGACAGAGAATGCAGAGAAGGGAGATTATTGAATTAGTGCGAGTACAACTGTTTGTTTTCTCTCTGCGTTTTAACTCAAAGCTGTCAGTCCGTGTGAATTTCCCATGAAAGGACACTTCATCGCTCTTTTATGAAGACAAGCAGGATGGTAAGCACCATCAGTGTTTGGTGACATGGCAAATGCCGTAAATGGCATATCATTTTCTGTTTGGGTGTGTTACCTAAACAGCAGAGGAATGTTATGGGAGCAGCAGGGTCTCATCGTTCAACCTTTTATGAGAGGACCTCACAAAGGCCCGAATCACTCTTCCTCTCTGTTTCTGCTGTCACCCTCAGGAAAAGTGAGCATGCCGTAAATCACCTTGGCAGCTCTGTGTTTTGAATCAGCAGACTGCTCGTAGCCAGTGTCATTTTATAGGCTGTTATTTCACTCCATGTTGTAGAGAAGCTCTAAAATCATGTTGCTTTTAATGCTAATGCCTGTAGTGGTGAATCAAAGTAGGGATGAATGGTGAGACGTCAACAAAAAGACGGCCCAAAGTTCAGCAGAGAACCTCAATCCAACCTTTGTCCACAACCTGAACCTCATGGAATTCAGTTAATTCTTTTAGTATGGAAAGTGGAGGCTTTAGTGCATTCTTCAAGGATGTGAACCTGAACGTATAAGTGTTAACTTGCATTAACATGTGTGCTTTATATACAATGAATTACTTTGTGTGTGGGCTCATGGGAGAGATTTAGAGAGAGCACTATTAGTTTGGATGAATCTGGGCCATGTTCTTAGTATGTAACTGCAATAATAATGCAAATAAAATAGAGAACTCTACCTTTTTCAGTCTATAGTCATTTCCTCCTTTTCTTTCACAAGTGCATCTAAACACTAAGGTAGCGTGTCATAGGTGCATGCATGCTTGAATATTTAAGTCTTCCCAAATCCCAAAACAGGCTGTTCATAAGCTCCAGAGAGAGAGTTGGATTATTTCTCCCCGATGCCCTTTGTTTGAAGAAAGAGGTGTTGACTGACAGCTGAGCTCCTGGACCCTACTCAGCTAGGGTTCAATGCGGATGCCTGACTAATGAGGTCGACTACAGGGATTATAATCAGGCAGGGAATATTAGTGTTCTCATATGTCAGTCAAGTGGGGAAAGCCTTCCAGTGTTGCAATGTCAAAGCAAGCTTTTCTGTTTCCGATTGGTTCATGTTTACCATACAGCAACACGGAGCCATGTCACCGGGTCCCTGGGGTGGTTTAAAGACGTCTCAGACACTTGACAGTTAATGGAGGGAGGAGTTATGGTGGGAAATCTCACCATGAGTCCAATTCCAAGGCCCCAGTGGACACACAGGGCACTCCAAGACATACAAATTATCTCCTGTCGGCTTTCTGGCAGTAAAATGTGGTAGTTTTGGCCTTGCCGTCTTAACCTCTCAACAATCATTCAGCAAAAGGTAACACCTCAAGTTGAGACCTAAACCCCGCTTTCCCACTTTGCGATGAAACGTATTAATTGACTTTGCATTTGACCCTCGACAGCATTCACCTCTCACTCACTACTCAAGCTATTTTAAAGAGTAAAACAGACAAAGAGATGAGAGATGGAAAGAAAAACATTTTAAAAAGCACCAACTCACAAGAGTGATGTGACATATGGAAGCCATCACAGGCCTGGACTCCCGTCTGCGTCGGCAGTCGTGGCATGCTGGTACCCACTACCCACTGTGCAGGATGGGAATAATCCAGGACTGCGAATCTGTAGAATTGTGTTAAGAGGCGTCAAAATCCCTTGAGGAAAGATTTCATTGTGGGGGAGGGAAGACATGGGCTCATGGGGTGGAGGGTGTTACAGTGAGGTGCAAAAGCTCGCTACGTTTTGCAGAAAACAGGTGCCCAGCAGCTCAGTGGGGTTCAGCTGGGTTTAGCAGGGCTCAGTTTCTCACGTTTCTCCCTGAAAGAAATACCCTGCACACGATTGAAACAGCAAAGCTACTTCCTTGTTTTGTAGCTGTAAATATAAGCAGTGGTTTCCTGTGAAATTTAAGAGACTGTCTCCTGTAGAAAACATGACCTTAAGTTATTAGTGCAGCCAGCCTACTCCAACGCATTGTTATATATTGTTGTGTAGTGGAATCTATCAGTAGAACTGTCACAAACTAAATGCTGGGAACACTTTTTTAAATGGTATAGGTCACAGATGGGTTACTAGCAGGGCCCCTCTATGGAGGCCACCATAATGCGTTGCTGTTTTTCTACAGCAGCTCAGAACAGATTTTTTTCTTCTCCTTTTCTGTGTTTTATGGTCGGTCGCATCCATTACCATCGCCTGCTATGTTTAAGTGTGGACCAGAGTAATTATCTCATTAACTAAAAAGCAGAGAATGGGCAGAATAAACACTAGCTCTAATTGGCTTTTTGTTTTTGTGTTTTTGGCTGTGATTGTATGGGAGGGGTAGGTGATGTGTATTCAGTTGGTTGCAGTCTTCAACATGACTGCTAGTTACCACTAAATAGGAGGAAAATGTAAAGTATGGCCTTAAAGCAAGTCCTTGTACATTATCAGCCATTTCCTATTAGATTTGAACTGGTCAATGGCATACTGAGGTTGTTAGAGTAATGCAAATGGATTTGATTGGCAGATGAGAAGCAATACAAAAGAAAATGCATATACTACTAAATAAATGGATCCTGTTCAGGAGCATCTTCTTGTAGGCCACTCTACCCTCAATGGGACTGCTGACCTGCACTTTCCTGAAATCAGCTAAAAGAAGCCCCACCTTATTCTATACATAAGCTTTTGAGTGAGAAGAATATGTGCAGATGTAACCCTTTTGTAATCAACATTAATTGTAATTTACATTGTATGTTCTAGTAACTGTAACAGATTGTAATTTATTTAATTATCTGTTGCAGCTACAGGTAACTAGTTACTCCAACACTGAGAATAATTAGGGACCGAGCCGAAAGGTAAGGCCCTCTCACACAGTGAGAGGCCTTGCCTGCTAGCAAGGCCCTATTGTTTTTCGTTCGTTATGATATTATTATTATTATTCACACACCACTTTGACCTTGATTTTGACCCCTAAACATGCTCGAAAACTCACCAAATTTGGCATACATGTCAGGCCTGGCGAAAAATTTCATAAAATGAAAAAATTAACCCCATAGGTGCCGAAATGGGCTCTCTAGCGCCGCCTATATGAAAAAAAAACGGAAACAGCCCTAGTGGCCAGTAGGAATGTCGTAGAGACATGGAACCACTGCCAAAATATTTGTTGGATCAAGCACTACAAATAATACACGGATGCCCCTAACCTAACTCCAACAGGAAGTTCGCAATTTGCCTTTCAAAATAAACTTTCTAAAACTAACTCCCATGACACTGTTTGTCATATTAACTTCTAAATAGCGCCAAAAGATAGAGTGAAACCTCCTTAATAAAACGATTTCACACCTTTTCCATAACTGTCTTAGTTTTTTTGTTACAAGCCCGCAAAGTTGCAATGTTCGGAACTCATTTTTCACTTTGGAGTTTTTCCCCACATGTGACATATCTATGCGTTCACGGGACTCACCACAACACTCACATGCAAAAAATTTTGAGATAGCATGTACGGTTCTTCATTTATAGCAATTTGTTTATTTTCATACTTTTTGTACTTTAGACTGCCATTTGACCCCCTTAATATGTTCCAAAACTCACCAAATTTGCCATGTATGTCATGGCTCGTGAACACTTTGATTTAATATCAAAAATAACCCCTTGGGTGCCAAAATGGACTCTGTAGCACCACCTTTGTACTAAAAAACACACAAAATCTGCCCTAGCGGCCAGTAGGAATGTCACAGAAGCATGAAACAAATGCCAAAATGTTGGTCTGATTGAGCCCGACAAATCATACACTGACACTCATGAGCTAACTCCAACAGGAAGTTGGCAATCTGCCTTTGAAAGTTACTCTACGTTTCTGCAATTACTGCTTATTCATTTCAGACTTTTGATAAAACAGTTATACCTCATTAAATTCCCACAAGTCTGCAGAATCCAAAAGTGAAAGAATTTTTCAGATACGACCTACGGTTATGGAATAATGGTGATTTTTTGAAGACTATGTTTGGTTTCACTTTTAACAATGACAAAATCCCTATAAAACTCTTCCTGGTGCACACTTGTAAGTGTCTGTCTGTAGTGCAGTGGTTCCTGTTGCAGCCTATGGAACAAGATGACCCTGGTTCAAGACCCAGGTAATCCAAAATTTTTTTAAATTTTTTTTAAAATTTAAAACAGGTTTTACTGCATTGTATTGTGGATATTGGAAATTTTGCACACATTCAAAAGTACACGGAGTACATTTTTTCAAAATAAAACCCCAATTAAAAAAACAAAAACAAAATGTCTATTACATAACTTCTTTTCATTTTTATGACCAAATGCTCAACTGTTTGTACAATGTTTCTTCATTCAAAAGTACTCTTTCTCACAGACACACATGCTCACACAATAGGGTTTTTCCAAAATAAAAGCCTTAAATGTGATAAATCATCACTTTTATACTCACTTACTCATACAATTTCAAATCATTTTTCAAACTGATTCTTTCTCTCACATATAAAACAAATGCACATACACACAGTAGGGTTTCCAAAATAAAAGTCTCATTTTAAAGGTGATGGTGGTTTCAGCAGAGGGTCGCTGGTGTTCTGTACAGATGTAAGGAGGACAGACAGTTTAGGGTGGGAACTGGTATCGGGACGGAGAGGTGTGAGTGGAGCTGAGGTTTCGACGGTCACGGGAGGCGGATCGTGGGGGAGGTGGATCACGCGGGGGGCGAATCGCGGGGGAGGCGGATCGCCCGGTGCGAGGTCCCGCCCAATGCTGCTTGCAGCTTTAATTGTTCTTTGTTATCATTGTGGTCTATATCAGTCGTTTGACACCATCAGCACTGAGGGTCTTCCCACAGGCAGACAGTCTGGTTGAAGGAGCTGTAAAGACCTAACTGACCTAGACTTTGTTAATGACCTTGCTTTAATAGCCAGGTTGTTAACATAAGCACAGAAGCTTCCTACGTCACTTGAAGAAGCAGCAGTGAAAGCTGGTCTTATGCTCAGGGCTATGAAAACAGAATGCATCATAATGAAGATGCATAACATCATCTGTTCTGCTCAAGAGATGATTCAGTAATAAAAGACGTGAACGACTTCAAGTAACTGGGATCATGTGTTGCTGACTGTAGAAAGGGCTTTATACCTAGAAAGGGTCAAGGATGGGTTGCTCACAGCAAATTATATCACATATGGTAGTCAAACATAGTCATGTCCACCTTGACCGGCCTCTTTAGAGCCTGTGTTTACAGCTACTTGCTCTAGTGAAATGTAGACCATTAAAAAGAATTGGGAAAATATCTTGATGGGACATATAAAAAGATACTGATGCAGGTCCAGAATCCACACTGGAATAAACATCCCACCGAAGCCCAGATCTATAGTGAACCAATCTCAAGAAGAGTGACATAGGGAAGAGCTGGGTTTTTTTTTTTTTTTACAGTTAAGACAACTTTATTTCAGATAGCGTCCAATGGAGATTACCATACCTGAACAGGGATAGCAGACCACTAACATATGCCGATTCTGTGACCAGAGATGCTGGAATTGTGTTGGAATATCTCTGACATATAATACTACAAAAGACCTAAAGGCAAAGGACTGTATTGAAGAGGTCAATTGCACTTGAATTAAACATTATCTGTGGCTTTCCTCTTGTAGCCAGTAGGGGTTGTGCAGGGACAATCAGCCTTTATGGTTGTTCATGTCAGAGGACTTGCTGGACTATAAACATATGTAACACGTGTGCAGTCAAGATACATTTGATTTGTTTCTGTTTGATTTTTGTTTGGATTGTAGCGACAGTTTTTTGGCAAACTTAATAAACTGGAATAAAATTAAATGAAAAGTATAATTGAGAAAGGAAATTGGCTTCTCATCTTAATTTACATGTTTGCATTGTTGAATTAGCCTAAAGGAATGAATTAAAAGTGTGTTATTCTAAGCATCAGTGTTTAGCTGAGAGGTAATTTCTTCTGACCACGTTTATTCAAGCTTCATATCCTGGTTCACTGCCTATCTAATCAGGAAGTTGAATGATATTTGCTCCCTCCAGACATGTTTCATCTAAAAATGGCAACATATACAAACAATAGGAGCACTTTAATCAGTCTAGGTAAGATAAAGCTTTATGCGTGACTGGAATAATTTAGGTAGCAGGTAATATTTGATGAAACACTTTCAAATCTGAGGAATTGTTTGACATCTTGTTACTTTGCTGTTTTTGAGGTTATGGATCCTCTTGACCTAAACATCTACTCTCCTTTACTAGACTTCACTAACTGCCTCAGTCCAAGTTTTTTTGTCAGTGAAAAATTTATTGTAAAGTGGTAAATTTTTTATCAGCCCATTTCAGTGGACCCCTGATGGTAGGCTGTGGATCTGTATCAATCTGAGAGTGAATGCCCCTCGGCATTTTCACTGCCATACATCTAGGTACACAAATATTGAATTTTCCTTTACAAGAATAAGGGGAGAGACCAGCATATTATTCACCAACAGTTTATTGCCCTTTACTGCAACAAATGAGAGCTGTATTTGAATTTCAAGCAGTAAAATGAATGCATGATCTAACCCTGTGTGACAGGTCTCTTGGGTCAACACATCTCAGTGTTGCCCCAAGGCCACAAAGGGCATGACCCCTCAGATTCAACACCTCACAGTCATGAACACCTGGGATTTATTAGTGATTGTGGTGACATGCAGACAAGAGGTCTCGGCCCTCCTCTTTAAAAAAAGAGAAAAGTTGTAACGTTGAGTTTGTTTCTCTTTTTTCTTCTTTACCTGCATTTCATCTTCCTCCCTGCTGCTCGTCCATCTTCACTGGTCTTGCGGGGAAGGGTGGGGGAGTCTTTTCAACCTTGACTAATGTGGTTCAGATAGCGTGCAGTATGACGATGGGGGAGCACCTTGATCTGGTCCATACCTTGTTTTGTTGTGGTTGCCAATTCTGCTCCCGTTTTTTTTTTTTTTTTTTTTTTTCACTACTCACCAATGCTCTGCTTCAGCAATTCATTCAAATGGAAGAACAGCTGCCTGACCCCTTTCCAGGCTGGTTTGTTGTTTGTTGTGGCCTGGATCTTCAGGACAGAGCGTCATGCTGAGGCCATCTCCTACAGGATGCAGACCTTGTCATCACTGCAGTCAACAACACTTGCTTCATCTCTAGGCTACCCGCTCTAATCAGGCTCTTTCTTATCATCAGGAAGTATTTCTGCAGGAGATATTTTTTTGTTTGTTGTTTTTAAAACATATTTGTTTCCTCCAGTCCTAACAATAAGACAACATCCTCGGGTGGGGAGGGGGAGTGTGCCAGGGTTGTGTGCAGCTGGAGGTGACACAGCATGCTGAGGAACAGTAATGGAGTCATTCATCAACAGGCCCCATTAAAACACCTTGACAAGCCAGCTGAGGCCACTCCAGTGACCATGGTGACCAGTTTAAAGGCTGGTGTTTGTTCTCAAACTGTAGCTGCAGAAATACTCCTTATATCCATCGCTGAGATCAGATTTATATCAAACTCTTTTGGAATGAACAATCATAATCTTCTCAAGGAATAGGGAGAAAATTAATCCACATAATAAATCGAAATAAATTCTTTGGGTTAGCCACAGAAAATTGCTTGATTATCTCCACTGAACTAGCATTTCCTTGTTTGTAGTTGTGCCATTATATTGTTAAGCAAGGGAACTTAGAAAATAGAAGAATTTGGCAGCATACACCGTGTTACACATGGCTGTCACAAACAGAGTAGAAGAAGTAGAGCATTCTGTTACTGTTTTCTGTCTAAAATGACTATGAAGGTTTTTCATAGATAAGACTGAGTAATATTAGGTGTCCTCATCATTTAACACTCCACTACCTGTCACTGTCTGCAATGCTTTCTCATTTCATGAGAATATCTAGGAAGATGCTTGGGAATCTACTCATCAGTAGCATGAGTTAGTCAGTTAAATGTTCGCAAATATTAGCTTGACTGCCTGGAATTTAGTCAGTGTTTTCATGTCAGGAAAGGATATGTAGTAGCTGATCACCAGTCAAGCAGTGAATGTAGGTTTCTGCATTTCTGCATTGACTCTTAACTTAAACAGGTCAGCAACATTTCCAAAACATTCAGTTTTCAGGAGGTTAAAACAGCTCCCAGTATGGACACCAGGTGTGAACACAACAAAAGTTATGGTTTAAAACTAAAATGTATTAGTGTTGACACAGTTGTGTCTTTGATTTTTTTTTGGAAAGACAAAATTGAGGACCCTGGTGCTAAAAGTATGGAAGTCACATTTTTGGACAATTCAAGTTTAGCATATAACCATGTTGTATTTGTTTAGCTAAGTCCACCCTATAAATGTTTTTAACAGACCGTTTTTGTGATTTTAGTACTTTTAGCACCAGTCTTCAGTTGAGAAGGAAATTGGTGGACACATGGAGTTGCGAATTAGCTAAATGCTACATACTCTTTATATAGAACATCAAATGTTCTGTATGTCTACTACATTTCACTACATTGTCTCTGATAAACAAGTGAAGAGGTGAATAAATGGCTGCAGGTATGGACTAGATTGCTCATGATATTAACCTTACTTTCTGTTTTAACCATTTTTCACAATGTGTGCATCACAGACCGTGTTTACATGCACTAGTATCCTCATGAGGCTTATCCTGGTTTGGATCATATTTGGGATATGGTGTTTACATGGAGCACAGACAAATCTGGATACTCATATCTGTTACCATGATAAATATTAGTGTCCTGGTGACTCATTACTGCTGCTGTTTGTATCGGTGCCTGTGATGTGTGCAACACTGAACATAGTCATTTATTCTCAAATTTCAGTGGCTGCTGCCTAAACTTTAGTTTGTCTGACTATAGAAATTGAGGCCACTTTGGTTTATAGCAGACTATCACTACTAAACGTGTTGTGTTGTGGGTTTGTCTTAGTGGTATTCATCTACTGCCAGAAATGGGAAAAGAGATCAACAGGACCTAATCATTTTCACTAGTTATTATTCTGTCGTCATTAGATAGGGCAGTATTGGATGGCAGATTTACATTTACGTTGTTTACAGTTCAGCCAAATTAATTTCCGTCTTTAATACGAACATAAATATTTAAGTTCTTGTCATGTCCACAGCTTACCAGAAATTAGATTCATAAGTAAATAAATTGCAACTACATTTTCCTAGAAACATATTTTTTGCATTATAAATAATCTTTAAAATAATTATTAAATGTTTCTTAATATACCATGTACTCAATTTTCAAGTGATGGAAATGTTTATCTTGAAAATTAATTGAAATTGTTAATGGTATATGCACGTTGTAAGCATATTTCTAAAGTGTTACTATTAGTTTTAAGGAAAGGCAGCATTTGGTTTGGGGAATGATAACAGTACATGGTTTAGATCTGAAAAAGGCAGTTGAAATGTGATTAAAATGCCAGCGTATTTATTCATGTTTACACCCAACCACAATCATTTCCTCAACCAAAGTGCTTAAGCTTAATCCTAAGCAAAGAGTATACTGGAGTGAACTACACTTTCTGGAGCCAAAATTCAACATGATTTATACCTGCCATCCACCCAAAACACTGCTGAACAAGTAACAGATCCTTTAATGACAAATTACATTTTCCTAAAATGACAATAAAGACACTAGTAATGGTTGTCTTGTCATTCTATTTGCTCTTATGTAAGGATTTGCTAATGTTTCTTCTATAGTTTGTGATGATGCAAATTGTTTTTATGCTACAGCTGCATAGGATAAACAATCGAAACATGTTTGCTTTAGAAAGTATTATAAAAGTGTTACTTATTTTGTGTTTTTAAAAATGCATTTGCTGTCACATTTTAATAACATATGTGCATAATTTATGGGAGACAAGGTTGGTTTAAAGATACAGTCAAAAAACACATGAACAAAAACAAATGGAAATGACCTTATGTGTTTCACACTGTTATTACACCCAGGTGGTGAACGATCCAGAGTCTTACAATACGAAGAGAAATAAAATGAGAAATCAGTTTTGTGAGTCCCATGTGTTCCTGGTTGAAATGGCTTTTTCCTGTCCTTTTTGCTGTTTAAGAGCTTCATTGTTTGTTCCCTGCACTTTTAGCCCTCTGAGAATTCACTCAAGCTGAGATAGAGCAATTATGTGCAATTTCAGCTCTCAAGCCCATCTCCAGCAATCACCATGGCGATATTTAAAATGTGGTTAGAGTCAGATGGCAGAAAGTCATCCTAGGTTCCCTTTTCCGCTGACCGCTCTTTGTTCTCTTAAAGTTAAACCAATATATAAACAAATGCATTCTTCCTCAAGTCATTTTCAATGATTTACACTAATTTTTGCTTTACCACACTGTCAAATGGATAAACAGTTTCGCCCGGTGTCTTTTTGGGGCAAACATCCAGTCCCTAAAGCCCTGTGGAGGAGTGTTATTCTGGCAGTTTGCAGATTTTATTTTTATTTAAATGGCTGAAAAACTCCCAGCAAGCCCCCAGTGTGTATACTATCTTTGACCAGTGATCAGGATCCTATTCAGAGAACCATATCTCCTCCATCTGCGGCATGTCGGCAGGCATCCTCCTGCATTCCAATCCTTTTGTTTGCAGAGGTAGGGGAAGGACATTAATGAGTCTTCCATTGACTTAACATCCTTGGAAAGTCCGCCTTGCCCTCACACCTGCTGCCTTTAAGCCGTTGGAATCATGTCTCGATCACTGTTGAGGATGTGCTGTTTGGAAAATATGCGGGCTTCGGCAAGGTAACGCAGCATGCGTCGAGGAAACAGTGAAGAATGTCAACCTGGACATCGCCTCCACATCCAGCAGGAGAGCCAAGAATTTATCCATTGTTTGATGAAAACAGGCTCTTCATCGGTGATATTGAGCACCTGTAGACTTAATATACCATTAAGTTCTATTGTTTAGTTGTCTTCCTTGTTTTGACTGTGATGGAGAGGCCAAGGCCAAAAGGTGTGATGGACTGCGGTTGTTTATTAACACAATAAGAGGTTATGCTTTTATAAACGTTGGCAACAGAACACACAGGCATACCAAAGACACCTGGTAAAGTGAAATGTGCATGATGGCATAAAATACATTCAGATGAAAAGAAGTGGCGGCACAGCATGGAAGTTAAAGTGTCCTCAACGTGGACGTCCATTCTTGTCATTGTCTTTGATTCTTGTTTCTGCCAGCTTGGCTTCTGTTGAAAATCTGCACATGGGTTTGAACTCCTTAAATCCTGATATCACATTAACCTAAAGCAGTGATCAAAATGTGAAGGGGATGCTACACTTTATTGTTTTCTGACCTCTTTATATCACACTGTGGTCACAAGTGAGAAGTCACAATGTTTATATTTTAGTTGACAATTAATAGTCATTAAAGTATTTGCTACATCAAATGAAAATGAGAAAGAGGGATTTATTGATATTGACCAATGGAATATGACGGTAAAAAATAAGCTTAGTTTGCCTTTCATAACTTGCAAAAAAATTTGCACAGGGTAGAGCTGACATAAACAACTTAAATATACAAAAATGTTATTGAACTCTACGTGTAGTGTGTTACATGCAAAAACTGAAATCGTTTGGCTGTCTCTGCGTGATATAACTTTATTTTCACTCGGAAAGCTCCATAAAATCCTAAAGACTGTCTTCCATAAAACATTGTACCTTTCTATTGCTGTGCATTTGGACAGTCAAATCTCTCAGTGGAACACATTACCAGACAAGATCAAGGGCTGTACGTCAATCAGGAGGTTAAAGTTAAACTGCTAAAAGTTACTTAACTCTGTAACCACAGACTCTATAATCTACATATTATGTTTAACCCTGGTTTTGCTTGGTATTTAAATGTTAAGCTGTTTGGTATCAAACCTACTTCCATGTAAAAGCATCAAATGGCAGCATTTATATTTAATGTTGTGCATGGTGTCATACAAAAAAGATTAAAAAAAAAATACACAAAATATGCATAGATTACTCACTACAATGGGACTATAGTGAGTAATCTATGCATTCTTTTAATCTTATTTTTATGACACCATGTACAACATCATTATTATTATTATTATTATTATTGTTGTTGTTGTTGTTGTTGTTATTATTACGCTGTTCTTCCCCTGTTCCCCAGTACTGCTGGATCTCCAGGATACAAAAGTTTAGGTTATTACATCATGTTCATTGGAAATGTTTATTATTATTATCCAGTTCGTTATTAGCCAGTTTCTCTGATAATACCACAGTAGGCCCTCAGGAACTGTTTGTAGTGGACCCAGTTTCTCTCTCAGGTGACCATATGAAACTACACAGTCAGTTTTCCGACCTGAGATGACCATTGCTACATATTTAGTTAAAAAATAAATTTTTGAATGAATAAAAAATGCGAAACTCTTAAACCAAACTGATGTTAAACAGAAAACTTTTTGTATAATAAACTCTCACTAAACTTTGTTTTTGAAATCAAACTTTCCCTTTTTAACCAAATTTTTCCTTAAATAACAATATTACTAGATAGATAGATAGATAGATAGATAGACAGAAATAGATTTTTAAATATTAGCGGAACCAATAGGGTCTTTTAGTCTGCATTGGTATTTATTGATTATTTTTTGTTGATTATTTAAATGCATTTATTCGTAGTTGCTTTCAATAATCCTGCATTTGTGCACTGATTTATTTATGTTTGTCACATTGCACTTTGGATGTGGGCTGATGTCTGTGGTAAGTTGCAAAATAATTGCCCGTATGGGATAAATAAAGTTTTCTGAATCTGAATCTGAATCTAGATAGTCATATCTGATGATAATGAAAAGCTGAAAAAATGCATTTCACCTAAATTATTTCAATGTATTGATAGGATGAGTGGTTCAAAAGTTATTAAACATTTTAGATCAGTAGATGCTTTTGGTCATTGGCAGATGTATAGGCATTTGAGGGCTAACTTTTAACTTGTTATCTGTCTTTGTAAGGCTCTGGACAAAGCTTTTCCATATCTGTCTGAAATCCAGAAATCTTTACCACATATGTAAAATGAATTAAACCGATTGTTTAAGCTTCTTGGTCACACAGACTAAAATGTTATTTTCTGCGGGAACATATTTTCCGTTTCTTTGAACATCACTGTCTGTAACATGGCAATCATTCACTCCACAAGTAAAAAGCATGTTACACTCTGCAGGTTGTCTCCAAATTCGCTGAAAGGTTTGACATACAATCAGGAAATCGTTCAGTGATGTGTTGCAGCAGCTCAGCAGGAGTCCGGCCTCCCCACTGTTACAGTGTGTCGTGCCTTTCCCTTTCCTCCGTGACCCTACGGTGCTGCACTGCAGTGATGACCCGGAGGATCTGTAAGAGGCCTCTGGGAGATTTATGAGTACCAAGCTTTTGTTTAACCAAGGCGTTTTGCTTATTTTTGTTTCACTGTTAGAAGCTGCAGGTTGAGATAATGAATCAACAGACAGGAGGATGAAGTTATGGATCTACAGAGAGCTGCTCCTCACCAGTCACCTGGTCTGACCATTTTGTACTGCGCTTGTTGTTGTTGAGTTTTAGAAAGAACTGCCCAGAGGAAAAACAGCTTAGGTTCACCTACAGACATAAGAACTTCAGCATCATGGAGGCCACTGACAGTGTTATGGTTGTTGTTTTTTTAATATTTTACTTTAGTTCTCTTTTCAAACTCAACACTAAATGAGCAAGTTTGAATTCTGCTAGAGCAGTGATTAATGGACATTGTTTTTGATAATGTATCACAGTATCACATCCCAAAAAAGGGATGAAAAATAGTAATTAACCCATAACATCCACCAGCAACCAAAAGCACCTACTGATCTAAAATATTAACTATTGCACCGCTATTCTTTTCAATCCATGGAAATAATTGGTGTAAAATACAGTTTGTCATTTTTTCATGGTCATCAGATATGACCCATTTGGACTTCCAGAGGCTCCGTAATAAATGTGGAAACACTGTCATCTTTACCTCCGCCAGGAGGTATTGTGATCAGTTTGGTTTGTGTGCGTGCGTGCGTGTTTGTTTGTTTGTTTGTTAGCAAGATAACTCAAAAAGTTATGGACGGATTTTCAGGAAATTTTCAGGAAATGTTGATACTGGCACAAGGAAGAAATGATTAAATTTTGGTGGTGATCGGGGGGTGTGGGGGGGGGGTGGCGGCAGATCTGTCTTGGCGGAGGTCTGCACTCCCGAGTGCTTTTCTTGTTTACAACATTGATTCACCAGTTAAACCCATGGAGTTTGTTAAATGATCGTGGATGGAGACACTTGGTTTATGTTCAGTTATTAATATCTTTACTGAAAAAGTCACTTTTTCTTCAGTTTTCTCTGTTTTGATATAAAAGCCTTAGATTGTATGCAGAGTTTGAAACATGAATACCTAAATTAAATATATAAAATCAAATAGAGGAAAATACATGATTTACAGTGAAAATGCAAAATGCAGAGGATAGTATCATAATAAATGGAGATAATTCACTTGCAAAAGGTTATATATAGAGAAAAATTCATGTGGGAAATGACAGAAAAGTAGCTCTGGGTCTTTATGGGTTAAACCAGGGTGTTGTGTTTCAATCACTGCTAATCAGAGCTGCAGCCAATAATGAAAGCACATTGTGGTAGTAATAATGCCAAGTATCTATCTGATGCGGCACTATATTTATTTATTTATTAATTAATCAAAAAAATGTATATGCATAATGCCTTTTAATCAGTTTAATGAAATTCGGGCCGTTCATACTAATAATGGGTAATTTGCTAAATATTTTCTTCTTCAGTCTAGCTTCTCATTCACATGCAAACAAAGTTTTCAGTCTCTAAAAAGTACTCCAAAAGGCCTAATACCAAAACTCTGCTTCATGCATGTGGATATATAAAAAGGAAATGGTTACATCACACTCCACGCAACACATGCCAACTGTTGTTCAGTGTAATGAACATGCATCTCAGCTAATAATGACAGATATATACAACAGGCTATATGTAGGATATGTTACTGGTTTAGTTTGTTCTAGCAATTACAAGTTTCTAACTTAACCTGCTCATTCAAATCCATTGACAGGCAAATGTTTCTGCATCTGCTACACTCAATATTATTTGATCCACAGCATCTAGAGTTGAAAGACTGTCAGAAGCACTTTGAGCGTTTATAGTTGTTTTAGTGATGGAAATATTCTGCAAATTAAGGATATATGACAGAATTTGAACCGAATGTCAACTGCTGAGACAATGGCCTAACCAAAGTAACATTACAGTACACTTGGAAGCTATGAGTAATAAAAAAGCTGAAAGTATGTTGAAGTTGAACAGAAATTCCCCTAAAAATTCACATTTCTTACCAAATAACACGTCTTGTTTACTAGGAGACAAATGACCTTTTTATGGCCAAACTGAGATATAAGCCTACATAAACTATTTACATTAATCAAAGAGACACACGTTTTTCGTTTCCGTATCATGAACACAAAGCATTCTCTCAGCTTGTGTTCTTTTCACCAGGTCTTTCAATGACATGCTTGGTTTGTCAGACTGACAAGGGTTGGCAGTTTTTTAAAGGCTAAAATAACATTTGTTCACAGTGATAGAGCCTGAAAATGTGGG
The DNA here is from genome assembly GCF_902148855.1 of Sphaeramia orbicularis. Taxonomy (NCBI): domain Eukaryota; kingdom Metazoa; phylum Chordata; class Actinopteri; order Kurtiformes; family Apogonidae; genus Sphaeramia; species Sphaeramia orbicularis. The sequence continues at coordinate 22,382,381 of NC_043966.1, forward strand.
CTGGTTTAATCACTTTCAAATGTATGATAAGGGTACAGTGAAGTGTAATAATAAACAGTGCAGAGCGAAAATGTACTATAAATAGTATTTGTCATCAGAGCCGGCAGAAGAAGGTGTTTGAGCGAACAGGCAGACAGGATGATATGTCGCCTGAGGTCAGTGTGTGCGTGCAGACTGCAGCAGCTCTGTTTTTCCATTGGTCACTGCTGACACCCATAAAAGTCCTGCACATGACAGGGGTGCAGCAGCAGGGTCGCATCGCGCAGAGGTTTGTTTTTATTCTCCTTCCAAGAGGGGTTTTAAGATCTGTGCCGCAAACCATTATATGGACTGAATTTCACATAAATTGAATTGAAGCCAAGTGCAAGTGTTATTTGTGATTGTAGAGTTAATAACATATGCCAAAAAGTGTCACATTTTTGAGTGGTGGGATGATTTGTAGCCTTGACATTCATATTAAACATTCAACATGTAGACTTTCTGTTTCTGTCTGTATCCATTTCATTCAGAAATAAATTACTGAAGCATTTTCTTTCTCCATAAACCAGTGAGTCATCAGTGACATTAATACTCTGATGTCACCGAGTTTGTCAGTAACTTGCTGGTCATAACATTTTTTCTTTTTTTTCTCTTTTTTTAAATCCATAACCTTGGCGTGTAAATTCAGATCTGACTGATTCAGCCATATCAAAGCTGTCACCAAAACAGCTTTCTTCCAACTGAAAAATGTAAACAGAATGAAGAGTTTTGGATCCCAAAAAAGACAAGTGAAGCTCATCCACACCTTCATCGATTGCAGAGTGGATTACTGTAATGGTATTTGAATTAGACTTCCCCCCAAAAAGCATTAAATAGCAGCAGATGATTGAGAACCATGACTGAGAACATTATACATTACACCACGTCTAAAATCTTTACACTAGTCTCTTTTCCATTGGACATACGCACAAAACTTTACAGGTATTACTAAATATCGAAATGCATAATTTCAGTTTTTCCATTAAATCACAAATATGATGATTTGTGTATTATCACAAGATGACATGAGAAGTCATTCCATACACATGGCGATGAACATAAATATTGTGTTGATTTACAGGTATATTCATTATTATTATATATTACCCCTCTATCCTAGACTAAATAAAAAAAAAGATTCAGTTTCCTGATGTGTCCACACACACCGCGCCATGTTTCTTTTAAAACTCTTTTTCTTCAGTTGTTATAACGTCCGTTTACATCCGGTTTTTTTTAATTCACATGACACTAGCTCTGGAAAAAAGTCTTTCCATTGCAGTTTTGCATGATATACCAATTGCACTATGCCTGAAAAACCACCTCTTGCCAGCACAAAAACCTTTGATCAAAAAACGAGAGTTTTGGCGAAATTGTCGTTTTTCCGTTAGGCAAATTTCTATGTGCAAGTTATATTTGGGCAATTTGAGGGTCAATGGAAAAGCGTGTACTGTCTTCCATGTAGTTATAGAGTAGATCTTGTGGTACTGCTAGTTTACAAAGCACTCAGTGGTTCAAGTAGGACTTCAAACAGCTGGAATAAACTGCCTATAGAGCTTGGATTTGCCCCGAATGTAGTCATTTTACAAACTAGCTTGAAAACATTTCTTATTCCTTGTGCCTACGAATGAACTCTATAACTTACACTTCATTCTTATCAGACAGCAAGTTTCGGACTGTTATATCTGTGTAATTTTTCAGGACTCTATATTATATCATTTTGATACAGATTTTATAAAATGATTTCATTCTTTTCTGTTATGATTTTGTGTATCCTGTATTGGCTTTTATTTGCCGGAACTTCTCCAGTAGTAAAGAGATCATGAGATGGATGGATGGATGGGTCAATGAATATTTTGATCTTTTATCGTTTAATCACTGTTATTTCCCTGTGGATGTTTCATTTATTTATTTAAAGCACATTGAATTGATTTTGTGTATGAAATGCTGCATATATATCAACTATCCTTGCCTTACCTTTTTTATTTTCTTTCATTTTTCTTTTTTTTGGTAAAATGCCCATTTCTACGGAAGATAACAGTAATGTGGTTTTATACACTAACTGGCAAAAAACAGTTGGCAGTATTTTCCTCACCTGCTTTCCAAACACGCAATATCTGCATCAAAGAGCCTCATGAGTTTAAAGCTCATTTGACAGCAGGCTCAGCTCTGTTTCACTGTTTGCCGGGGCACAGCTTAACCCCAAACCAGTGCTTATAATGGGCCCGTTTGACTGGCTGAGTTTGACGTGAGGTTCGCCGTTTGTAATGGGGTCAGCGTCTGCAATGCCAGAGCAGTTTACAAGTGTCAGAGGGAAAGAGGAATTTGTGGGGACAAGGCAGAGAGCCGCTGCAACTGAGAGGTGACTGCCTTTTTTTAGGGCATAGGCCTTATTATCAGGGGTCAAGAGGTCAAGTTAGGCACTGCACTAATCCCTTCACAAGCCTTTTATAAGCTCCTGAATGTGCAGACATGAGCACAGCAATACTTTGAGTCTGAAGTCGAACTAAAGCCCTGATTAACTCTCATCACTTCAGCTACGATACATGAAACTGTGATGAGTAGTTTTAGTTTTTTTAGTTTTAGTTTAGTTTATTTCAGACACAAACATAATACAAAACATAGGAAAAAACCAAAACAAGAAAAAAAAAAAAAAAAGATGGAACAACTGATGTGCCTGAAAGGGAGTAGGAAGAAGCCACTGTTTACCCAGTCCTACCCCCCGATTCCAGTCCTCAGACTGTTCGTGCCTAATCACATGTTATACAACATAAGACTGTGATTATCCATAAACATATACACAATCTTACAACCCTGTACACCCATATACATACAGCCACATACACATATACACAGACACCAAATTATATCTACATCTGTACACCAACCCATGTACATATACACACACACACCATACAATATAACAACCTGACAATCCAAGTAGTGATCACACCCTTCATTGATCCAGATATTGTGACAAAATAATTTCTTTGTACATTATTTTGAATTTTTGAATGTTTGGACACTGCCTGAGGTCTACCTTCAACCCATTCCAAAGCTTAACCCCACACACAGATACACACATTTATGTCGTTATGTCAATATGATACATGTTTTATTTAATGCTCTGATTTAAATATCGATTGATTTTTTTTTTTTTGCCTATTAGGGCCACTTTCTGTCAATTTATCAAATCAATTCAAAATAAGTATTTGAGAATGATGTTGTAATGTTGTAATAATGTAGTCAAAGTTTTAAGAAGTTACACTGTGTGGAAAAAGTCTGAACATTTTGAGGAGAAAATAATGTAACAAGAATAAGCTTGGACTTCTCCACCTAAAAGTAAAAAAAAAAAAAAAAACCTGTAAAAAAAATTACAATAATATGAAAGATACAAAAGTCATATACAGAGTTTTACACAGTCTTAATGGAATTCTGATTCTTAGAAGCTGGTGAGATCATGGATAAGCTGGTGCTAATGTGCCAGAAGATATGATATGTACATTAAAATAACATTACAAGGTGAATTCTTGATGTTAAATCAACTGCTCTTGTATTATTAAGAATTTAGTCTTAAATGTTGTCATAATTTTATGGTTTCATTCTCATAAAATAACTTTTCATTGTGATCATATTAGAATAATATTAGCTTTAATGGTTCTTGGTCTGTATATGTCAACTCTGCAATAAATTGGCATCATGTTCACTATACACAGCCTTTGCCCATTGGTAGCAGCAATAGGCCCCAGTATCCCCACAACCCTCTTCAGTAAAATGTTCAGAAAATGAATGAATGAATGAATAAATGAATATTGGAGTTTCATTTCATCATTATGGCCTTAACAGTCCTTCCTAATGCATCACACATCCAGTGGATACCAAGCAAAATTAGTCACCACTGGAGTATTACGATTTGTTCACCTGTCATTTGATTCTCAGCAGGCAGTGTTTTTATTTGTAACATCTTGACCAGGTTATTAAATGTCGGACAGAAAAGTTGACAGACACTAAAAAGCTCTACAGATCTAAGAGGAGTCAGGTGGTGTCCTCTCTGGGTTCATCACTTTCCCATTACACAAACTGCAGTCATTTGATCCTTCATTATTATAAAAATATTGATTATAGCCGCTTTAAGCTGAAATGCAGCTCATTAACCTGGCAGCCAGCAGATGCTTCCAGTAATTTCTAATTAGGTTTTTCTTCATTTGCTTCCAACCTGCTGTCCCTAATTTAAAAATCGAGTGCTTATCCGTGATTAGGGATTTGTGGGACGGAGGGAAGGAGTTTAAAACATATCCAGTCCTAATCAAGCTGGAGGATCCATTTGTTTTGCAGAATCAAATTAAGACACGTAAATTCTGTGTAATGTCTGGACCTCAGGGTGAAGGTATGTGTTGATGTGTTGATCACTTGGTCATTCATGGAGATCAGTGAGCACAATGGAATTCCTCCCCACACAGTAACATCCCATGCAATTAAAATAGAACAAATTCCAACGTGCAATTATAGGCATGCATGAACAAACAAGCTGACACAATGACAGATTCACTGACACATACAGGATATCCAGAAATGAGGAAACTCTGTGAATCAATAGGAAACAACACAGCGTGACGTGGAGCGTGTCCCGTGTCCCTGAAGGCGGTGTGCACTTGAGCCAGCTGCCTTCCTCTGTGTATTTTTCCTGTTTACTGACTTGCCTGCCTGCTTGTTTGGGTGTTTTCTTTTGGTCCCTTAAGTCAATATCTTCCTGTGGATGGTGCAGCGCTCGCCTGACTTCACCGCTCTTTTCTGGCCACCGGACATCATTAAAAGACTTAGAATATCAGCCAAGGGAAGTTTGATGGAGTCCAGTGTGCGCTGCATTGTTTTGAAATCATGCTGCTTTGGGCTTTAGCTATTTCTGGAGGCACAGAGCTGCCTCCTGCACATCAACTGTATTCAACTGTAAGGAGTAGTTATTTTCCACCTACGCCTTCATCGCCAAACAAAACAATGCCGTTTCCAAGGACTTCCTTTAAGTATAAATTCATTTCCTGTCTCTGGAGATATGAATTTATCATAGTCTCAAACACTGGAATGTTTTTAGACCAAAGAAAGATAAAAGATCATAAAGAAAACACAATGTTTTTATTTATTGTTGTATTTGTCACTCTATTAGGAGCATGAAGACCACAGACCAAACAACATTCTGTAGATGGTTAACGCTATAATGTGCCCCAAAGCAAAACAAATCTTTTATTTCTTCTGCTATTAAACTCTTAAATATAGAGCCCAAATATTTTAGATGAAATTGACTATTTTTTTGATGATATATTTATTGGATGAGTATTGATTTTTATTGATTTGATGATTTTGCCAGCAAAAATGTCTCTTAATATTTCCTTTTCATTACTGATTATTGCTGTATGCTTGTAATCATTATATGCATCTGAGAAAGCTGCAAATGATTTGCCCATTTGGGACTAATAAAGTTGTCTGAACTGAATGAATTTCATTGTCAAAACATTTTATTAGATGGGGAATGATCATCAAGTTTGATTTATGTTTGAGTGAAAAAGACTTTACACATCAAGAGTGATGCAAAAAAAGGTTTCGTTTTGAGGTTAATGGAACATGTCATGTACAGTATATTTAGTACAATGTGAAGATGTGAGTAAATTATTTAAAACATCCTCAAATATGAGCATTGATGACCTCCTTCTGATTTTCAACAAAGGAAATGAAAGCATACAAAGCTGAGAAAATTGAGAAAAAAAAATCAAATGGGACTTTTTCACATGGTACAATCTGCTCCTGATATAAAAGGCTTCAGTGACAGTAAATACATTATTTATGTGCAAATGCAAGGGGAATATGTCTCCTTTGTGTAAAGATTTTAGCAGCATTACAGTGTAACTAGACCTATGCATGTAGCTGCTGTAGCTCGGGGCTGTAGTCGCTGCCATGTATTTTAATTTTTAATTGCCTGTGTCTGTTTGTAGGTTTGTCGGTCTAGTAGCAATGCTGCAAAAAAACACTGAACCGTTTGTCTGAAACATGGTGAAAGATTAGGACTTGTACCAAAAAGGGACTTCATATGAAATGATCTAGAAATAGTATACCCTGTCAAATGAATATTAAACAGAAGAGCAGAAATATGACACTGTAGCATCTAGTCTGACCAACCCAAGAAGACGGCAAATAAGAAGAAAAAGATGCAGATTTTTTGTTTTTATTCCTGCTTTTTCTAGAATTATGGCTGGTTGAGATTGTTAGTGAGTGGAGGCAATGCAAAGAAAGTTTAAGAAAGATTCAGTAATATGTGTTCTTTTCATTCCATATCTTCTTTCCACTTTCATTACCGCCATCTTTAATAGTGAATCTAAAGGTAAAATACAGAAAATGTACAGACTGTCTTTACATTCTCAGACAAAGCAAACATTCCCACCTAAAAGTAAATACAAAGCTTACTGAGAGTTACTGAGGGGAATGCAGTTAAAGTATAATACAGATCCATGATACAGCCCTCTGGTGTTGTAGCCTTGCCATCAACATATGAAATGTGATGCTGATCTATAAACCGACAGCAGGACTTGTGTTAACCCCTTGTATCAACTGCAAATCCAGCTTTACACTTGATTGTTTTCGCATGTCTGTCCAATCTAATTTCTCAGTTGAAGTTTACTGAATTCTGGACATTTACACTGCCATTTCTCAGTGTCATTCTTGTTGGGATTGTTGCCTCAGTCATGGTATCGCTCAGATTTGGTGCCGTTACACCCAGAATCAGGGACACCGATCAGGCCTTTGTAGCGTGTTCTTTCCTTCAGAGTCTTATCAGACACACCGTAGACCCCAGACATCACAAATCACATGCCTTTACACGCACACAAATACACACAGCTCGGTCTGTTTGCTCACACACCCTGCTTTCATCCAGACCCAAGACAAACCCTGATAACGGAGGATTAGCCGGACTTGTGCAGAATTGCTCTGCTCACTGTTCACATGTCATACACTCACTCCAAACTTTATCAGACCTTTATCAATAAAAACCTGCTACGTTAACACTCATCTACTGTACTCTGCTCTGATATGTTCCTCCCCTCGCCTGCAACTAGACAGGTTATTCCCTCAGCGGTTTGGTATTTGACACTCAGGTTGACAAATGAAAGTCTCCCTGGTGAGTGTCCAGAGCCCCAGAGTATTGGAACAAGACTGTCACCTCACACCGAGCACACACTGTTATCACACTGTACTCTGCCAAACATACCACCACCTCACCAGCTGCACTTGGATCAGCCAGTACTTTATGCACTTGGAGTGACAGCCCAAGCCCTTAACAGAGGCACTGAATTAGCTTTTTATTAAAGCTTCAGTGGACAGAAATTAGAGAAAACAAACAACACTCCTCCTGCAGCACTCCTCCTCTGTCAAAGACTGTGTGTGGAATTACATACTGAACACTACTGCACATAGGAAATACTGCATGCACAGGTATAGTATGTAGCAGAACTGGGCATTTTTCCCCCCTAATATTATGGACATTTACTGATTTTAATCTATTGTTCTCCAGTTAAAGGAAATGCATACAAAATCAAAAATACTTTTTCTTTACTAACACTATATGCCACATGTCTTGGAGAAACACAATCACAATATTATAAGAGGCAAACAGGTTGCATTTTTAATTTATCTTGAGCAAGAACAGTCTCCAGAGGACTAATTTCAATATTGCAAATTTCACAAGGAAAACCTCTGTTAATCGAATAATTTGATTTGATGCTGTCTACTATATATAATGTATATTACATGTGACTTCCTGTAGTAATATACAGTGCAGCATGTAGGAATTAATGCAGTGTACCACAAAGTGACATGATCATCAGGATTATCATTACCTGACAGCTGTTTGCAGACATGTATATATGTTATATAGTCATGCATTCATTTTCTGAAAGGCTTAGAGGGTTGTGGGGGTGCTGGGCTCTATCCTGGCTACCAGTGGGTGAAGGTGGGGTACACCGTGGATATGATGCCAGTTCAGCACAGAACTGATATATGAACAAATTCACACCAATGGCGGATTTAGATTGACCAATGAATCTATTGAGGTGCATGTCTTTGGCTGGTTGGAGGAAGCTGGGCAAGTCAGAGAGAAGCCACAGGAGAACATGCAAACTCACACAACTGCCACCAATATATTTTATTATATATACAGGGTTCCCACAGGGTCTTAAAAAGTCTTAAAAATATTGAATTTACAAATCTGCTTTTAATACCTTAAAAAGTCTTTAGAAGTATTGAATTTGATATGGTAGGTCTTAAGTTCTGTTGCCATAAACGTATTCTCTGTGCTGTGTTTAAATGTGTTGTTAAAAGTCCAAGCTGCAAAGAATGTATTGTTAGTCTACTCAGTTCCACTTGTTCCAACCTGTCAATTTATATTGAAATTAGGAACCAATTACTGCTAACTTTGCAGCCTTTGGTGAGAAATGACTTGGAACAGAGGGAATCAAGGCTTTGGGGTAAATTAGTAAATTCTCCTAAATTGTAGAAGTCACAAATTTTTGCTGTGATGGCGATGAAATGGGCATTAAATTATGTTCTAAATAGTCATAAAAAGGTCTTAAAAAGTCTTGAATTTAACTTGTAGAAACCTGTAGGAACCCTGTATACGGCTGTTTGCTACTTTGTACCATTAAACAAAAGAAGATAATGAGCCTAATGCAGATAGTATGCCACAGAGAGCACATCTTTAGATGATATTTAAAGATGAACAACACTACATTGTTTCATGGTGCTATAAAAAAGTCATACCAAAAAATCATAGATAGGGGTGCTGATGTGTTGCTTCTTTGAAAGTCATACAGTGTATTCTAATCCTTCCAGCATTTGGTCATTAGAGTTTTGAAAATCATATCTAATTTTGAAATTGCACTAGTTTTTTTCAGTGGTTGTAATCTTTTCTTATGTTACTTGGGAGTGGTATCTGCTTTGTCACTGTTTAATATAATTTAGATTCTGTCCTGGATGATGAGAGACTGTAGCTCATTAGTGTAAATATATTGTGAATGCTCAACATTGCTCACAGAGGGAAACACTGTGATAAAAGTCCAGATTTTTATTTTATTCCTTGACTTTCTTAACAGGCCAGTGATTTACCAGTTGTACTGTCTTTCGGTAGATTTTCAGCAAACAAAGCCAAGAGAAGGTGCTGAAGTCTTGTTTTCTCTCAGGCTACATCCAGACTAATACAAAGATTAATTTCATTTCAAAACACTGTTCTGAAAGAGTCAGCAGTAGTATACTAAGATGCAAAATGTAACTGTACACTAGCTGTCGGTAGAGACGGAAATGACAGGATGACCTGTAAGTATTGAATTAAGGACTGGGGGTGAAGGCAGATGTCGTGTTTTCTCTCAGAAGAAAATGTAACAGTGATGCAGTGAATCAAGGGAGGATACCTATGATAAGACCCAGGCAGGCAGCAAATATGAGTATCAGCATCATCCTTGCCAAAATTAACACTTCTGTCGATCAACACACAACAACACAACCCCAGAGTTTCCAAAGTAAAACAGGATCAGCAGTCTCTGGTTTAGATGTTGTGGAAAGTATTAACTTTCGAAATAAAAATGTATAAGTGTAAAAGTAATAAGTTTGAGTTTCAACGCACTGAATAGTTATTATGGAATTTTTGCCAGGTGATGCTGCAAAACACTGCCTACAAAAGGTTTAAAGGATGGATCAGAAACACAACATAAACCATACATCAGGAGAGAAACTGTTCACAAGTTTTCAGTTTCCTCTAGAGTGACTTTGGTAATGGTACACTCAACCTCAGTATGCTTCAAATCAAAGTTCATTTCATTTCCCAAAATAAGTCTTCCAAATGTGGGCGCAGCTGTTGTCAAACAAACCAAAATGAATGTGTTTTCAACTCCTCCTAACCATGAGATGCACCACAGAACAAGAGTTGAACTGTGTTGGTGTCTGTGGTTGGTGTCTCTGACATTTCATCACTGCGTCTGTTAGTCGACAGAAGTTTGGCTTTTTTCCACGCTGTTTTGGGTTTTTTAAGGTTATCAGGCTTCTCTATTTTGAGGTGATTTCACTAAATGTAACACTATGTCTTTTATTAATTCTTTTTGGAAACCCTTTTAAGGGATCATGGATTCCTTCACCTAATACCTTCTGACATATTACACCACCATGCTCCTTCTCAACAGTGCAGTATTTACACTGTAGGTATTCATGAGGGTCTACGGTCTATGGAAAGTAGCAGATTGCATGTGATGGTCTTGTTAAGGAACATAAGTCAACCATGCCACAAAGTTCTGTAAATTGCCTTGCAATGCTATCTCATACCCTGAAAGTCGATTACATTATTGAAGACAGACTTGAGGATTTGCAGACTCGACCCATTTGTTCCCCAGAGTCCCACACGCTGCTTCACTGTAAAATGCGATACCTCTTCATTAATCCTGCTGATTGGAGAGCAGCCCAGTAGGATGTATGCAGTTTGAAAGCTGACTGCACAACTGAAGTTTGTGTGTGGACATGCACACATCTGTTTCGTTACGAGTACGTGTGCATGTGCATTTACATCTAAAGACATCTACAGTGTCTGTGTGTGGTTAGTCAAGCATCGTTGCCTCAGAACTCAAAGTCGTCCACCTCTGAGTGTGTATATATGGGTGTGATTTGAACGCCAAGAGACAAGTCTTGCATCCATCTCATATGACAGCTCCTGACCTTCTAGTAATCCCAGAATTTCTCACTATCTCACTCCCCATTACCTCACGTACACATACACAGAGACAGCAGGCATGTGACCTGCTGCATCAAAGCCTGCCAGCTCATTCATCTGCAGCTGAATTGACAGACAGTCACACTCAGGTCTCTATCATCGGCTACTGGGCAAAAACCTGTTGTCATTCTATCTGCATTCCTGCTTTAAAGTTCACAGTCCTTCAGTCCATGTTATATCATCTCCTGTGCCTGACTTGGTTTCTGGTTTTGATCAGTCACTGGAGAAAGACCATTAAGGTCAATTTTGTCATTTTTCTACAGATTTTCTTCAGTGGGGGGTCAAATCTTCTTTGCTGCACAGCAAAAAACATACATTTTAAATTTATATATCTGCCAGGAAAGTGTTTAACTCTCATGGCTTTACATGACACCTACAATACAGCTGCAGCAGCAATTTTCATTGTATTTCATTACAAGATGACAATTTCTGTTACAGTTCAGTCCCAAGCAAAACAGTCTGTCTTCTCTCTCAAGTCTGGCTAATAAAATCAGTTTTAAAGATTCCCTTCCTGAAGCATAACTTATACTTTCCATAGTTGACATAAATGGAGGAAAATTTACAAAAAGATGCATCCCTTATGCCTTAGACAGGACCATAAAACAAAAATGATCCTCACTATCAAATTCATGTGCCTCATGCAACAAAGCTGACCCTGTTACAGTACTTTTGCGAGAAAGCAATCAAACCAAAGAACAGAATACAAAAATAATATAGCAGTTAAAGACATTATAAGTGCTACATTTGGATCTGACAAACATGCAAAACAAAAAGACTGATTATAACAACTTTTTGCCATATTTATCTAATTACAAGACTGTAATGCAGTATTTGTAAGTATACTATCATTAGTAAATACTAACATCATAAGAATGTGTTGCATGTAGTTTAGAGTGTGATTATTATATCTACATAAGGAGAAGATCACCTCTACAGTCTGACATGTTTTTACGGTAGTACAGAAGAACAAACTCAGTGCCCTTCTTCTCCATTTGATGCCATCAATCTTAAACACTGAACCTTATCATTTACTTTCAGTATTAAATACAGTAAATACATATAAAAAATAACAATTTGCATGAGAAAAGTTTTTAAAACAATGCCAAATAACGTGTAACTTGTCGTCTTATGAGAGCCTTTACAGCATTTGCCAGTATGTTCTTTGATTCGGTTCACTTTCAACCCTTTTATTTATTTTTTCAGTGATAGTTTTTCAAATCCCCAGTCAGGTTTGCCATTTGATAACCATATATGAGTATGTAAAGACCACATTCAGCGCTAAAAGGAGATTGAATATTGAATCTGCAGGAGTTCAGGTGATGTTCTGGTGTTTCTGGTCCATTGTATCCTTATTTGGACAACATTTTACAACAATCACAGACTATATATGATTGGTGAACAGAGGAATAATGATGTAGTGACCATATTTGGTGTCAGAGCTGAGCTAATGCTAAGTGCTAATATGCTGACTCAGTAACATTAAACTTCATCAAACACTGCACGACAAAATAATTTAACAATCTTGATGGTAGAACCCATGTCCGTCAGGAAAGAAAATTTGTTTTATTAAATTAACCAAAACCGTGAAAGTCCAACTTGGCAGGTGAGTGAGCTGTCATAGAGACCTGTCAGTCAAAGTCTGGCAGACCATATGGCCTTCTATTTGACCAGAGATCAGATTAACAGAGGAAAAACATTACCACGGACCATTAGATCACCTACTAGAGAGTCCAAATAAAACATGAAACTGGGGACTTATGGGGACTTATGGGATGTATTTTCAGAGAGAAGTCCATTGTTAGTCTTAGGAATCCATAGTTTTTGGAGTCACCCCAGCGACTATAAAACACCTTTAAGATACTCCTGCTGTGGCTTCAGTTTGGAGCCAAGATCCTTGTCCTTTGGATAATAGCTTGTTCCAGGACAGGTAGAACACAATTTGTTGTATTCACATGTTGCTTCTGCTGCCCCCAAGTGGGCACAAAGTCTGTTATTATCAGCTATTACATCACAGTGTTCACATGACATTTAATTTGATGTTAACATAAGTTTTAGCTTGGCCTCAAAAATAGTCTGAGAGGGTGAAAGGTGTTTATCTGAAATCAGTCACTATGGGTCAGTTCACGAAGATCTTTTAAAGAGGTTTATAGGATATTTTAATACAAAAAAGTTATCCACTTTTCTTTAATAATGTCCTAGAGTTAAAACCAGTGTTTCCATGGTAACAGTCATGGTAACCAGTGTCACCTACCGACAAAAACGAGAAGAAAAAAACAACAACAACATGGGTCATACGCAGTATTTTGGTGAGAACATTGTGGAAAATGCAAAATGAAGAGAGGAGTTTTAAGAGGAATTAGAAATCTACTGCCATGTCATCTTTCCTTATAAGTATCTTCATTCTGATGACTTGTGAAGTGCTGAGGCTATTTTTTCTGAAATCTGTTCATGAAGCAGACCATGTCCCAAACTGTTCTCTTCTGCTTGCATTAAAAATCTTATCCTGAAAGTGGTGTATGGCTGTGTAATGAAAACGTCAGCATAACATTATGCGGAAGAAGATTTTACACAAGCTATAACTCTCGTGGTAGTTGCTACTGCAGAAAGGTGTTACTCTTGTTCTATACGTGAATCTCTGGCTTCAAACCTCCATCTCACAGCAGTGTCTGATTTACCGTCTGTTATCTGCAGCTTCCTTTATCTCTCTGAACAATCTGGTTTCACTTGGGCTCCCAGCTCTATTTAAGAGCACTCTGTCAACACAATGAGAGGAGGAGATATTCCTCCCAAGCCAAAGTACCCAAAATTACGTATTGTGTTGTAAAGAAAGAGTAGATCTATTTTACATGGCTGGTGCTGAAATCTCCTAATTTTTTCAAGATGTTGGGATTATTTATGGTGCAGATGAAACAAACTCACATCTTCCCAAATTCAGCATATGCTTATGATAGCTTATCTTGACTTAAATCTGAAATTTGTACAACCCCAGTATTTCTGAATACACATAAAGGAAACAAAAACTGTTAAACTGTCATGTTGCAATCCTTGGGAAGTGGTAAGGTTTGTAATCAGTTTCCCCAGGCCTCTGCAGTGGCACAGCAAACAAAGGCAGCTCAAAGATTGGAAGTGAGTGACCCCAACATGGCCAATGTTGTTTACTTTATACAGAGACTGACGGCTGCATACAACACTGCGCTGTGTATACGTGACTGAGGTCACAAAACCCTCAATATGACTGCATAACAAGACAGGACTGCTACTAATTATCTCATTTCTTCTGCATATTTATGACCTTTCTCTATTTGTCTCTTAGTTTCCTAATTATGTATCTCTGCACAGCATTGGAAGGCTTACTATTAAAATATCTCAGTACAGATACAGAATACATGCCCTGAAATGTAATTTGCGATGATTTAAGTGGGATTACATGAGGTGATTAACATATTTTTAATGAACGTGACATTTATACTGTTACATGTGATAATGATGTAAGAGACAGTTTAAGTTACTGAGACTATTTAAACAATGTCTTGCATTATTATGACATGTAGCAGTGTGAATGAATGTGTCATTCACACACTTTATAGCCACAAAAACAGTGTGATTGTTTGACAAATTTTTCCTTGACTTTCTATTTCCTGCAGCATCAGGATTCAGTGACAACCAGATGAAAAGGTGAGAACAAAACTGTTTTTAGTGATTGTACAATTTCATTTTATTTTCTGTTATTTTCTGAAGTGCATGTTGGCTTTTTGACTAAAAAATGGCACCATAAAAACAGTTTTCAGCCTGAAACAACAAAATAAAAATAGATTAACAATAACTGTAATGTAAAATGAATGTTCAGTCATGTATGCAACATTGAACATTGTAACTCCATCCCCTTATGTTGTGTGTGAACAGTTTGGCCACACTGTTTGTACACAATGACTGCTTATTAGCAAGAATCTGGTGACAATGACACATATCATGATACAGTCATATTTCAGTGTTTGTTTGTTTTTCAAACCTGCCTTCTCACACAAGTGGGACTGAAATCTACTTATTTGCAAACTGTTTTCATTTCCTAGAAGTTAAGATGAAAATTGTAATGTGAAGCTTCATTTGCATGGGCAACACTCAACAGAGATGAGACATAAACAGGATAACTAATTCCATCATCACCCACTCTGGAACACATCAGTGGGCCTCGAGCAAGAACGACTCATACTAACAAATTAGCTTTTAAATGCCAAATTGAGTGATTCAGTAGAATTTGCCAAATGCACCATTTTTTTTTTGTTTTTTTTTAATTTTATGAATTGTCTTTATGGACACAGTTTACGAGTGGTCCAGTTCCACTGTACGAATCATGTGCAAATACTTTCCTGTAATTGTAAAGTTTTTAATGATTATATATTTTACTGCTGTGAACCAATTTTGAGTTTGGAACCCCTTCTATACTTCATAATTTGCTTGCATTTTGTTTAGGAAGGAGGCGTTCATCGTTGCTTATGCAGATCATTTGCACATTTTTCTGAAGGTATAAGCATTTGCTGACACGGTCCAGTCATACAAGCCGGTTTTACTAAAAAGAAAGAGAAAGCAAGGGCAAAGCAAGAGCAAAACAAGCGATTTTGTCTAAGCCAAACACTAAACTAACTAAAACAATAGCAACATCATGTTTGACAACCACGGTTTGACCATAAATTGTGTGAAAACCCTAGTATATGGTAATGTAACAGAACATGTATGGTGTTAGCCACTATATGCATAACATTTGAATAAATAATAGAACATACTTCCCCGCTTCCTATTTTAGAACAATAGGATTTTGATTGGCATTTGTCACAGTTCTTAGAATGCTCACAACAAAAGAATGAACCCATCAGTAAAACAATAATTCAATGCAGGTTTTATTTCTTTATTTAATTTATTAACTTTATGTATAGAACAGTATTATGATTGCCACCTCTTTAATCTGTAACTAAACACAGTTACTCATATTGTGTGTTTTGAATGAATAACACTGTATATATTGTGTTACTCCCCAACATACTATATTGTCTCTCTGTAGACCACATTACATCGATGAGGAGGGATCTAGAGGCTGGCGTCCACTGTCTGTTGTAGTTCAAGTGATTTATATTCAGATGATAACCCCAAAAATCCACAGCAAACATTATGGCCTCTTTAAAAATATCTTCCACTCCTCAGAGATATAGGGGAATGTGCATTACAACCACAGTCTATCCCATCAATCCCAAAGCAGCAGAGGGAACACCCATGATGTACTCCCACAAATGTTTACTGGGCTCTAATCCTTCATGTTGTTCAAACCAGTCAAACGCTGCTGCACAAGTCATTACATGTAATTGCTTTGGTTTGTGAATTGACTCAAAGACTCAAAGCAAACAATGGCTGAAATGCTCACTTCCAGAAAGCCTACACTACTTTAACCTGATGTAATTGTTTTATGTTGATGTGATCCTGTAGATGTGACAGTGGTTGACAGCCAGTGTGGAAGGTGTTGTTCACAGAGCATCCATGTTCATCCATGTTCGGCCATGGTGCCCTGCCTTCCCCTCTGCCTCTGACTCACACTCTCTACACTGTTGCCAGGGCTACCATTTATTAATACTGGTCCATAACTTTGAACCTCATCACTAAGCTACAGTACAGCGTGGTTGATAGCTGACACGAGAACCAAACCCCCTAACAAAGTCGCACACAGAAACACACACAGATACATACAAACACCTACACACACATGGCTTTCTGTACAGTTGATATAGATTGTGAATGGGTGCACTTATAATGGAGAGAAGGTTTTGGAGAACAGGGTGTTCACTGAGACTAGAGAGAGAATCTAAAGAAGCATAAGCTGAACACCAGTGACCCCTTGTGGTCAAAAGTGATAATGTATTTTATAATTGTCTTCGAATGCTCAAAATGTTCATTATTTCTCAAAATTTTTGCCCAAATGTTGCTCAGGTTTGTGAAGGCTTTAATCTTAAATAAAGGAAGTAAAACAGGTCATGACACTACATGACGTATTAAAAGAACAGTCACTGTCTTTAGTAGTGAATACTTTGTATAGAAATAAATAGAATATCAACAAAAAATCTATATATAAATGCTTTTTAACTGATTAGAACTGAGGTAAAGCTGCCAGAAAACAAAACAAAAAAATAATACAGCAGTATTTTTAAAATTTTAAATAAAGTTTTACATTATCATATGAAAATGTCCAGGGTGTACCCAGCCTTCACCCATAAGTAGCTGGGATAGGCTCCAGCAACCCCTACAACCCTAGTGAGGATAAAGCAGGTTCAGATAATGAATGAATGAATGAATTATCATGTGAAGTCACAGATTCACACACAGCTGAGCAACACAACAGGAGCATTAGTCAGAAATAAATAATGACATTAATGTCATTAGTTGTGAAATGTCAGATACAGAAAACACACAGAGCAGCAAAAACATCAGTTTATGCTAAAACCTACTTTAGAGCCTAATAAAAACTAGACCTAAACTTAACATCTAGTAACCAATAATACTGAAATAGGCATATACAGTCTGAAACTGCTGATCACAGTAGACAATAGGTTTTGTGGTGAATAATTATTTAATTTCAGTCCGGTAATTCAAGCAGAGCAAGAAAAACAGTTCAGTTTGTCATCACTGATGCCCCACTCACAGTTAAACACTGTTTCTACAGTTTCATTATGTTTAAGGTGATGAGAGTCTGTAGGGGTTGTTTTTTTTTTTTTTTTACAGGAAACGTCACTCGGTCATGAGTCGAGCTCCTCAACAAGTGATGGAAAGTCCACATTCACTGAATTCTTTGCTGCTCATGTTTTTCTGTAACAAACTTAGACAAAAGGCTTGATTTTGACATACCCTTTTGTTTTAAAAGCCATTATGTATAGAAAGTTGGCCTCTTCGCACTTTGCACTTTTCCGTCTTTGAACTGAATGACTGAGGAAAGGTTGCACATACATGGGACAAACTGGACTCGTGACATTTGCAGAATGAATTGTTACTGTTTTTGAATGTCCTCCTTATTACATATCATATGATGACAGTGTAAGATAATATGAAGTAACTTAATCTGGTTTTCAATTATAATTTTTTTTAGAACTCTTCTGGATGGTACAGCTTTAAATTCAGCAACGTGAGTGATTTATAAGATATGTTTTATTATAACTACAACCATCAAAAGCTGCTATAGACCAAAAACCACCAGTGTAACATGTCTGTGCTATTGTATTAATAAATGCTCTTCTCAAATGAATGTCTCTATTCATAACAATAGTAAGCTTTGTTTTGGTCATTTATAGATAAATGTCTTTAAGAACACTAGTTGTTTTGCATAACTGTCATTACAAATTAATTTGACCTTATCCTGAAAATTGATATTAAAAGAAATATTGCATATTTTTGAAGGTCACAAATACATCTCTCATCCACTGTAAACTGTTTTAAGTTGTTTTGCTCACACACTAGCAAATACTACTTGAAACGTTTAAACATAAACTGCAAAAGCAATGCATTTCTGTGACCATATTTTTAATTTGGGTGTATTTTGATTGTATTCACCACTATAGCATGTAATACAACACTATGTTAGGAAAAGTCAAAAACTGTGTGTCTTTAGTCTTCTATCAAAACATATTAAAACACAATTTGCCATTGGTGGTTCTAGTGTCGACTTCCATCTTCTCTCATCTTGGTCCTTATTAGGGACCGCACAGATAAAAATAGTTTTCTAAGGAAAAACCAAGTCAGCAAGGGAAAAACATGTTTGCATATTTTATTAATTAGATCAATAGACAAGTTGTACAGCATAAATCAATATAACACTGAGTATTGATGGTGATCCTCTAATATACATGAAGTCTTGAACAGAGCCTCTGTTTCAGGCAAATGGTTGTTCTCCTGCTCTGTTTTACATCAAGCAAAGGTATGTACCATCTTTTGCATTTTTAGAGATTAATTCAAATGATTTGGCCAAAGAAACTCAGCAGTTAAAGTAGGTATTCTAATGGTTGGTCGAAGGGACACAGTTCAGTGTACACAAAAATAATACGAGTTTTGAGTTTATGGTTGTGCTTCATGAATAATATTAAACACTTCTTAAGTAGCTGTATCTTGGTTTGGTTTTCAGTGAACATATGAACTTGACTTAAATGTATTTTCAGAAAAGCATGACAGTTTGTGATGAATAAAAATAAGTGTTTTAACCATAATAAATCTAAACTATTCATTGTTAAGTTCAGTTTTTTTTGATTCAGCCCATTGTATGTGTTGTTGCAGTGGATAAACTTGCATCCAAGTGATATATTGAAGGGGACAACAGATAATGTTATGATGTTGTAAACACATTGTTTAATGTCTATTCAGAATGAAAACAGGAAATTTGAAAAGCTCAGAGATTTCATTCAAATGAAGTGTTATAGAACTATATATAAAAAAGCTAAAATTATATCAAATACAAATTTAGGTTTGTATATGTATGTTTATTGTGATCTTCGTGATGTGAGAATGTTTTTTTTTTTTTTCAATTTCTGTTGTCTTTTGTACAATGACTGGAGGAATTATTAGTTTGACAAGATCAAATTGGAGAACCCTGATTTGTTTTGTCTGTCTGATATTGATTTGTTTTGGCAGATCAGATAGAAAAGTACAGGAAATGCAATAAACAATCAATAAGGAGAAGTAATGAAACAGATGTCCTGTATATTTGTCATCTTACTCATTATGTCGCGGTGCGTTATTGTTTTCCCTCGGTCTTGTGCACAAACAAAATGACGGTTATTCTCTAGGTCTAAATCAGGGTACCATGCAGTGCTTTAATTCCACACCTCCCTGGGCACAAAGAGGCCACAAGCATCAAAGTTTTGGTCACATGCCAGTTTAATGTTTTCTCTACTTAATGTCTCAGTTCTGTGTTTCAAAGTTATTAATAAACCAAAGCATGTGATTTTGTTTTGGTTCTGAGTTCCCTTTGTAGAACAACTTAAATCAGGGTATTCACAAGAAATCCAACTATTCAGACCAGGTTTTTAACACCCCATACAGCTGACATGTCACACAAAGAATGCATTTAACACGTTGGATGTGCATGGTGATAAACTTGATATGTCCTTTGGTCTGTGAGTGAATACAGACTTTGACTGACATCTCTCTGACCCCTCTGTTCGCTGTAATCCAGCTGTTAAAATGTGTTTCACTCACAGTATTGATCTACAGTCCATCTATCTTTAATGCTACCAGAGCTGTAATAAGTTTTTTTTTTTTTAATCTTATTTTGCTCTAATTTCTTTTTTAAGATAATGAAAAGGTTGGTACAGGCCACGCAGTATTATTATACAGAAAGGTTACATGTCATAAGCAATCAGAGTTAAGTCCAAATATTGTAAAATATTTTGGCATTTCCTCCTGTTTTTCCTGAACCTGTCAAGTTGCAATCTTAATCAAAGTGACAGATTCTCCTTACTATGTATTTTGTTGAGCATGGGAGTCCGTTCCTCCTCTGAGGGGGGAATTATCTGCAGTCATCTCCTATTGAGCAGTTTATAGAGATGTTCATACATAAGTGTTTCTGGAGATTTCCACAGAAATGATGTGACAAAGAAGCAAACAATGTCTATTAAATAAAAAGTTCCTTTGCAAAGTCTAGCCACAAAGATTCCATCAAAAACAAACCATGACTATATGGAAATGTATAGCCATTTCAACCAGCAATGACCCTTTTCCTGAACAGCTCACAGCATGAACTTTAGTAGTGGAGTTATTAGAGCAACTTTCTAAAATATGTAGGGATGACGCATCGACAGTCATGTTCAAGTATTATAAGTATTAGTACAGAGGGGCTGTTATGTAGTACTGAGTAACATAGGAATACTTTTTTTTTTGCAGTTGATTTGTGTCCTCCTCTAAGTCAACTTTCAACTTCACTTTAATCTATCACAAAAATAAAAACACACTAAAACAAGATCATCACCTTGTTTCCACTAGGGATGTAACGATAACCGGTATAGCGATAAACCGTGGTAAAATTGCAGACGGTTAGTATAACCGTTTAAATTGTAATTATCATGATAACTGTGTTTGATTACCGCACTTCTAGGGGAAAAAACACCTATGTAAAGATCTGCTTTTATGTCAAATATTTGAGTATAGTTTTAATTTATTACAATTTTAATTGTATGTACCTAATATTTGGAACCAATATTCACTTTTAAAGTCTTTGAAAAGGTTTGTTAAGCATCTGTGTGTTATTTATGCAATAAATTATATACATTTTTCAAAGCAGATTTTATATTTTTTGTGTTTTTTGTCCTTTGTGTTTTTATAGTAGGTTAAAGTGAAAAAATAATAGACAGATGATATAAATGAAGTTGTGCTGAAAAAACAGATCCCAAACATGGGTATAGTAAACATTTGTATATATAGTATATAAAGGCAAAATCAAAAGGACTGAAAAATGGACAAAATAGGCTCAGAGCACTAAGGGTTACTATTTGAATGTTTCTGCAACAGAAGGTACATTGTACCAATTATTTTATTTTATTATTATAATTTTTTTTAAAAATACAACTTGGTTAAAGTATTTCTGCATGTGTATAAGTACTTTTTGAACATTTTAAGCACAATTTCAACAATACACGTGATAATAATGGTAATCGTGATAATTTTGGTCACAATAACCGTGATATGAAATTTTCATATCGTTACATCCCTAGTTTCCACAAAATAAAACTTATGTAAGGATTTTAGGGGCTCCTGTAGTAACAGACAGTTATGCAAAAAGTTCTTAATTTTGCTTATGTATTTTTTGTTCCTGTGAGATTGTGGCTCCAAAATTAAGCAATGGATCTTTCACACCCCCAACAGGTTACTTAGTGTAACTGACTGTAACTGACAGACTGGCAACACTTGGTTTCATATTTACTGCAAGTCACTCTGTGGTGAAATGTGACCTTAGTTTGGTGAAAATTCATTGTTATTTTCAAACTAAATGACAATGTAAACTGTACTAAATGTTTACTTTTCAGAGGTGGTGAAAGTACACAGATTTGTTACAATAAGTGTTTAAAATACTAAGGTAGCAACACTGATTGAACTTATTACCTTAAGTTGAAGTACAGAAAAGTAGACCCACAAATGTTCTCAAAGAGTCATGAAACAATTTTTGCATTTCTACAGGTAGTTTCTGTGCAAAGTTAACTGAACCTCCCATCATCCATATCAGTATGACATGCCATTTAGCAGTCAAATTTTTTTTTCCCCCTTTGATGATCCCCTTAAATGCATTAAAACTAATTTGATGGGCCTGTTTTGAACATATGAAGGTTAAAAGTGCAGGTTTTTGTGTAAAAATAGGAGTAATACAATCACCTAAAAACGCTACTTAACCACAATATCAAAGTATTTGCACTCTGTTACTTCATACTTCTTCTTATCAACTTTCATCATACACTTTTTATGTCATTTGATTCATTCTTTTCTGTAAATCATTCCTTGAAGTGATCATCCTTTCCCTGAAAAGGCTAGGAAGAGATATACATAGACATATAAGTAACATACACTACATATGTAGAGTCTTTATGAGTACATTTCCTTAATGACTCTTTTCAGTATCCAGGCACCAGCTTATAACTAAAACTCCATCAAGAGCTTATAACTTCAGTTAAATAATCACTTTTACTACTTGCCCTCCCATGTGTTATCACGGAATTATGCAAACTGAAGTTTTATGACCATTATTGGTGTTTATTGACCCATATGCTGCGTTTCATTTCAATGCACAATACCAGATGGAACATTAACATCAGGATGTCAGAGGCTCTAATTTATGTGTTTGCTGTCCAAGGTCAAAGCATTTAACATGATTTATAGACTTTATTAGACTCTTTATCAGGTTGAGTGAAACAAAATAAATGCCATAAGCTTCATATTATACATGTTAATCAAACTGAGTGTGTGATTATTGAAGTGATTTTTTTATTTACTGTGTGTTTGTAATTTTATGACGTAGACCAACACCAGTGTACATTTATGAGATGCTGGTGCTATTTCTGTATGTGTTTGACTGATTGAAATGCTATCTTCACACACTTAGACACACCATTTACCAAAACAATAACAGACATTACTCGTACAGTAACCAAATCCTTATACCCTGACTCTTAATCCCTTTAATATGTGGTTCACATACTGTAGGACTGACATGATTTAAGGGTTGTTTTTAAACCTCTCTCTGAGTTGAGACCTGAACTACAATTTGCTGATCTGATGTGGACTTTTCATATGACAGGGTTATATTCAGGCGTGTACAGGCACTCCCTCAGTTATTCATATACAGTCTCTTGGGATGAACAGCTTCGTTCAGTAAAACACACATGAATCAGATCCACGTTGTGGTGTTTTGACCATTACAGATAAAAGAGAGCATTTTATTTATAGCACTGTCTAATAAGCACAGAGTTATGTTTTGTATTATGGCCTTTAGTTGTAACATTTGCCTGTTGTTAAGTTTGACGAAAGGCTTGTGATAGAAATGTAAATACACTTAAATGTGGATTAATCTCCTACAAAGCCAGTTATTTGTATGCGTGTTACTGCACTTTGGGATTGTTTTTGGTTTGGAATAGAAATCCAATTTTTCAGATAATTCAGGTCATTAATGTATCTGAGTGGGGCTTGGTGCCAACTTTCATGCTTTAGCTACACCAAATTGCTTAGAAACTATTGTGTATTGGGAAAAATACCTTGTTTGGTATCAAGATTTAAAACACCTAAACCATAAATCTGCTTGTGCCAAGATCTAATAATGCTAATAAACTTTACAGAGACAAAACATTTCTCATTAAGCACATATAAAAACAGTGTATGTCTAACACTGTTTATGTGTGGTTGTTTTAGTAAAGTATCTGTTTATGATTACTCCTCCTAGAGAATTCCGTTGGGTTTCTGTAAATTGGCTTAGAGTCTGGTTTTGACCAACTCTATATATAAAGTGTCATGAGATAACTTCTGTTGTGATCTGGTGCTATATAAATAAAATTTGATTGCTTGATTGATTGATTTGATTGGTTTTCCCCTGTAAGTCGCTTTGGAAAAATGCATCTGCCTAATGCATAAATGTAAATGATTACTGTATGGTCTGCAGCCACTGGCCACTAAGTTACTATAGAAAGATCTGAACTCATTTAATGTCTCATTTCATTCACTTTATAACATTTGCTTCATTTACTTTATTTCCTCTGTGGCCTCACTGAAGATTTTAAATGCAGACTGACTCTAAAAAGTAAACAGAAAGAATAATTTAAGAATATAATATCAGAAATAATATGTGATTAATAGAAAATAATACAATTTGAATAGAAATAAACTTAAAGACACTCAGTAGCCTAGCTAAAATAACCCATGATGCAATGCTCTTTGCCAAATACCATATTTACGCTCTCTACCCGGGACCATTTGAAATGCATTAAGAAAGTCTGGACTGTGCTGATATTCACAACATGAAGCAATGGAGGGTTGTTTCAACTTTTGTAGGAACACAACACTGTCTGATGCACCACCAGTGATGGAGAAAGACAAATGACCACTGAATGTCCATGTTGTGTCTGTGATACTGCAACACACTGACTTAATGTAACATACTGCACACTCTTAATACCCCTCAGCCAAATATAGTGTAAGATTCTGTTGAAAGTTACTGCCCTATAATTTGGATTAGATTGTCTTTGTGTATAACTTATTACATACATATTTATATTTGAAAGTACTCAGATATTGTAACTTCACAACAGACGGACAGACAGACAGATGACAAAACGATTACAATACCCCTCTGGCCACAGATGGCCGAAGGGTAAAAATCACACATACTTACACTGGCTGTCAGTGAGTATATACGTTATGATTACATCACATATACTGTATGTTGAGGATTTTCTATTACATAAGAACATGTTTTAATGACAGTATTATTGTAACACCTGAAAGTGCAGTACATGTTTAGTCCTGCTGACAGCATGACTGTCAGTCTGTAAATACTGTGGTCAGGGTGTCAAAGTAAACCTGTCTGACAGCTGAGGAAATGGTTCAGGTCGATCTAAGCAGGAATCAGATGAAGGCCCCTGAAGCTTCAAAAAGGGATGCTCACAGTGAATGCTGGCAAAACCTTGAATCATGTGACTAGTTTAGAATGAATATGGTTATAATATTTTATTAACAAGTCAGATAAAATAGAATATATACATTGCCTCATCTTTGGTGAAATCATTTCTTTATAGTTTACTTTGAGACTTATTTATTATTGTAATTATTTATAATTTATATTTTAATGTTAAAGCTGCATTGCCTCATCATTTGGGAAACAGTCTATAATTACCTTTAAGCATACTGGAATTCAACACAGAATGTAAGACTTCTACTCCACTGTGTCTTCACGCTGCAGAAAATCTATCCCATGACTCCCTGATCTTGTCTAGTCACAGGTGTTTTCAGACGGTAGAGGAATTACATACATCATTAACAGCTGTAATTACTGATCGCTGATTAGATTTGTGATTTGATCCATATTAGATTAGAGAACGTGCTAACAGGGATGATTAACAACAGTTGACATTTTCTACAGTGGAAAGGCTGGAAATTAGCAGGTTTTCATTTAAAACTTGGCTTCAGACTAGATAATTTACTTAGATCTGAGGGGTTAAAAACCATCTGATGTCCCCTCCCTTTTGGCCAAGTAAAAAATGTGTTGCCATAGATAAACCAAGGCTACATTGTGTTCACTATGCAGCACATGAAACAGATGAAAATACTATTACCACTACAGGATGCAGTCCTCTGAGGACCTGCATGCCCTAACTCTAACTCTTGTTTTGCTTCGTTATCTGACAGATAAGATAATGTAAATGAGTTCACTTCACTAATTCTGTCTTTTCCCAAATATTGGTGGGGACATGTCTCTACCATCCATACACAGATCTATACCCTTGGAGAAGTTCATTTTCCAGTCAATGCGCACACATGCATTTGTGTCTTTTTACATTTTCTGACCCTCACCCCCATGAACCCATTGAAGTCAGGTCTGTCTCTGTGTGGTTTTTTGTAAAATCCAAATAAACACAAATCTAAATCCTAGGGGTATTTTTAGGGGTCAAGGAACTGATTTATAACATACAATGCAGAAATGTATTTGATTCTATTTACAACATAGTGAGATTATTCATTGCGGTGTATATGAATTAAGGTGGTAAAGGTCTGGAATCAAAATATGGTCTTGATTACTGATATTTTAGACAGTTAATTTGTGGTAAGTAGGTTATTTTTTATGTGTAAACCCACTTTAAGTGGGAAAATGTCTTGTTTCCTTTTTTATATTGTCTTCATTATTGCATTAAAATCTAAAACAGGAATCAGTTGGTGTCAACTTCCACTCAGGACCAAGAATCAGACTTTAAACCTAAAGAAATAAAGATTTGACATTTATCGTGATAATTATCATTATTAATTGATCTTTATCATCCAGTTCTAGCTGTGTCCAAGTTAAGATTATTCTGGATTTATGTATCTGTCTCTGAGATCATCTTATACGTTGTTGTCAGTGGGACAGACCTTCAAATTAAACAATCATGACCATTATAGGTAAGATTTAATGTTATATATGAATCATAATAGAGAAATTAGATCATAGTGTTTTGTATATACTTTGCTTGATTCAGCTATAATTGTACTATTTATGCAGAGTCAAGTCTGTCTCATTCATTTTTCTGACGTGTACATATGTTGTGATTACAATGATGTTATGATGATATTACCCAGTTGAAATATACCTGAAAGACAAATTCTATCTGCTTTCTATATGCTTATTGTGGCCTCACTTTACTACATATTTTCTACAATATGATTGGAGTGTTTTATCACTATCTTTTCTGTGTGAGATTCACACTGAGTTTGACTCCTCAAATGTTTTTTTTAAAGCAGTAGTTAAATCAGTGACATTATAAAATGATTGCAACAGTAGAACATCAGTGTGGTATCACTTGATTTCCAGAAACACATTTTTGACAGGTAACAGCAGTGAGTGATGCTGCAGCATGACATGAATTTAAATTCAAGTTTAAGCTTTTCTGTCACGGTAGAGTACAAACACAGGATGTTTTACATAATCTGAGCCAGATCTAAAATGTAGGCAGTGATTAACAAATTGTATTTGAAGAAACATACAACACTATGAGTTGGTTTGCTTTGTTTGTTCTTTTTCTTCAGCCATGAGTGTGTCCATTTAGGTTAACCTCATTATATCTCTGGTTTGATATAATTTTATAAACCACACACACTGGTGCATGTAATCATATCCACCCATGCAGAGATTAAAATCACAAAAACACTGCAAGCTTCAACCTGCCTCCTCATCAGTGGGCTCGTCACCACCACCAGCATTTACTGCACATCATTTACTCAATTTATGCTGAACAAGGAGTGTGAAATTATGCCCAAGATTTTAATATGTGGGTGTAAGTTTAAAATAATAGATATTTGTTACAGTTTTCCCTCATAAGATACTGCGCAGCACTCAGAATCATTGTATTTTACACTAAAAGACACTCATACTTTATGATCAAATGCTAATCATCAAGTTTTATCTCATTTCAGCTTTATAGCACAGACACTGCAGATCTACCAGATTGTGATGTCACGATCAAAGTCAGTCTATCCCAGTGCACCATGAAGGTGGAACCTAATAAAAATTTATAGACACCAGGTACCTACGCAGTTTGTAAATAATGAAGATATGTGTGGAGTCATGTTCATTAGATGGAACCACAATAATATACCAAATAAAATAATGGAACAGTGAATCATTGTGTTAATTTAAGGACTCTACACAAGGAAGCGATTGAAAAGGAGTAAGAAAAAAATAATCAAAGACATGAACCAATGGAATGGGA
Source organism: Sphaeramia orbicularis (assembly GCF_902148855.1). Lineage (NCBI taxonomy): Eukaryota > Metazoa > Chordata > Actinopteri > Kurtiformes > Apogonidae > Sphaeramia > Sphaeramia orbicularis. The sequence continues at coordinate 22,410,149 of NC_043966.1, forward strand.
GAATGGAATGGAAATAAATTCTAGTCAAAAAAGATACAAATGGTTCAGCACAGACAAATGTATCCCAGTTGTAATAAATCTCTCCTCTTCCTCCTCCTCCTCTTCCTGCTCATCCTCATCTTTCTCCATTTCCTTTTGGGCTCAGTAGAGTTACATTTGGCCTGAAGACAAGGGTGTATACAAAAACAGAAAGCATGATTGTTTTTAGGGAAATTTCTGTGGGGGAATTACAGGGAGTGCACATAATCTGTGAATCTGGAGCCTTAGATACCTCAGGCATTCTAGTCAGACCCCATGTGTAAAATCCTGATTCATATTGGACTGAGTCATGTTATGTTCTATTATAACCCATAGGTCTCTACAGTATCTTTATAATTTCTTAACACTGTGCCAGTGCTGAAAATAGGTCATCCATTATCATTCTGAAAAAGGAAAAAAAAGCTCTTGCTTTGCCTTGTTTGTATTTCTTCAACTGAGTCACACTCATGTTGACTATTTCTTTACCAAACAGGTTCAAGGAGAAGCTGTTTTGGTAAAACATCTGAATGTGGGAAAACAAGCCCCAAATGACAAAATGTGTGTCTTTTTCACAACCTAACATTTTCAGCATGTAATCATATACTGTAGTCAGAGGTTACTGTTCTTTCACAGTGTTTACAAGAGGAAGGCTTACAATTAACATATAGGGGAATGGAGACTGAAATAATCACATAATGTCAGGATTATTCCAACATTTTGTAACCCAGACTATTTTTTTTAACCCTTAAAGACCTAGAACTACTTTTGTGGCAACATCCAAATGAATCTTTCACTACATTTAAAGGGGTCATATTTACTAAACCCACTTTTATTAGTCTTTGGTACATTTATTTGTGTATTTGGATCCTAATAGTTCATAAAGTTTGGGTTTGAACCCTTCAGGTGCTGCAAAGATACCTTTATATTCATTCTGGCAAAAATCAAGTAGATTTCTACAACCCGTTTTAATTCCTTCTTAATTTGTTATGTTTTATAACGAGTTACATCACGACATTTGCACATATAAGGTCAAGACTTCTGACAAACATTTCTCTAAGTACGACATAATTGTTTACCAGCAGCAGCGGTTGTAGCCCATACTGAAAATATGTCCAAACTTCGAGCCGATTACCTAAAATGTTCAGTTGTTGGTTGTATTAACGGACAGAGCAGCACAGCCAACAACCTGGAGGGGGCAGGGCGTGAAGTGTCTCATTTTCATTTAAAGGGCCAGTGCTCAAAATGACCTTTCTCCTGTCAATACTCAAAAATAGAGTTGAAGATGGACCTGTGTAGTTGAATTAATGAGAATTCAGACCCAAGTATAGCACTTACAGTTTATGTAGACCACAGGGAAATGTTTTAAAATGCATAATTCCATTTAAAAAAGCAAAATATCACTCCTTTAACCTTTCGTAAGTGATTTGAGTGATTTGAGAGACTGGTTTTGACCATCTCAATATGTAAAGTGTCATGAGATAACTTTTGTTATGATTTGTTGCTATATAAATACAATTTTATTGATTGATTAATTGGTTGATTTATCACCGTTTATTATAATATTATCCTCTGAAAATCAGGTATTTTCCTATATTTAATTTACTGACCATGTAGATGTTCATACAAGTTTGGAGTAAAATTCAAGTTTATTATATGAGAACAGAGAAAACTGAAGAAAAACTGACTTTAAGCAAAATATGTCAATCATTAAATGTAAAAACAGACATCTACACCCACTGTCATTTGTCAAACTACATGGATTTCACTGGTGATTTAATGTTGCTGAAGATGACAGTGTTTCCATGCTCACTACGGAGCCTCTGAACGTCAACATGGATCAAATCTGATGACAGTGAAAAGCTGAGAAACTGCATTTTCTCTGAGTTATTTACGAGTATTGACAGGAGTGTTTCAAAATCGGGTGTGCTTAGTGTCTACCAAGTTCATCATTTCCAAACTGGGTAATTTTGTTTATGGCTCTGTTAAAAAGCTACTTCCTCAACATTTCAAAAATATTTTTTCCTTTAACACTGATATCCACTGGTATTCAACTCGTAGTAGCTGTTTCATTAGAGCATCCTTTGCTCGTACCTCTCAGACTCAGTTCAGTGTTCTATACAGAGGACCCAAAATATGGAATAATCTGCCAATTCTTCTTATGGAGCTTCCTCAAATTCAGTTTAAAAAAGCTGTGAAAACTTTGCTCCTGAATGATTGTAATTTCCCACATGGGATACATTTCTAGGCTTAGTATATCAAGGAGAAAATGTACTTTTGTGCAGCTTGCAAATATTTTTCTCTATTTTTAATAGCAGGTGTAAATAATCTTTGAAATCTGGAGGTTGCCACTTATTAAGCCCCTTGAGGGTTTTTGGTAACCATTCATCATAATTTTTAACCGATATGTATTTATGTGTATGTTTTTACTATTTGAAAATTAAATTAAAAAAAAAACAGTTATTAAACATTTTAGATCAGTAAGTGCTTTTGGGTGCTGTTTAGGTCTTCGAGGGTTATTATCACAGATCATAAATTTGTCTAAATGGTCAATACAATCCTTTGGTCCAAGTAAAGAAAAACGTAAAAAGAAATATAGCGGGGGAGAAAATTGAAGTAATGTCAGGGGACTCCACAGAGAGGGGATCCATTGTTCCAGGACAAGAAGTAATTTGCAACCAGAGATTTGTATACATCACATATAGAGTAATATTTAGATATGTGCTGTTGCTTCCATTTCTAAATTTAGGATTGCTACTTCATGTCTTCCTGTAATTAAATTTGTCAGACGATTATGCATAGCTGAATTTGCAACCCTTTTAGATTCCAAGTTGCATCAAAAAAAGAGAGAAAGACTGAGCGACTGGGTCTGATGTAGGAAAAAACAGGTGGGTGGTCAATGTGGCTTGACATGGTGTATTTTAGATCAGGGAGCAAAAAAATGTTTCTAAGCCCAGGATCCACCCCCAAAGCCACTGCACATGATTCCTATCATAAGGCCGCAGGGAAAGCAGATAGTGATAGTGGCAGAGGAGGAGGAGAAAGAGGAGGAGAGAGAGAGAGAGAGAGAGGACAGTGCACTTAATCGCAGACACTGACACACCAGACACCCACACACAATTTCTCACATACGCCGCATACACATCGGAGCACCTGCTTTATAACCACTCTGTGTGTGGATCAGTCCGTGAATGGCTCTCCCTGCCAAGATGCCTATCTGTGGCTGGTTGCTGGCTCTGTCTCTGGCAGCACTAACAGGTAAAAAGTTGCTCTTTATTTTCACTGCTGTGCATGTGCAGGAGTCTTTTTTTTCTTATGCCTCTGTGGCCACTTTTATTTAACAGCAGTCAGATATTTGCTCTGTGTGTTAGACTGACAGAAGCTGTGAAGGGCAGTAAAAGAGATCAATAGTGCTGTCTGATTTGCAATTAAAATTACTTTCAAGACATGTATTAAAAATAAATATGTAATCTGATTCACAGAAGCCCACAGGAAGTAACTATCTCATCTTTTTCTTGGCATGAAATCTTCTTAGGAGCAGATATCTGCTCTCATACCCCCATGCATTTCTTGTATTTTAACTTATTGTCTGCAAACACTGAGATAATCAGAAATAAATTAAATACACTAGTTTATTTTAACAGGTTACATTTGATATTGTTGAGGTAGAAAACACTCAGGTGTACATATGTAGTATAATTAAACTGCATTCAGTTTAGCTGAATATTGCATTTTTGAAGTTCCGCACTCAGTTCCTTCTGCAGGTAAATGGAACAGATCTGTTGTCAGTGTAATCAGGAATACTTGTGCTTTACCTGTCTTTATAAACCAAAGAGGCTGTAAAAAGGCTTTATTGGAGTTAAGCTTGCACTTACTGTGACTGATGTCCTCTCTGTCTTGATGGGGTCCTTATTGACAGCAGGATTTCTTTAATGTCCTTTTACTCTGACTGACAAGTGTTCCTTTTAAAGCCTGAGCTTGGACGTGGATGGATTGTGAAGATTTCTTGATCAGGGCTTGGTAGTGCAAACAAAAATATCATACTTTTATATTTTGCCTGGATATGAATATAGAGTATGTATCTCTACTTTAAGAAAACAGAATTTACAGTGCCTGCAAAATAGCCCCACAACCATTTTTTTTAATAGCACATAGACAGAAAAACAGTCTCACTACAAACAGGCCTAAAGGTTCATTTGTATGATATTTACTGATGTCCCCTGCTCTGCCTTTACCTTGACCTATAGTGGCTGCTAAAAATGCATAAGTCCCTTGTTAGAGCCAGTTTTTGTCTGTTCTGGGCTTTGTATTTAAAGGGGTATTTACTCTTATGCAGTAGACTTGCTCCTTAACACTGGAAAAAAGGAAGAAGTCTGCTGTGAGCTACTGTAGATGATGCAACATGGTGACCTCTGCAAACAGTGACCTGCTGCATCTGCAGACCAAAACTGCCCATTCCAACAAAAACACTACAGTTCATATGATTATACACTAGGAAAACATATCTAGATCCACATAAACCTCAGTAAACCTTACACACTGGACCTCTAACTACATTCACCAGCTTAATTTTTCAAATTCTGCTTAAAAAAAATTATATTTATCTGGTGCATTCAATATACTAAATACAGATTCAATACAGCAGTAGCTTTGATAGTGAAGTGAAGAAACAATAAGATACGGTACAAAACAGAGCAGCTCCTTCGAACAGATCTGACTCAGAAAGCGCTATCATAAATTGAATGTGTCATTTTCCAGCATCTCTCACCACCGTGTGCTTCTCATTTCAGGAAACATAGTTGCTGCAAATGAACGAACTGAAAGAAACTGCTCTCTTACACCGCCAGTAAGTTCACCGTTTTGAAACTGCTACTATTCAGCTTCAAGACAGCTTTTATTTACCTCCAGCAGTAGAAATGACAAACAATGCCATAAAAACATGTTGCATGGGTTTTACACAGTTACTGCTTGATGATTACCTTATGTTCACAGTTAATGATTACAGAGAGATATAGAAAGTGGTTAATCAGCAGTTTTGTTGGATTGAATGAAGGCTTTCACACACTTTGTCTCTCTCTCTCTCTCTCTCTCTCTCTCTCTCCCTCTCTCTCTCTCTCTCTCTCTCTCTCTCTCTCTCTCTCTCTCTCTCTCTATTTGTGTTATAGTACATTCCCAGTACAGCCGTAAACACCACTCTTCGGCTGCAGGAGCTACGAGAAAAGATGCTCCCGCTGAATATTTCTGCATACATTATCCCTGGCACAGACGCTCACCTGGTACATCTGCTGTCCATCATAATTAATTCATCAGGGTTTTAAGCATGTCAATGATGGTGTGTGTGAGATGCTAAATACTATGTTTCCCTGTCAGAGTGAATATATCGCACCACGTGATAACAGATTGGCCTTCATGACCGGCTTTACGGGCTCTGCAGGTACAACCCTTTTCCTGCCTCTTCCTCTCCCTCTTTCTCATCTTCATTGTCCTCTTCCTCCTCCTCCTCCTCCTCCTCTTCCTCCTCCTCCCCATGACTCAACTCCCCACACGCACCATCCGTGGTCCTGAAACTCCTCTACTTTCATCCCACATCCTTGCTGTGCTCTGCTCTGCTCCTCGTTCATCTTGTTTCACCACTTTTACTCGCTGCATCGCTGCATCCTCTCATTCATCAGTAGCCCCCCCAACCCCCCCACCCTTTTTCTTTTTTTTTTGCAAAGGAAAATTACCACTAAATCATGAAATGTCTTTCCAAGCAATGATGGCGAACAAAGTTAATGATTATAGTATTCTTGTCCTTTGTTTTTTCTGAGGTGCAAGCATAAATGGAAAAATACAGTTTATAACTCATTTTTTAACGGAGTGGAGTCATATATCTACAGGCCTTCATTATGGATTCCTTTTGGGGATGGACAAAAGCCATTAAACCTGATTATATTTGATTAAATTGACTGTACACCAGTGGAATGACAATACTGGCGATTACAAGCCCTGATTGTGTATCCACCCCACATCCCCAGGTTGCCATCGCTCCATAACCTTTCTGTTTCATGCATACATTTTTTCTGTATTAGCTAGCCAATCACGCTTTGTTCCAAGTCAGCTCTGACATTTATAGCCGTTTGTAATTCACTGTCACTACTGCCCTCTCCATAACGCTGACTGCCATCCTGTTGCTGCAGGCACTGCTGTAGTCACTCAGACCAAGGCTGCAATGTGGACAGACAGCCGCTACTGGGTCCAGGCTGAGAGACAGATGGACTGCAACTGGGCACTGGAAAAAGATGGTGGGGCTTCATTTTGTTTTTTCTTGTTATGACAACGCACAGCAAATTGATCCTGGTGAATATCTGTGATCAAGTCTAAAAATATCCAGAGAAATGTTGGACTGATAATAACAGGAATTATATGATAAAAATAGTTCAAACAGCTGAAGTCAGTGGTTCTTTTGTCTTTCAGAGGCAGCTATAACACAGTACATATCATACTAATTTTCACACATTTATAAAAGACAAAGCAGTCTGTGTTGAGTTCAAATGGCAGTTTGTTTTTAACCAAGAACATCAACAGCTAAAAGGACTGCCATTCAGGAAAAGAAACTAAATGAGATAAAGAACAGGATGCAGACATGCACAGTAAAATACCAGCCAATCAAGATACATTTTAATGATTTGACAGCATGTTTACATGAAAAGAAATTTATAGAAATGTATAAAACATTAATAAAAGAGAAAAAGACAAGATAAATGACGACACTTAAGGCCGATCTAGTTTAATTCACTCCACTGTCGTACATTTTCAACAGCACACAGTAGCATTAAGTGACACACTTTCACTCCATCCCATACTATTACCAAAGATATGTTTCACATTGTAGTCATAAAATAATATAAAATGAACCTATACTGAAGGATTTATGTTCATTTAAACCTTTTTTCTCAGAAAAATTGAATCTGTCATTCTTGTCTTTTATTCTTATTCTTCTTTACTGATACAGACATTTTGTCTAATCCATGTTTTATTGACAGAGGTGGCAAGAATATCACATAGGTTGAGGCTTTCCTACAGTAGGTTTGATTCCACTCTGTTTCTCCCATCTTTCCTGTCATTTTCAACCATTTCTAATCAAAAAAATATATTTAAAAATGTGCACACATTCTCTGCGCAAGTAGAAGTACAGATACCTAAAAAAAGACTGAGAGAAGTACACTGAGCAAAAATATAAATGCACCATGTGACACTTTAAATTTTAATGGCATTAGGTGTTGCATGATTTATTAAATTGCACATAATTTATTTTGTTGATCAATGTGGTACAGATTACCACACGATAGTGGCATCTGGCTTTCAGGGACATTCATGTGGCCCCAGTTGAAAGAAATCACAGCTCCATATCTTGTGTGTCCACCATAGGCTTCATGTAGAGCAACACATCGTCTTCTCATCGAGTTGACAATTTTGTCAATTGTGGCCCGTGGAATGTTATTCCACTCCTCTTTTAGGGCTACACAGAGCTATGGGATGTTATCCGGAACCGTTCCCACATGATTTGCGACATCTGTGGCATGGTGACATCTGAGGAAATGTGACATTTTGAGGTGTCCTTTTATTGTCCCCTGTATAAGGAGTGACTGAATACTGTTAATGCTGTTTGAGCAGCATCTGGACATGCCACAGTTGTGTTGTGGGTGGAATCACTGGATCACTGAGCAAGTGCTCACTCACAGAGATGGACACAAGGTTTGTTTACAAATCAAGAGAATTAACCTTGTTTTGTAATTATAAGACAACATGAGCTCATTTTGGGCCAGATGTCTCTTGTTACTCAAATATAGTACATGGTGCGTTTATATTTTTGTACATATTCAACATCGTATAAAAAATACAAGCTCTGAAATGTAGTCATATTAGATCGTTTCTAGCAGCTGTTTATGAAAAAACAACTGAACCTTACATTCTACTATCCTAACTTCAAATAAAATAAAAAATACTAGAAATATGAACATTAACTTCTCTACAAGGTTCTGTTTTCACTGTCAGTATTGAACATTCTGACGCCTTCTCCCCATGTACCGTCTGTCTTTCATGTCTGTTTTGTCATGTTACAACTGATTTGCCATTTTCGTTTTGTTACATATTTCATGTGTGGTATCACCAGGGAATTGTCTTTGTTATGTTACTGTCCTTTCATTTTACTTTGAAATTGGCCTTGATGCCGGGAAACTGTCAAATGATGTACGGTAAAGCAGAGCTATAATTGCACTCAAATGCAGATGAAACTGCATTGAAACTGTAAGGACTAGAAAGTAAAAAAGCAAAAGAAAAATAAACTTCAAAACTCTACATAAATACACTAACAAAGTACTTGTTCTTAGTTACTTTCCACCTCTGTTTATTGTGAAGCAATTAGAGTTACTTTTATCGACTAAACCCAACAAATCATTTCGACAATAAAACAATGCGTTATCACAGTAGTCACCAGAGACAGGAACTATGTATGTATGCTGTCACCTTCTCTAAAGTCATTAATAACTCTACAATCAATGTGTCATGTGTGATTTTCCTCAGTGTCTGTCGCCAGTGTCGTAGACTGGCTCCTCGCCGAGGTCCCACATGGTGGACAGATCGGTTTTGATCCCTTCCTTTTCGCTATCAGTAAGTCTACCTCGCTCCGCTCTCCATCCCTGCTGTCAGTCGAGGTTAGCGTCAATAGAGCGCTCACCCAAGCAGATGGAGAATTATCGATGGGGCCTCCAGACGCCATGCAGACTGTTTACTTGTGATTGATTCAGTTCAGTGTGTGTAATGATCTGTAATTTCCTCCATTAGGAAAACACACAGAGTATGAAGTCAATCTGGAGTCAAGCAATCGCACCCTCAAGTCCATCCCCAATAACCTGGTGGATGAAGTGTGGAAGGACAGGCCTCCGATCCAGCCCTACAGCCTCACCCGCCTCCCTGACAGAGTCATACGTGGGTGTCTGTTTACATGAAGTGTATGCATACATTCAGTATAGTCTGCTGCTCTGCCGCTGTGGTGCCCTTTATCTATGTGCTCATTAATACGTGCAAACTGGACAGAAAGTAAAACACCATAAACAGCCTGTTCCATGTTTTTATAGCTGGGTAACAGAGTGAATACTAACTGACAGGAAAAGGAAGTTGTCTGGATGCCCGAGGGCCTTTTTAGTCTTTATGGTTGCTGAATAGATAAATGGAACAAATGGAGGGCATCATAAACCAAATGCGCTATACCTGTGTATCTGTGACTTGTCCATAATCTGGTAAAAGCATTTAGTTCTAGTTTTTTTTTTTTTTTTTTTAGAAGCACTCTCTTATTAATGCTGCCTTGCATCTTGAATACAAAAGCTCATTCTCATGTTTGGCAGTCGGGTAAGATCAATTAAGTGATGAGCATTTTGCAGATGACAGGAAAGTCAAACAAAAGAGGCGAGTAACTGGAATAGCACTTACTGTGTTAGAAAGGCACTGCTTTTCACTGCCTTAATGGAAATTTTGATTTAGATACATGATAAAATGCAAAGTCAAAGTGTGCTTTGTCAAGCTGGCATAAATAAAAGTAATGCATATATCTCCACAGAAAGGTCCTGGCAGATGAAAGTAGAGCACATTCGAAATCAGATGGCAGACAATCCCTACGACTCCACAGCTCTGCTGCTGTCAGCGCTGGATGAAAGTGCCTGTAAGTTTATCTACAAAGGAACCTGTTCAAGCACATTTAAATACATGACATTTATGCATCTGCTCATTCTGGATGACCAAACTCACTAAAAGTGTGGTTAATATGATTATGAAATATGATGCTGTTTTAGATTTTTCTTTTCTTATAATCTATAGATAATCTCAAAATGAACTACATTTAACATCAGTGTGCACTCAGTTATATTATTAATCATACAAATACACCTAATAATGTATATATACATATTACCACAAAAAAGCCAACTCAGCAGGAAGGCATTAAGTATTCCTCCTTCTAAAAGGCAAAAATGTAGTGAACAGTGAAGAAAAGAAATGAAGAAAAAAATCAGTAATTGTGCATATCATGATCAACGATGAAGAAATCATTAATGTATCTGAAATGTTTTGTACTTTTAAGTCATCTTAAAGCTGAGTACTACAACCTAATAATAATTGTCTTAAAATGGATACAGTACTTTTTTTTTATTTTTATTTTTTTACAGTCCCACTTCCTATGATTTCACCTTAATCAACACTACATTTACAGAAAGAAAATAAAACAAACCACTAAACAGAAAGACAGTCATATGACAGAAACTATAATAAACTGTAATCTAAAACATTTTACAACAAGGATATAAAAGAGATGACATATACAGAGATGTTTAAAGAGGGAGCAAGACATAATGTTTGGATGGATAGATGGATTTATTTGTCGTCATTGTTTCATTGATCTGATTTAATCTCATTTAGTCAATAATTTTGTGAATGATTTCATAAACAAGCATAGAAAAAATCTTGTACGTTAATCCTGAAATAAGAGAAACTCTTATTTTTGGTTTCACCTGCTCACCAGCAGGTTTGCCTCAACAAACTCTGAGTTTCTGCGTCTCCTTCCTTGTGCTGTTAGAAGGGTATTATCTGCATTCATACATATGATGAAATCGCTGATACAAACCACAGATACATCATGAACTCCACACATTCATTATAAAGTATAAGAGGGAGATCATCTTCAACATTATTGTATTTTAAATTAGCCTGTCAGCTTACTATCAACTCTATCATCCTGATGTGATTAATTTGTACTGTGATCTCTGCCCTCACATGCTCATGTTATTCATCATAGATTCACTCTCAACTCTGCCATTTTATTAACTTTTACAAGTGTAATTTTTAGGTTAATGTGACATTGTGACACATGTACACATTTAGACATGTATCAGTTCATCAGAACAGTTCAGTGCATGTTCAGTGAACAAGCTTTGTTCATATGAAATTATAAATGACACTTTACAGATAGTGTAGATTAACGATCAATGAATAATCATCTCTGTCATGATGTTCAGATGCATACTGGGAGGAAAATTTGATCAAGTTTTGCAGGATGATGTAAATATTTCAGAACAGGTAAATGTTGGAAATTAGTTCCAATTTACACTAGGCTACAATCTGCTGATTTATTTTGTAAAGTAGAAACCCACAACATGTTCAGATTTACCAGGATTCCATTTTAACTGCAGATTATTGAAATAATCTTTTCTATTGTATGCACTTCATTGAGTCTTTTTGGTGCCTGTGTTCTGTTCTGATCATTTTAGGTTATAAATGAAAAAATATAGTCCATTGAACTAAATGGGATGTAAAGGTTTAGTGTGACCCCTGACCCCATGACAAAAAGCAGCACATCTGACATGTGTTGAATGAAACCTGGTACTAAATTAATGCACTAAATCTTATATTGTCTGAACGGGTTTAAGGCATTTTAAGGAGGTCACACAAAATCCTACCTGTTTGGTTTATAGACACTGTTTTTCCCTGAACCTTGTGTTTTTAGTGCTGTTCAGTACATACTTCACATATACTGATTGTATTTTGATACAGAGTCTGAAAAATGCATATATGTGGCCATTAGAACTTTATTAAACCAACAAACCTAATGTTAGACTAAGAGTTTTGCACAGTATTGTACATTGCAAAGCTCACAGGAGGAGTGACAGATTTATAAAGCCTCTGTTCACTGAAATCTGATTTCAGAATTAACTTGTCTTTTAAATGACAGGGACATGTGGAAAGTCACGTACATACAGTCATCAAATGCAAATGTCACTTCTTGGCTCAGATTGATATAACAGATGATGCAAATGAATGTGTGAGCTGCTGATGCTGACACTCAGGGGTGGTGTGTATTTCCGTTTTCTATAGGGCTGTTCAATATGCGTGGCAACGACATCCCGTACAATCCCTTTTTCTACTCCTACACACTGCTGACGATGGATGAGATCTGGTAAGTCCATTTTTCAGGGATTACATGTGAACACGAGGGAGTCTATTCTAATTTTCCTCCTCCATCTTAATCCTATTATTGTCTTTTTACATTTCTATTACAAATAATTTCCTGTGACTCCACAGGCTCTTTCTACACACAGAGAGAGTGACTGATGAATTAAAGGTGTACCTGAACGCCTCCTGTAACGGACCCCTCTGTGTGCAGCTGAAAAGCTACGACACTATCCTAGGTGAACTAAAGAAGTTTGTGGCCAAGCCTGGATGCAAAGTATGGATTGGTACAGAATACACAAACTATGCAGTTGTTGAGGTCATTACACAGGTATGCAGCTCCAGAGTCTACGACTTTTCACACTGGGGATGTTTTTATTTCTGGATATTTTGGAATTTGTCCTGTTTGTGTTATATTGTAATTTCTGTTCTGACATATGTTGTATGTTTTTGAGTAAAGGTTTTTGTTGGTGTTTTTGTCATTGTTATTTGACCAAAAAATATGAATTTGCATAATTATAGATCAATGTAAAATGCAAAACAAATCTGCTCATTGATGAAATCAACATGCAATCCTAATTTTGTGAATAACACAGAAACCCTGCTGTTAAAAAGCTTATTTACAGAAAAAAGCAAAACAAAACAGTCTCTTCAGGCTGATATATCTTTGCTCTGCAGAGCAGTACAAAATACTCAGCAGACTTTTTTTTTTTCCTGCACCTTATATGCTGCAGCTAAGTCTCATAAAGGTAGAGGAAACCCTGGATACTGTGTTATTGTTTTGTGTTCTTGTATTTTCTATTCTTTATTCAGATCATATTTTCAGACTTTTTGGACCGTATTGCAGATAAAGGCATTGCCTTTAAAAGCTACATTAATGACATTTAACATGTTAATGTTATCATGGGTCACAGGGATTGTTATCACCCAATTCAGTGGCAATCTATCGTCTCATTCATTCTACATGTGAACATGAGCATTACTGGATTCACTTACATCATTGTGACTTCTCCCCCAAAACATAGCTAACAAAGTGATTATTAAATTATAAGTAGTTTTTACATATAAAAGTATTGGGATGCATTGAATTCAGATGTTTCATTGCTAACATGGGACTGCGCAGCAAAATGATAACAACAAATGTCCTAAAAATGTTATATTGCAATAAATATCCTCAATATATCTTTATTTAGTCTTTAGGGTTAATTCTATTTGCAAAGTGATATTAAATCTTTCAAAATGCATCTGAGTTTTACTCAATTCACTAGATATCCAGTGTTGAATTTTTCTAGCATTGTAGTTGTTTTAATGTTGTACATCTAGATTTCTGAAGTCAAATGAGGCTGCAAGATTTGCCCCATAGTATACTATAAGGTTTCTACATGTTAAGATGTTATGGAATGCATGTGTATGAAAAAATGATATTATTTCTTTTCATCATGCAGGAAAAACTATTTACAAGCTCCTACTCCCCTGTGTTGCTGACTAAAGCAGTGAAGGATGAGACAGAACAGCGAGTCCTGAGGGATGCACACGTATGTGATCTGCACATAGATACAAATACTCACCAATATGCAACACTTGCAGGGTTCCTACACTGTGTGGAAAACTGTTGTTGTCTTGTTCTGATTTCTAAAATATAGAATTCAGGCAAATTAATTGATCACACAAGCAGTTGCAAGTTTTTACAGTATTTGATGCATGCAGCCAAAATGTTTAATACTCTGTGAGAGTAGAGGTCACACTGAGCTTGATGTCACTGAAAGCAAAGCAGGAAATATGGCATGTGACTGATTGTACACTCCTACACAGAGCTGCCTCTACACCTCGAACACTGTCTAGATTTCTATGTAGGAGTGTGGACTAAATGACTACAGTGGGTGAATCCAAGTTTCCCAAAAGCTGGCTTAAGAACCCCACATATAAAGCCAGGTTAGTGGAGGATCCAAAGCTAGAATCCAACTTTGAAAATTTGTTCGACCTCTACAAAAAAGAGTATGTAGCAAGTGTAAGCCTCATGTTAGAGCAAAAGCACTGCCAGCCTCCTCTGCACCCACAGTCAATAACACTTTGGCCCAAAAACTCACTCACTAAAAGTAAATTAACAAGTGAAAGCAGATAAAAAAAAGAGGAAACATAGGTCATGATTTGTTAAGTGCCTTACCATTTGCCGCCCTGCAGCCCTCTGGTGTTAAAAAAAAAAAGAAAAGAATTCCAGTCTATGCACTGTTTTATGAATCTGCTCCAAGACTTAAAGACCTGTCCTTTTTGGTTTCATGAAAATAGTTTGATAGTTTTTGTATAATTCTGGTGACAGTCAGACAGACGTATCACAGTCACATTGGCAGAAATGAAAAAAACATATAACCTTCTAAACCCATTTATTTACCTGATAATCATCCGTCAAAATCTACTCAGAAGTCTGCAGCCAGTTGTTCACAAAGTTCAGTCTAGATCAGAATGATTCAGATGTGGAAAGGCCTTGTTTTGTCAAGTGACGTTGGACTAGATCAACCTAATCCAGATACAACTATTCAAGGTGACCAAATCTAGATTTATAGTAGATGAAATGCAACTCCTTATCACTATGTAGGCCATGTGTAGCTATGTGTAACGAACAGTAGTGTACAACATGGGAGACAGCCTTGGCTACTTTAAGTGTTTTTATTTGAACAGATCAAAAACAGAACAACAATAATAATAATAATAATAATAATAATAATAATAATAGTAATAATAAAACTTCAATTTTCAGTCACAGTTGGACCTCCTATGTGAGCCAAAGCAGATAAATACAAATATAGAAACTACTTTTAAATACTGTGTTTGATATCGACTGCTATTTTAGGAGCAAGATAATTTTTTGTACTGTTCTAAGGTTTGATATGAAGCCTATTGTCTTTATCTGCGTATCACTGTAAGAGTCAAAAATCAGGTGTAAAACGTGTGTGTGTATGTATATATATACATATATATATATATATATATATATATATATATATATATATATATATATATATATATATATATATATGTGTGTGTGTGTATTCTCAAAGAATGTGTATTCTGCACAGAAAAACAAGTCAGTGTTCAGGCCTGGATGAGCTGGATTTGACGTGTGAGCTTAAATTTTGCAGTCATCGTCTGAGCTGACAATCCTGTCTGACCGTCTTTGAGTAGCGTCTGTTCCCTTTGTTTACAAAGATCACAAAGCGATACCCACATCACTGTCAGGAAAGATGCCAGGGCTGACGCAAGTATAGCACAGCGTGGCCATCAATCTGCCTCAGTCTAGTCAGAGCACCAGAACTGGATCCTGAGGGCTGAATTTCTGTCCTAGATCAGCTAGAACCAGGTCAACCAGTCTATATGAAGTATGTAAAGCTTAAGATGTAATCCTGACGCTACATCTGCTCACAAGGAGAAGGATTCTGGTAGTTACTGACACTAATGGAGGCCATTATGATTTATCTGTTCAGAAATTTCTATCCATCCACCCATTTTCTGAACTGCTCAGCCCTTTTGAGGGTCACATGGGTGCTGGAGTCTATCCCGGCTACTGATGGTTGAAGGTCGGGATCATCATGGAAGTGTCCTGTTCAGAAATTTGCCTTAGATATTTGGCAGAATTTGAGAAAAAATAAAATGAACACTTATTTGTTTCATATGTGATTAATAGGAATAAAATGGGTTAATCACAACATTTCTGACACGGTTCATAAACCATTGTATTAACTCAGTGTCTACACCTTTCTGTCCAATGACAATGTAACAAAATAGCTGGTGTGTTTTCAAAATATTTTACCATATATTAGATGATGAAATTGCATTGAATTGCAGTTTAATTTGACTAAATTTTGTTCCTTAATCCATTCTGGTTCCTCCCTTCAACTGGAATCTGGATTATCTTTGTTATCCTTTCACAGTTATCACACCTTT
Organism: Sphaeramia orbicularis; assembly: GCF_902148855.1. NCBI lineage: Eukaryota > Metazoa > Chordata > Actinopteri > Kurtiformes > Apogonidae > Sphaeramia > Sphaeramia orbicularis. Next base: position 22,426,082 of record NC_043966.1, read on the forward strand.
GGACAATACATGCTGAGGTTTTAGATCCAGACCAACACTGAATTACATGCCTCAGTTAAACCTAACCCATAAAGACCCAGTGCTACTTTTGTGGCACTTCCCAAATTAAATTTTCTCTATATTTAGCCTTTCTTATTGATTTATCGCCATTGATTTTAATATTTTCTCTTTTATTTTATATTTTTTCAGTGTAAATCATGTATTTTGCTATATTTAATTTACTGATCATGTAGATGTTCAGCCCTGCGATGAACTGGTCCAGGGTGTACCCCGCCTTCGCCCCTATGTAGCTGGGATAGGCTCCAAGCGACCCCCGTGACCCTAGTGAGGATAAAGCGGGTGCGGAAAATGAATGAATGAATGAATGTAGATGTTCATTGACGCTCAGAGTAAAGTTGAGGGTTATTATGTCAAAAACAGAGAAAACTCAAGAAAATGTGACTTTTTTCAGCTAAGATATCAATAACTGGACATAAAAACAGTGTGTCCATTCACTGTCATTTATCAAACTCCATGGGTTTTACTGGTGAGTCACTGTTGTAGAAGATGATGGTGTTTCTATGTTCACTCCAGACCCTCTGAACATCCAAATATGACCATGAAAAAATGACCAATTATTTACATGTATTGATAGGATTAGTGGATCAGATATTATTAAACATTTTAAATCAAGTAGATGGTTTTGTTCACTGATGGAGGTTTGGGTCTTTATGGGTTAAAAAACAAATGTTCAGTAGTTGAAACACAGTGAGACTGTAGAGTCTAGTACAGAATTCTGAAGTGGAAATATGTGGGAACCCTGCATGTGTTGCAATTTATGTTATTTGTTTATTTGTTATTTGCCAGGTAGATTTCACACATTTATCATTTGAGTCACTCATTAATCATCTACTCTGATCTGACATTTATGAATGTTTGTCATTGAAAGCTTGAACACTTTGCTGAACACTTGCATTGATAAATTTATTTCTCTGTCCAAAGTCGTCCTAAGATTCTATCAGTGTGTGTTCGTTGTTGTGAGTGATGCTTCGGTCTGTGACTCACTGTGTCTCTGTAGGTTAGAGACGCAGTGGCAGTCGTCCAGCTGCTGATGTGGCTTGAAAACGCTGTGCCCAAAGGAACAGAGACTGAGCTGACGGCTGCACATTACGTCGATAAGTGTCGGAGGTGAGTGTACACAACAAAATGGAGGAGCCCTGGCATGCAGTACAGTATCTGCTCAACACATATATGTAGAGCTTTAAAACACAAGAATGTAACTCCACTCATTTTATAGAAAAGTTTTTACATAGTTTGGTTTGTCTCAAACTGAAGTAAAAAAACAAAGCAAAACAATAAAAGCAAGAAATATATATGCACCCATCAACGGTCATTAATCACAGAAAGTAACGAAATACAATAAATATAACATAAATGTACATATGTATCAACTCATAATACACAGTTTGACAAGGGACAGAAAGAAGCAAAAGTTTATCTAGTCCTGCTCTTTCCTTACACTGTAAAAAAAGAAAAAAATCCTGTTGTTTTTATGGGAAAGAAAAATGGCAGCTGTGGTTACCAGAACAATACTGTAAAAAATACATCAAACTGTAAACATATTTATGGAGTAACATGTAGATTTAACATTTTAAACAGACTGCACTTATATAGCGCATTTTATACACCTTCATGGTGCCCAAAGTGCTTTAAAAAGCCACCAGGTCCTACTGGGAGCAGTTTAGGGTTCAGTGTCTTGCAAAGACACTTTGACCAGGATTCAAACCGCTGACCCTTTGGTCATTGGACCCAACCCACTCTACCAACTGAGCCATAGCCACCTGTTAATTAACATTCTTAAAATGCTAAATTGTTAAATGTTTACATTTTATAACTTTTTTTTTATTAAAAAAAAAAGAAAAAAAAAAGCAAATTGGATGTTATTTCAAGTTGTGGTCTTGCAATTTAAATGGCAACACATTGTTTTTCAATTCACAGTTTTATTTCTCAAAACAAAAGAAATACATCATTTCTACATACAAATCTGTTTTTTTTAACATGCTCTTCCTGTACAGACTACAGCTATATTTGATTTAATCATTAACACCAAAATCTTTTCAAATAAACAACTTTGCATTGTATTTTCACTTAAATTTTTTTTATGTTGCAATTTTACGACTTTTTGGTGTTAATTCTATGGCCATTTTTTACAGTGTACTTTCAGTGTCCAGTTCTTAACTGAATAAATTTCCTTCATCAGCTATCACGTTAAAATAGATAACAATAAATAACTACTCATAGCACCTTTGTATTGGTTGTATCACCATTGTGCCAGGAAATAGAAAATAAACAAATAGAAACTAAACTATGCATGGTATAATACGTAAACCCCAAACTTCATATAAGCCCATCAAAATATATCAAATTACACAAACAATAATATGAAAGTGGTATGATTACTCAGTATATTTGTATGAGTCGATTTACATTTGTTTGCATTGTCTTGGAAATAGCATTTACATATTTACATACACAGAAGGTAAAGTAAATATCTTATCGTTCCACAGCAAACAGATGGACAACAGTGGACCAAGCTTTGAGACCATCTCTGCATCTGGACCCAATGCTGCTCTTGCTCATTACAGGTATACTTTATGTTTTTGTTCTTTCCAATGTCTTTGTTTCTTTTCATCACACTAAGGTAACACTGTTGCACTGATGCAGATCATGGGGTACCCAGTGCATCCCATATAGAATGACGCTTTATCATAGTAGTCCAGGTTTGATTCCATCCCGAGGCCATTTGCTTCCTGTCATTCCCATACTCCATCTTCCCCCACATTTCCTGTCTCTCTAATGCATCTGTTAAATAAAGTCATAAAAGCCACAAAATAAATCTCATAAAAAATGCAAATCATATATTTATATGTTGCCATTCTGGATTAAGTTACAATATCAAAGACTTCCATTTAAAAAGATGTCTGTCAGTTCTGTCATCAAATGAATTAACACTACAGTGACTTAGCTTATGACCCACTGACAGTGTTATATGAAAGTCCTTGAATTTACATTTTTATGATCTGGGTGCCTGTGGTGACATTCCCCTGAAAAAAAAAAAAAAAAAAATCTGTTAGCAGTAGTGATGTGTGCTCTTTCACCATAGTGACAGTGACCTTTCAATATATGTGTTAATGTAAGACCTGAACACACACAGAGGTGTAGGAAAAACACAAGGAAGCTTTTGATACTGCGTTCACTCACTTTACACTTTTGCATGTGTATTAATAAAGCTGAAATCAAATTGTACCAACAAAAGATTGTATTATTCTATTACTAAAAAATAATGTTAAAACTTAGTCACACCAACAGAAACTAATTATACATATAATGTTAACTTCATCATATGTGAAGATGCCATTCAAGGTGAGAGAAAAATAGAGGGAAATAGAGAGTTTGATAGTCCTGCAGTATCTACAGACAGCAGTGTGTGGTGGGACTACTCTGTTTGCATATCAGCTGACACATTGATGATGATGATGATGGTCCAACATCAGCCACCCTCACCCCACCCACATATAGTATCGAATTCTGTGGAAAACATCAATTCATACATAAAAGTGGACTAAACTAACCCGTTCTGAGCTGACAGAATGGACACACATTCTTAGATAAAATCTAACCGTCTGGGGGTGTGGCCTCAGGTTTTCACCATCAACTATATGACAGTGATGATGCTGATGCTGAATGACATCACACTGGTGACTGATTTTGGTTGATGATGTCTGATTCCTCTGATCTCTATGAAGTGTAGGTCAAAAATAAACTGGCAGTTTCCACTTATCACCAACAAGGGGAGCCAAAGAGAACAAAAAAAAAAAAAGACTTCAACAAATCTCCAGCGCTGTTATGATTTCTTATTTGTGTAATGTACTCAAATGTTTCCAACAGTGTCATCATAACTCCAATATTAAGCTAAAATTAATGTGTAATGTTTCCTGGCTTCACTAAAATTAAAGGACACAAAATCAATACAGTTCATCATTAAACACCATGTGAAACTGTGAGCTTGAATTATGAGGTTCAGTCATCAGTCTTTTTCTAGATTAAACAGAGTTCATCTAGCAGAAAATATGGCACATGTGGATGATAATAACAGGACATACAGTAGTCTGACAATAATACTACATAACTTGAACATTTGTTCAGGCCTTAGTTTGGACTGTGACAATGTCCATAGAGACTCCAGGGTGTCTGCAGATCCTTAAAGTGTCTTAAAACATATTAAATGTCATCATATTAAATTAATTCTGTAATTATCCTTAAAATTGCTACTAATCCTAAAATCTGGCATTCAAAGGTCTTACAGTTTTACAGACACTGTGAAAATGTACCATCAGCTGTTCTGAAACATGGTTTCTTCATGGTTTCTCATTCTTGTTTTATTTGTGTTTGATGTGTATATAAATATAAATCATATTCCAAATGGATGAAAGGTTCATTTTGAAAGAAAATGTCTAAGTAGATCAGACATTTTTTTTTTAATTTGTAAATTATTAATCTATGGTAAATGTATATTAAGTATAAGGATTGTGGGCTTTATAATAAAGTTTTATTAATAATTTCATAATATGAATGTTTCGTCTTTAGCATATGTAACAGGTCAGTTTTGTATTTGGACTCAACGGATTTTAATGTCAGGTACAAAAAATTATTAGATCACCTTTGTTTTCTTCAATTTCTTGTTCATTTTAATGCCTGGTACAACTAAGGTACATTTGTTTGGACAAATATAACGATAACAACAAAAATAGCTCATAAGAGTTTCATTTCAGAGCTGATATCTAGCCATTTTCCATGATTTTCCTGATAATAGCCAAAATCACTTCAGTTCTCACATCCATTGCTATAACATTGTACTGCCAAAAACAGTGCTTTTAGGTATTCCATGTTTTCTTTTCTGTCTGTTTTAGTCACATGATACACACAGGAGTTAGTACTTGATTGCATAACCATTGTTTTTGATGACTTTTGATGGTCTAATAATTTTTTCCGAAACCGTATACTTGTTGGTGGTGGTGTGTTCAAAGACTCATGTTCTGATCTAACCAACCTTTTTTCAGTTTCATACTTGAGGCTTTGAATATCATTGTAAACTCCCACCTTTTATTCTCTCCTCTTTTCCTCCGAGCTGCCTCCAGGACATTATCTAAGGGACGAATAAAAGCCCAGATGAAATGTGTCCAGCTGAGCGGTTAATGATCTTTCATTTGCTCAGCATCACCACATTAAAGTCTAACGGTTTCCTGTTCGTCTTTTGCAGCCCCACAAATGAAACCTGCAGGAGGTTGACGGTTGATGAGATGTACCTGGTTGACTCTGGTGGCCAGTATCTGTGAGTGAAAAATGCTCTACTCACAGATTATCCAGTTTCACTTCATGTCACTTAAGTCTGAAATGACTCACGTGTCTGTGTCTAAATTCAGAGACGGCACCACTGACATCACTCGGACAGTTCACTGGGGAATACCCACAGCAATGCAGAAGGTAATGCATCTATCAAATATCTAAAGTGGGAATGAGTCAAACAATATTGACATTTCTGTGATTAACGCATAAAGACCCAAACATTCACTGGCAACCAAAATCATCTACTGATATAAAATATTTAATAACTGCTGATCCACTAATCCTATCAATACATGTAAATAATTGGTGTAAAATGCAGTTTTACATCTTTTCATGGTCATCAGATATGACCAATTTGGATGTTCAGAGGCTCCGTAGTTACCATGGAAACACCATTATCTTCTACAACATTGATTCACCAGTAAAAGCCCATGGAGTTTGATAAATGATAGTGGATGGAGACACTTGTTTTATGTTCAGTTAACGATATACTTAGTGAGAAAATCGCTTTTTCTTCGGTTTTCTCTGTTTCTGATATGATAACCCTCAACTTTAGTCAGAGCTTTAATGAACATCTACATGATCGGTAAATTAAATGTAGGAAAATACCAGATTTTCACTGAAAAATACAAAATACAGAGGTTAATATTATAATATTTGGTGATAAATCACTTAAAAAAAAGGAAATCTAGAGAGAAATTTATTGGGAACTACCACAAAAGTAGCCCTGGTAGTTTACCACCACCAGAGTGTGAATGTGTGAGTGAATGAATAATGGATCAATAATATAAAGCGCTTTGGGTGCCTTGAAAAACACTTTAGAAATGTAATCCATTATTATTATTATTATTATTATTATTATTATGGGTTAATTTGACAATATCCAATATTTTAATCTGTAAAAGTCAGTAAAGTCACTTTCCTTGTCTTCTGCTTGTGAATAAACTGCAATTTTATGGAATGAATTTAAATACAGACCTTGTTTTCTTTGAATTAATGTGATGCATTAAACCTCCTTCTAAAAAGATTTAATCCCATAAAATCCAAAATGTATATCAAAATATATGCGTTTTCCTTTTCACTGTATCATGCATGTCATCACAGGAGGCCTTCACTCGAGTTCTCATGGGAAACATTGAAATATCTCGGACGATATTTCCATCTGACACAAGAGGTAGGATTAAACACCCCGATTTTAATCATTTCCAAAAAAGCTTTTCCCAGATTCACCACTAGATAGCCTCATTTTCCCACTAATCCTGAATCTGTGAGTTTTTCTCTTAGTTGAATGAGTGTTTTTTTCTGTGGTTTTTGTTTGTCATCAGGTATAAATATCGAAATGCTGGGGCGCCGGGCATTATGGGAAGTGGGCCTGAATTATGGACATGGCACAGGTCATGGTGTTGGGAACTACTTTGGAGTTCATGAATGTATGACCTTTTATCATATGGCTATTTTTAATAGTACAATGCCATTTTTAAATTGATGAGATCAGATATGAAAAGAAAAGACAACGAAGAAGTAAACATGTGCATATAAATTATCTGTTTTGTTTGCTTTTCCTGGTTGTAAATTTTCAATATTTGTCCAGGGCCTGTTGGATTTCAGAGCAATAACATCCCCTTCAGAGCCGGCATGTTCACGTCTATAGGTGAGAAATGTTATACGCTTTCAAGATAATTTCCTGCATTGCTACCCATAACAGAGATGGGTAATAACATGCTCCATTTACTCGGTTACATTTACTTTTTCACAAAACTTTACTGTACTGAGTTTTTTTTTTTTTTTTTTTTTTTTTTTTTTTTTTTTAATTTCACTCTAAACTCATTCCTGACGATGAAAAACTGTACTTTTTTTCTGACTTTTCTATTCCATTTTCACAATTTAAACAGTTTTATGCTGACTTGACCTGGTTTTTGGCCTTTTGCTAAAGAGTGAATGCTCATAGAATACATTTTGACTCATCGGACTGATCAACTGACAGATCACCTCCATCTTTCCAGTTAAGCAATGGTTTACTTCTTCTTCTTTGATTATTACAGTAAGCTTTTGTGTTTTGCAAAGTTTGCTTCAACTTTTTCATGTCATTTTATGGAAACATGGTTACTATCTGCCATTCCATCTGTTTGTTTTAAATCTTTAACTCACAAAGACCCAGTGCTACTTTTGTGGCAGTTCGCAAATGAATTTTTCTTTATATTTACCCTTTGTTAAGTGATTTATCACTGTTTATTGTAATATTATCCTTTTTATTTTGCGTCTCTTCAGTAAAAATGTAATATTTTTCTATATCCAACTTACTGATCATGTAGATGTTGAAAAAATTTTTAGAGTAAATTAAAAGGTTATTATATCAGAAATAGAGAAAACTGAAGAAAAAGTGAATTTTTCAGCAAAACATATCATTAACTGAACATAAACCCAGTGTTTCCATCCACTGTCATTGATCAAACTCCATGGGTTTTAGTGGTGAATCAATGTTATAGAAGACGACAGTGTTTCCACGTTCACCACGGAGCCTCTGAACGTCCACATGGGTCATATCTGATGACCATGAAAAGATGTCAAACTCCATTTTACACCAATTATTAATATGTATTGATAGGATTAATGGATCATCAGGTATTAATCATTTTACATCAGTAGATGGATTTGGTTTCCAGTGGCTGTTTGGGTTTTTATGATTTAAATTAGCCGTTTACTGTTCCTTTATATGATATGATATATGAATTTGGAGGATTTTTTGTCATGAGGTATTCACAGTTAGAATAAATGAAATATCAAAGTAACCCAGTACTGAAGTCTTTCTAATACATTACTATGAGTTTGTCACTATTATCATAAAGTAACAGTGCATTTTCTTACAGTTTATAGCTACTGTACCAACTTCCCTTCGTAAACATAGTGTTGTAAAATTACTAGAGCACCGACACTGACATGAAGATTGACTGATGTTTGTTTCAGAGCCTGGATACTACAAGGAGGACGACTTTGGGATCAGGATTGAAGACGTTGCAGTGACCGTACCTGCTCAAACAAAGGTAAATTGGTCGACAAACGTAGAACACAAGTAAATTACAATTGCAATTTCTGCCATTTAAAGCATCATAAGAGCAATGTAAGGTGTCTTCTTTGTGACTAACACTATCCTGGTTTTTCTTTAGTATGGTAATAACTACCTGACGTTTGATACTGTGTCACTGGTGCCGTATGACAAAAAACTGATTGACACGTCACTTCTCAGCTCAGAGCAGGTAAGACTGACAGCAGCATCTACATCATTCATAAACTTCTTTTTTTATTGCTGAAATAAAATCAGAGGTACTGTATAGCCACATAAGGATAAAAATGCAGCTGTCAAGAGAAATGTCAGCAATTGTCTGTAATGTTAATAAAAAGTGAACACATAAATAAACCCTTTTAATTCAGGTAATCAAGCAAAAACTTGAAAAAAAAAAAAAGTTATTATTAGTTACTGAGAAATAAACCCACATACAGCATCCTCAATTATCCTGAAAGGGTTTTTTTCACTACATTGATCAGTTTGCAGTACATTATTACACAGCTATTTACTAAAGAAATCAACAATTTCACAAAAACATAAAGTGATTTTATTGATCTGGAAACAGATTAGTGTCAGTCTGTTCTATGGAAATGACCAATCAGAGTCAAGTATTCAACAACCATGTAATAAATGCCCAGTAACAAGCTCTATTGCAAGTTTACCTCCCCAGAGATATGTTCAGTTTCCTGTTTTACTTTTGGATATATCAGAAAGTGTGATGTCCCCTGTGTGTTTTATTTTCCTGCAAGGCGAGCGCTGGTTTCCTCTTAAAATCCCCTGTTAACTTCAGCTCGAAGCCTCTCAAGTCAAAACAGAGAAAACAAAACCACATGTGAATTTGACTACCAACTACTGTTTGTTTTTGTTGCTTTTGGTGAGATATGTGACTTAGTCTTAAGTAGTAGAGAATTTAAGGGCTGAACTCGGGACAGACCACTATACAATTAATTCCTTTTTTTTTTAGCAGATCTGTTCAATTTCAGGGAAATCCCAAAGTAAAAGTATGTAGTTTCCTCCCTGATGCATGTTATCTTTTTTGCCAGCTGATTTATTATGTTAATCTATTATGCATCATTAAATCTTTCTGTCCAGTTATTTAATTATTACAGGGTGTTGTTTTTTGCTTATGTCCATCTCTGTAAGAAAAAAGAAAAACACACCAACAGTTACATCAGTTTGTAAAACCCTGTGGTGAATATCTGGAACTCCTAATTTTTTTACTTCTTGAAAATAAAAAAATCCATTTGTCCAATGCAGTGACAAAATACATTAGATCATTACATCAACACTTCTAACTTTGGACAGAATTTCTCTACAAAGCTTTTACTATAGAATATACTACAAGAACAGTGATCTATAACTTGGCAGTACTACTTGGCTCCCTAGACTAAAATTTTTGTGGAAATGTTGAAAAATCACAGGTTTTTATGGTCGGCAGAGGACAAAAACCCAGTGGAAAAAAATAGATTTATCAAATAATTGTGCATTCATGTGTGACCCAATGCGGAAACTGGAACAGTTCTTGATTTACTTCAACTTGTGTTTCACTGTAGACACTGTGAACATATTTTATGGCGTTTGTGGATGTTACTCTGTATTGTTCAGTGTCTGGTTCTGTCAGCTAAAAATGAATTTCAGTAACTTTCTCACCAATTTTTCAACAAACTGAACACCGTTTTCCTAAACAACTAGAGCTTTCTTGGATGTTGCTTTTGTATCAAATCATGATTACAATCACTTGGTCATGAAACTTGTTGCAAATCATCTCAGATATCAAGAGTGTTAACATAAATGGATATTTGGATGTCATTCTCTAGCAGCAAATGAATTAACACCACAGTGACTGAGTCTGTGACCCTCATGTAAGCCTTTATACTCGAAGCTTTATGATCTGGAACTCTGTGGCAACATTCTTGTGAAAATAAATCATCTGTGAACAGTAGTGATGTGGCCAGAGTTACAGAACACCCCTACCTCCACAGAGACTAGTGGATCCCAGTGTAGTGTAGTTTCACAAAAAATACTGTGGAAACAAAAATAGTGACAGAATTTGCATCCGCATAGTTTTCAGTCTCGTCTTTATCTGTCTTTTTGTGAAGGGGGGGTGGGCTCCAGGTTCTCTTGCTTGCTTTGTCCTGCTCCTGGACTGAAACATTTGATGATTGTGAGGTGTTACCTGTCTCTAAATGTAACACACGTGTCCTAAGCTGAGCTCTAAACGTATAGACACATTGTTTCAGTGACACCACGGCACTAAATCTTAACTAATGGATATCTGATGGTGATGATGGTTCAACCTCCACCGACCACTCCCCACCCACTTATAATATTTTATTCTATGGGAGGCTCTGGTTCATACATGACAGTGGACTAACTAAATACCTGTAGTGTTGACAGATTGAACACACCTCCAGAGATGAAATGTAACTCTGTAGGAATCAGTGTAATCACTGTGGGGGCGTGGCCACAGGCTCTAACATCAGCTGACTAATGATGCTGGATGAAACCACATAACTGACTGATTGAGGTTAATGTTAAAGTTGACTTGCTTTATGATTTCTGTGGGGAAATTCAGTCTCTGCATTTTACTCATCCTAATACACACATGCACAGTACCTAGCATTAGCAATTAGCATTAACACATAGCACATTAGGAGCAGTGAGCTGCCATGGGGCCCATGGGGAGTCATCGTCGTCACCACAGTTAAAGGCACTGACAATAGAATTAACCTATATGTACCTGTTTTCAACACTAAAACATCCTGAGGTGCGATTATATGGTTTCCATCTGTTTAACACACATAGTTCACCCGTGTCACATATGACCTTTCCTGGGTTCTCATGTTTTCTGTGGATTCTGTGGAGTCACGGAAAAAATTATTAGACCATCAAAAGTCATCAAAAACAATGGTTATGCAATCAAGTACTGACTCCTGTGTGAATCATGTGACTAAAACAGACAGAAAAGAAAATATGGAATGCCTAAAAGTACGGTGGCCCAGAGGTGCAACAGGCCAAAAAATTATCCACTAGACGAAAAAAATTATCTACTACAAGAAAAAAAAAAGAGAACAGCCTAAAAAAATTATCCACTAGATGAAAAAAATTATCTACTACAAGAAAAAAAAGAGAACAGCCTAAAAAAATTATCCACGAGATGAAAAAAATTATCTACTACAAGAAAAAAAAGAGAACAGCCTAAAAAAATTATCCACGAGATGAAAAAAATTATCCACTACAAGAAAAAAAAAAAAGAGAAAAACAGCCCAAAAAAATTATCCACTATAAGGAAAAAAAAAGAGAACAGCCTAAAAAAATTATCCACTAGACAAAAAAATTATCTACTGCAAGAAAAAAAGAGAACAGCCTAAAAAAATTATCCACTATAAGAAAAAAAAGAGAACAGCCCAAAAAAAATTATCCACTAGATGAAAAAAAAAAAATCCCCTATAAGAAAAAAAAGAGACCAGCCAAAAAAATTATCCACTAAAGAAAAAAAAAGAGAACAGCCTAAAAAAATTATCCACGAGATGAAAAAAATTATCTACTACAAGAAAAAAAAGAGAACAGCCTAAAAAAATTATCCACGAGATGAAAAAAATTATCTACTACAAGAAAAAAAAAAAAAAAAGAGAAAAACAGCCCCAAAAAATTATCCACTATAAGGAAAAAAAAAAGAGAACAGCCTAAAAAAATTATCCACTAGACAAAAAAATTATCTACTGCAAGAAAAAAAGAGAACAGCCTAAAAAAATTATCCACTATAAGAAAAAAAAGAGAACAGCCCAAAAAAAATTATCCACTAGATGAAAAAAAAAAAATCCCCTATAAGAAAAAAAAGAGACCAGCCAAAAAAATTATCCACTAAAAGAAAAAAAAAGAGAACAGGCAAAAAAAAATTATCTACTAGCCCAAAAAATTATTCACTATAAGAAAAAAAAAAAGAACAGGTGAAAAAAATTATCTACTACGAGAAAAAAAAAGAGAGCAGCCCAAAAAAATATCCACTATAAGAAAAAAAAAACATCATCCACCTTTTCAATTACGGGGTCGCTGTTTACCCAAAAGGTGCCTTGCTTTAAAATTAAGACCACCACAAAAAATAAAAGGATAGGCTGAAAAATTTTAAGGCTTTCGGCTAATGTGGCTAATGCTAAGGAAGTCCCCCACCGGAAGTGGAGGTCGTGCGCTAAAAAATAAAGTTATTTTAAAATATAGATATTTCCATTAATATAGTTTGCAAAGCAGTTGAATGATTAAATACGGTTCCAGTGTCTGCTCAAGGTTAGGCATGGGCGTTAAATGGTTAAGGTTAGGGTTAGGGTATGGTTGGGGTTAGTTTTCAGTGGTAAATGGCCCTTGTGTGCACTGTGTGAAGGTTCGTTGCTAAGCTAATGCTAACGCGAAAAGTTGACGGCAACTTTGTGAACTACCAGTGCGAGTAAACAATTGTGTGATTACGGTGTTGAATTGTTCAACTGCCTGACATTCAATATCATTTTTTATGAATATTCGCTACAAGAAGTTCTAAAATTATTTTATTTTGAGAGGAGGAGAAGAGGAGCTTCCTGTGGAGCTCCACTATCATGGCATCGCCCATTTGTTGAGAGACAGCAAGTGCATATTGCGGCACCGACACCTGGTGCCGTGGCACCTCGGCTGGTGCCGGCTGGTGCCGCGACGTACCGCGGTACCACGGCTCGGTGCCAGGTACCCCAGCACGGCACCGCGTACCATGGCTCGGTACCACAGCTCAGCTCGTTGCCAGGTGCCGAGGCACTGCGGTACCACGGCACACATCTTTATCTCCACAAAATGTCCTTCTTGATCTAGTGTTAGTGAAGACATTCCGTTTGAGTTGAGGAGGAGAGGTCTACCTGCAAACAAATGGGCAATGCCATGATAGTGGAGCTCCACAGGAAGCTCCTCTTCTCCTCCTCTCAAAATAAAATAACACAAAGTTGCCGTCAACTTTTCGCGTTAGCATTAGCTTAGCAACGAACCTTCACACAGTGCACACAAGGGCCATTTACCACTGAAAACTAACCCCAACCATACCCTAACCCTAACCTTAACCATTTAACGCCCATGCCTAACCTTGAGCAGACACTGGAACCGTATTTAATCATTTAACTGCTTTGCAAACTATATTAATGGAAATATCTATATTTTAAAATAACTTTATTTTTTAGCGCACAACCTCCACTTCCGGTGGGGTACTTCCTTAGCATTAGCCACATTAGCCGAAAGCCTTAAAATTTTTCAGCCTATCCTTTTATTTTTTGTGGTGGTCTTAATTTTAAAGCAAGACACCTTTCGGGTAAACAGCGCCCCCGTAATTGAAAAGGTGGATGATGTTTTTTTTTTTCCTATAGTGGATATTTTTTTGGGCTGCTCTCTTTTTTTTCTCATAGTAGATAAATTTTTTCACCTGTTCTTTTTTTTTTCTTATAGTGAATAATTTTTTGGGCTAGTAGATAATTTTTTTTGCCTGTTCTCTTTTTTTTTCTTTTAGTGGATAATTTTTTTGGCTGGTCTCTTTTTTTTCTTATAGGGGATTTTTTTTTTCATCTAGTGGATAATTTATTTTAGGCTGTTCTCTTTTTTTTTCTTACAGTGGATAATTTTTTTTGGGCTGTTCTCTTTTTTTTCTTGTAGTAGATAATTTTTTTCATCTAGTGGATAATTTTTTTAGGCTGTTCTCTTTTTTTTTTCTTGTAGTAGATCATTTTTTTCATGTAGTGGATAATTTTTTTTAGGCTGTTCTCTTTTTTTTCTTATAGTGGATAATTTTTTTAGGCTGTTCTCTTTTTTTTCTTGAAGTAGATAATTTTTTTCATCTAGTGGATAATTTTTTTTAGGCTGTTCTCTTTATTTTTCTTGTAGTAGATAATTTTTTTCATCTAGTGGATAATTTTTTTAGGCTGTTCTCTTTTTTTTCTTATAGTGGATAATTTTTTTGGGCTGTTCTCTTTTTTTTCTTGTAGTAGATAATTTTTTTCATCTAGTGGATAATTTTTTTAGGCTGTTCTCTTTTTTTTCTTATACTGGATAATTTTTTTGAGCTGTTCTCTTTTTTTTCTTGTAGTAGATAATTTTTTTCATCTAGTGGATAATTTTTTTAGGCTGTTCTCTTTTTTTTTTCTTGTAGTAGATAATTTTTTTCGTCTAGTGGATAATTTTTTGGCCTGTTGCACCTCTGGGCCACCGTATAAAAGCACTGTTTTTGGCAGTGCAATGCCATAGCTATTGATGTAAGAACTTAATTGATTTTGGTTATTATCAAGAAAATCATGGAAAATGGTTAGATATCAGCTCTGAAATTAAACTCTTATGAGCTGTTTTTATTGTTATCATTATATTTGTCCAAACAAATGTACCTTTAGTTTTACCATGCATTAAAATGAACAAGAAATTGAAGAAAACAAGGGTGGTCTAATAATTTTTTTCCGTGACTGTATGTAGTGTGGAGGGAACAGAGAAACTCAACACAGAAAGGCTCCGGTGCAACTGAGACTTAAACCCTCTTGCTGTGATGTGGAGGTGCTAACCATTATACCACCACACCGCCCATGATTATGTAAAACAAGCCTGCAGCTACAATGTGTCATCAACAAAAGGCCGTCAAAGAGAACAGAAGTGAAATCTTTGAGATTGCTACTTTAATTAATAATGATAAGAAAAAGAAGAATTTAGTAAAACATTACTTGCTCTAAATTGCTGCTGCTCCAACTTTTTCTCTAACGTGTTGCAAAGTGAATATGAGGAAGAGATGTATGTATAAAAATACAATAAAACTTGAAATATGTTGGGTTGATACTATCTGCAATAAAATATAAATCAAACTAAATGTTAATATCACAGCTTTCTTTTTTAATTTGTGTTTTCAATACTATCCCAGCTAGCAATTTTTTGTTCTAAAAATATTATGAAAATGCAGTCAAGAATGTTCTCATAATGTTTTCAGGGGGAAGTTTTCTTTAAGTTCCAGAATGTTCCAGGATAACGTTCTCTCAAAACATTCTAAAAATGTTTGGTGGTATCCTTCTTAAAATGTTTGTTGGTAACATTGTTAGAACAGTATGCCTTAATGTTCTTAAAAATGTTCTAAGCGGGAAGTTTTCTTTAAGTTCCCAGAATGATTCTGGACAAGGTTCTCTGCAAACATTCTTAAAATGTTCTTTTAACATTACATGAAAACGTTTTCTTGAAACCCTTAACAGAACTTATAGGGAATGTTAACCAAAGTTGTAGGAATGTTCCCTGCTGGCTGGGATGCAAATTACAAGAAACAAAAAAATTCCATATTGTGACAAACAACAAACTGTCACCATGTATAAAATAAAGAATGTTAGATAAAGGTTTGGAAGAACATGCAGATCTTGAACATGTGCATTTATTTATTATGGTTTTCATCCCCTTTGATGCATTGTCATTTGTTTTCCTTTCTCTACAGCTCCAGTGGTTGAATACATACTATGAGACCATTCGGAGGGTGTTGGGTCCTGAGTTGGACAAACAGGGACTGCGAGAGGAGAAGGAGTGGATGCTCAGAAACACCGAACCCTTCTCCAGGTCTGACTCCGGATCAACACGACTCTTTTCCTCCTCTCTGACTCTCATCACTGTGGCCGTCGCTCTCCTCCAAAACACTGTCTGAGCCAATCCTGTCTCCTTTCACAGCAGCCGCTATGCACTCTGACACCGATGCAACCATACAGAGTTGACAGATGCAGAATTTTAGCATTTTTTAATTAAAGGAAATATTTTTTTAATGATTTTAATGAGGCAGGAAAATGTTGTGATTTTTGTGATTTTTTTGATCTTTTAGCCTTTGAGTTTTGAAACTGGGCATTTTTATGGCCAGCTGATATTTCCATTTTATTAAAGTAACGCTCTTTTAAAGACTTTATTTGCTGTAAGACGTGTTGTTTCTTCCCATAGCAATGCATTTTCACAACAGTAACATTAAACAGCATCATGAATATGAGTTCAGTTCAGTTTCAGATCCCTGGACTCATCATGCAGCAGCAGTGAGCAGATCTGATGGTTGTGGTTTGACTTCTTAAACATGTGAAGACTCAATGCCAGCAGGCGGCCCTTTAACTGGAAACAGCTCTGTTGACTCATCTTAAAGGTGTGAACGTGTCTCAAGCAGTCCACCCTGATCTGCACACTCTTTTGCATATGCACATGTTGACAATTTCTAAGAAAGATGAAAGGTAAAGTACTTTCCTCTAAGTAGTGTTACAGCTTTTATACTCCACTCCACCACATCTTAGAGACATATATTGTTTATTTTTCTCCGCTCCATTTGTTGACCAACTTTAGTTCTATGTCACGTTACAGTTTTTCATCTGCTTCCTGTTCTGTGAAAATTAAAAACGAGTGAACGTTTGTGAGAAATTCAACTTTTCCTCTATGAGTTGAGAAAATTCTCCTCCTTCTTAAGGTATAGAAACTCTTTAAAACCTTCTCAGATTAGTAGGAAAATGCATCACAAGCTGAAAACTGTACATTTAGAAATTTGCAGTTGTCCCAGGCCAGCAGATGTGGTTGTATTATTGAACATTCTGCATTTCTGTAGATAAAACTACCAACAGTTTGTGAAGTAGTTAAAATGAGCTTCACCTCACACATGTACAGCAGTAAAATTTACTCTACACATTAATTCACCAGTAAAATATTCCCGAAAATTGCATATAAGAGTAAAACAATGACTGTGACCATTGTGATGCACAGTGACTACTTTTTTTTTCCATTCATCAAGCAGATTTTGATAATACTTTCATACTTTTTGTACCTTAAGGATGGCTTTGAATGCAGAACTACAGCTTATACTGAAGTGTTTTTTACTCTGTGATTTGTCTTTACTTCAGTAAAGGATCCTAATACTTCTTCCACCACCACTGGACTGCCTCAAAAATGGCATATTCATCTATATTTGTTTTGTAATGGTGGTTTGTGGTAAGGCCTGCCCTCCAAAAAAGAGGAACATTTGTATGAGATCATTGTTTCTGTGACCAAAAGTCACTTCTTCTGTGCTTTTTGTGAAACATTACATGCTACATGTTTGTGTAAACGTGGTAGATTAACAACCTGTTTTCCATGATGGACTTGGTCAAGTGTTAGAATTTCAGTCAAGGAAATAAAACATCAGACACAGGTACAGGCACAGATGCCCAGAAGGATGACAGACCACTATTCTTCATCTTCATGTCCCACGATATGTTTAAACCACAAACAAACCAACAATGAGGACATTTTTTTCCCTTTTTGTCAGTGGGTGCCACTAGTTAACGGACTGTTCTAGGTCTGATTTGTCAATAGCTTATAGTTGGTTGTCAGTTATAATTTTATATGTTTAACGGTTGCCAAGGAAAGTTTTCATGGATCTGCTCCAAAATTTCTGGGCTTTAAAGTGTGAGAAGTAAGTAAGTGACAATACACACAAAAAAATCTACCTCCAATAAGAGAATTTACAAACCAGACACTGACACAAACTGATCCCAAACCAAACCAGTGCTGGTAAGTACAGACATGGCTGAAGTCAGTATTTTTCATACTAAATTGTTTGAGATGATTTCATGTACTTCTTTACAGCTCTCCTCACCTCTGCACAGTTAATGTCTTTATTTAGCACAATTTTTACCATTTGTACTGACTGAGCTTAGCTTCCAGTCACAACAGACAGGTGTTTGGAGCTGCATCACTCCAAATTCGAGCACACATTATTTTATGTATTATTTAGATATATTTACCCTGCCCTTTAAAGGGGAGGCAAGGGGTGTTTGGTTTGTTTGTTTGTTTGTTTGTTTGTTTGTTAACACTCTAGCAGCAAAAATACTGGTTGAATTCACACCAAATTGGTTTCATAGATTGCCAGTGACCCAGAATAGATCTGATTACAATGTGGGAAAAGTAGGTCAAAGTAAAAAAAAAATGTGAATTTTTAAAATCTTTTTTTTCCCCATTTACTTATAATGGGCAAAATTTCAAATGTCGGTAGCAGCAAAACCATTGCTTGAATTCATACCAAACTGGATTTATAGATTGCCAGTGACCCGGAATAGATGTCATTAAATTATGGGAAATGTAGGTCAAAATTCAATTTTTTTATGAATTTTCAAAATGGTTTTCTTCTCCCATTTACTTAGAATTTGGTGAAATTTCTAATGTCTATAAAAACATCAGTTTTGTTTCAGTTTACTTCAAACTTGGCACATATATAGAGGCAAATGTTATGCTGACATCAGCACATGCATAGACGTGATGACATCCGCTGGATGCCAAAATAAGCTACAATATGTGTGAGGGGTGGGGTTTGTTGTGCCTGGCACCACTTGTTATTTATCAATCTAATGGGTCATCATGTTTTTTGAGGCTTTTTTTCTTTTTCCCTCAAGTGTCAGAAAGAATATTCAATTACTGTTGAGAAAGAAAACTTAAAAATGCTTTTGTACACCCATCAACTCATCACATTCTGACTTCTGACAAGTCAAGTGACATTAGTGTGGATTATCTCATTACAATGGGACCTGTCAGTGGGTGGACTATATTAAACAACAAGTGAACAGATAACATTCAAAGTTTGTATGAAAGAAATCTAAAAAAAAAAATGGGCAAGAGTAGAGATCTGAGAAACTTTGACAATGGAGATATTGCGATGGTCAAATCGCTGCGTCAGAGAATCTCCAAATCTTGTTCATTCCTAAAGAAAAGTGTTTAGTACCTATTACAAGTACTTTTTTCTCTTTTCTCAACTTTCATTAATGTTGGCCACTTTTATGGTGTTATGTTTTTATTCTTGAATTAAATGGTTCTTTCACTGCTGTCTATCAGGTTTTTATTTATTTCTAAAGGAGACTAAACCCTTTTCTTATTGTTTACTTGTACCTTTAAGGTCGTGGAGTTTGTTGGCATCGTTTAGTCGAGTGACAGGAAACTTAAATAGGGCATCGTCTTGTCATGTGGTTTTCTACCACACCAAAATAACAAGTTTACTTCAGCTCAGCATGCATTTTACTTCCCTCTCTGCCTTTTGTGTTAATGTTTGACTTCAGACTGAGTGTGTATAAAATCATGGACAGTATTGTGAATCACTCTGGTTGTTTTAGCTGTAATAGTCAGTTTTGGATGTTTTTACAGTGCTGGTGTATGTCTGGCAGTTTATTTATCCTGTCTCCTAAACCACTTTGTGTATAAAGATGTCAGATGAGCTGGACTGTCTGACCACCTCTTTGTGATTTTTTTTAAGTAGCTGTAGCTGCTTCTGCTGCAGCTGCAGAACTGTTACTCAGTTTCTAAATATGTCATCATTAGTCTTCCACTTCCACGCTTCAGCTGCAGTGACAAATATGCGTGCGTTTGAGAGACCAAAGGCTGAAAACTCAACAACACATTTGTTACGCTGTACATCAAAAATGACCTGTGAACACAGAAATGGTAGATAACGCAACATCTGCTGTGTTGCATGATGCAGTGACAGCAAATTCAGTTCATCATTTTTGCGAAGTTTAAAGCTTGTCTGAGTTGATGACAGGAGAATTGTTATATCTGTCTGTTCTTCAGTACAGCTGTCACATTGCAGCTAGAGGTGATGTGACTCAAAAAAGACTTTTGGTTGCATTCATTTCTCTTTTGTTATCTGAGGACAGTTGAATTAGCACAGTTGGGTTTTTATAACAAAATAACAAAATTGCCTGTGTTGATGATGACTCTTGTAAATAACATTTACTTTATAGCTACATTCAGGTCATATCTGTGTTGTATAATGATATTCTCATGAACTGTTTCGTGTCTCGGCCCAGTTTTAACCACTGTGCTTACAGCACACTGCTGAGAAATACATGAACAAACCACCAGCCTGTGTGTGTGTGTGTGTGTGTGTGTGTGTGCGTGCGTGTGTGTGTGTGAGCACCAAAAACAAGGTTTGCCTCCAGTTTCTATGTGGCCATGTGACTTCCTCTCAGCTTCTGCACTTCATTCGATTGTACAGGAGCTGCTACAGCTTTGCCTTCCTCTGCTTTATCAGACAACGTTGACAGAGACAGAAAACTCTGACCCAGTAAAACCAATTTGTTCAGAGAACCATCAGGACCATAGAAGAGGAAAATGTTGAGGCGAAGGCCTTCCAACGCCTCGGAGAAGGAGCAGGTGCAGAAGAAGAAGGTAAGATGAGTTTTATTTTTTGGTTTGTTATGGAAAGTTTAGAACACAGAAACCTCCATGTGCAACAGTTTTAAGGGTACACAATGTAATCTGCTAATGAGAGTTGATTTTTATCTTTCAACATCACATTCAGCTGTTTTTTTGCACATCTCTCTGACACAGGATGTGTGCACAAGTCACCGCTATAGATGCTCAACAAAACATGGCCACAAACACTTAGACAACACACACAGCTTACATCTCAGTAATATCCAAATGTCTAAAAGAGTATGATTGTTAAGTCTAGTCTGACTGCTCTTAACTTATACATTGTATCCATTTAGAAAAGTATAGTTCCTCTATTCTGGTGAGTGAATCATCTCTGCAGATGTAGTTTGAGTCAGACCAGGCAGCTCTGTGGCTTCGGGTTGCGTCTCCATTTGGCACCATGAGAAACACAGTCGCCTACACTTAACACCAGTGCCTTATTTTCCATCTTCATCTCTCCTCCTGTGGTCTACTTCACACCTTTTCTTTGCCCGTCTCATTGTTCTCACCAGTGATCCACACATAACGTATAATTGTCAGCAGTGATAATCAATGCTCTATGACACAAGTCTCTGTCATTATCAGCTTCAGCGCAGGATTGATTTATCGGAAATCTTTGTGGCTTTTCAGGGCAGAGAGCTGTGACCATACAAACAGACGTTTGCCAGAAAGATTTGTTGTAGCTTCATACTAAAGGTCACTGAACTCATGACTGTGCTGGTGTTTTAATTGTTCTGGCTCGATGCAGAAAACACAGCTAAAAGGATCTCTGCAATGATTGGCTGGCAGCAGTTGCTCAAGCTGTGCCTGTTTCCTGTGGTTTTAACAAAGAATCAAGAAACGCAGATAAGAGGGTTCACAGTGACATTATGGAAAATTATATCAAACATTTTCCACTGAAGCAAATGAAAAAGTTGTGGAAATTATGTAAAAGCAGTAAAAACTATAGGGTTGAAAAAATGTTAACTTTTTAAGCTTCTGCATTTGGCAGGTTATGTGTGAATTTTTATCTGCAAGAGAAAGTTTCGAACCAGTCAGATTGAAACTAAAACATGCATCTTTATAGAAGATAGAAGATCGGATTTCATTTTGAGAAGACTTTTTAGGTTCATTTCCGTACAACCTGCACTTTGGATTGTTATTATTATTACTATTACTATTATCATTATAATTATTATTATTATTATTGTGTGTCTGTGTATTTATATGAGAGGTGCAAGAAACACAAAGAAAAGATAATAAATTAAAACTAAGAATTAAAGTAAAATTTATTTAAAGCCTATAGTGTATTTCGTAGTTTGAAAAATGAATGTACATATTTGTCAATATTTAACTAGTAGTTGCAGGACTTGTTTAGATTGACTACTTTGAAAAATAATGTATTAATGTCTGTTTTTCTGCAACTCAAAACTGCATTAAAATAAGTACATAAGTAACATTTATTTATGTCTTTGTGTCTAATTTTGTTGCACATTATTTTTCACACTTATTATTATTGATCAAACTATTTATTGCAAAAAGTCTCTCGTGTCACCCCCTTGTTTGCCTCTCGTCTACATTTATAAATATTTTTGTTAGCAGATTCAGTACCATCTGCAGCAAACACATGCAGGCGTTCACTGACCCAGACTGACGATGACTTTAGCTGCGATAACAGTGTGAGGAGACCCCCAAACAGTTATGCCTTCTGAGAAATCTCACCACAGATTCCTACTGTTCACACACTTGAGCCGATAAAAACATGTTGTGTGAGCGTGTGATCTGAGTTATCTGTGTTGCCTTGAAAACCAAGAAGCAACCGACTGATATGTAGTTGGAGTTCTTTTAGTTTATGGTGGCATTTGTACCTGTGTTTACCAAGTGTTAAAGCTCTTCATTTCTTCTGGGTTATTGTTTATATGATCTTAATAAAATTCATGGTGTGTTTTCCAGCTCACCCTGCAGAGGTCTAGCAGCTTCAAGGACTTTATGAAACACAAACCCACGTCTCCTGTTGTGTCAGAAAAAGAGTTCAGCTTGGAGGAGACTGTAAGTTGAACTGTTCACTCATTGTTTGTCTTCAACTTCAACTTTCAACCCTATTTATCCTTGGATAGGAAATTTAGTGTACAGCAGTGGTCATAAACACGTACACAGACACACATACACAGAAACAGCACTACCAGATGCCAACACGGTTAATTACACAAAACAGGACAACACACAATGGAGCCACCCTCTCCCTAAAACAAATGACAAAGGTCCAGTGGAGCAGTACACAAGTTAATTGCCACTAGCAGCATTGTACCCGTGGTGCCGTTGTGTGTGAAAAGTGCCTATACATTATTGTAAATGCAGCCTTCACACTGTAGCATCGTCTGCTAGCAGTAGAAATTTCATGAACGGCAGCATAACCACTTCCAAAAATGGAGTATGGCTTCAGGGATGAAGAATTCAAAGTAGAGAGAGGCTAAAATCGCCCAGCATACCTCACAACATTTGAATACGGACATAAAATTGTGCTTAGTAGATAGTCAGGTAATGTTTGTATTCATTTAGCGGTGATTGGACCTGTGAAGGCTGAGGAAAATCCGTACAAACGCCCTCCTGTGCTGCAACATCGATGGGACACAGAACGTGTATTATATAGTAGGATAATGGCCATGAGCATTAAAAGATAAATAAATAATCACATAAAAATTTTTAGATATCAGCCAAGTGGATTCAGATTGCTCTCACACAAACCATTAAAAACACACCCAGTAGGTCTTTGTTTTCAGAAGTAGAAGTAGGTATTTTCGCCGTTTTTCTACCGGACTTCCTAAATGGCAGTTCCTACAACTGTGTTATCACATTGTTCAGGACCTGTTTCACCTCCAGTTTAACATAAACCATCAGTACAGAAGTGACCAGTTCCTGAACTAACACTCAGCTGCACATGTGCACATGTCATTGCATCTAAATTCACAGAACTGTAACTTCCCGATACTAATAAAATAAAGACGTAGCGAAGAGGAGAGGAAGTAAGATGGAGAACAACTGAATGTTGCACTAAGCCCAGATGACAGAAGCACTCAGACAGGATATCCTGGTGTGAGGTATTCAAGCAGAGAGCCTCAGTCTCCCGAGAGCAGCAAAACCTGGGTCTGAACGATGCAAAAAAGGAAATCAGTCAGTGTTTTTTATTCTACAATTTTTAAGAATTTACCTGAATTTCTTTTAGTAAGATATTCTACTTAATATTGAGCTAGATTTTATCAATAAGAAGCTAAATCGGCAGATGATTGTCTGTATTTTAAGAGAAATCCCTAGCACAATTTATTATTTTAACAATATCATATTTGCTCATTAGTTTGTCTTGTTTTTACTGTATTTTGAACAGATGTATTTGATTACCTCCGCCAAGGAGGTTATGTTTTTGCCAGGGTTTGTTTGTCTGTTTGTCTGTCCGTCAGTGTGCAACATAACTCAAAAAGTTATGGACAGATTTTGATGAAATTTTCAGGGTTTGTTGGAAATGGGATAAGGAAGAAATGATTAACTTTTGGGGGTGATCGGGGGTGGGGGGGCCCACGGGGGGGCCCACTGATCAGCCTTGGCGGAGGTCTGCGCTCTCCGAGTGCTTCTAGTTATATTTTATATTTATATATTTTTTGCTAAATGTTCGATTTCTGTCTGAACATTTGACCATCGTGCTTATAGCAACACTGTACAATTATACCACAAATTGAGGAAGAGTATTAAAATGCACACACTGTAAAAAAAATTCCGTTGTTACAGAAAAAAACTGGCAGCTGTGATTACCAGAACAATATTGCAAAATACGCAACAAACCGTAAACTTATATATACGGAGTAACATGTAGATTTAACATTTTAAATATCTAGATTTAACGTTGGATTTAAATGGACTGCACTTAAATAGCGCATTTTATACACCTTCATGGTGGATAAAGCACTTTCCTAAGCCACATAACATTTTCTTCCTGTAAAAACTACAGCTTTATTTGATTTAATCATTACCACAAAAATCTTTTCAAATAAACAACTTTGCATTGTATTTTCCCTTACAGTTTTTTATGGTGCAATTTTACAACTTTTTGGTGTGAATTCTACGGTAATTTTTTACAGTGTAGTTGATCAAATGTTCAGAGTATCAAGTAGCACAAGAAAACAGCTATGATCATACCTGCAAAATGACTTTAATCTCATTAAATACATCAGACCCAGAAAGTCCAACACAACATGCATGAATGACTTTTCTGTTTTATTTTCATTTGCAGTTTACATAGAACTCACCCTCAGTGTACTCAAACTATAAAAAGAGTCACGCAGAACATCTGCTGCAACAAAATATGTCATAAAAATAACTAAACATCATTAGCTTTTATTACTCAACACACAGCTCACATTGTTCAGCTGCAGGAGCAGAGAAGTTCAACGTGATCAGAAGCTGTGCATGTAAACACCTGCCCACAAAGTGTAGGAATGTGTGTATATGCATGTGAGTTTGTGGTTAGCAAGTGTGTGTAAACCATCACCACAAAGCTTTTAGGTTGTGTCGATGAGAAGTAAAGGTTTGTCTGACACTGATGCCATGTTGAAGCATCATGAGAGTGAAGTTATGTTGAAAGGTTTCACAGCATTTTTAACTATTACTTAAACATCATTTCTCTTTCCTCAAGTGTCATCAACATCAGCCATAACAGCCAATATTTTGCATAAAAATATGTGTATGTTGTTCTTCTGATCTCAGGTGGCTGAAGGTGTCCCAGCAGAAGAAGCAGTGAAAAGTGGCCTCAAACTGGGCAAGAAATGGCGCAACGTCATCTCACGTACAATGACCCGCAAAACATCCAAGATGGTGCAAAAGGCTCTGGCTGAGGAAGGAGTGAGTCCTGTTCAGTGAAGCGACGTTAATGCAGCAGTGAATGACAAACACATGGGAATTACACTATTACACTAAATTACACCAAGTCGAACAGTTTATACAGATATAATCTTTAAAAATAGTGTAGAAATACTCTAGTAAAGTCCTTATTTCAAAGTGTTACTCAAGTAAAGCTATTATGAGCAAAATATATTGTAAGAAAAGTAAAAGTACTCAATATGCTTGTGTTATGTTGTTACATAGTTTTACATTATTTTATTTTTATCAGTACTTTGTCAATGAGCTGCCAGTTTTAGACACTATGTTATATGTCCATAGTGTAGTAGAGCATTATGCCATATAAACATGTCATATGATTTGATGGAAAAAGAAAAAGCAATAAAAAGCACAAGACACCTTTTAAATGTTTAAAAGTAAAAATATTAAATAGTAGTAAAATGAAATTTACGTAAAGTATGACTACTTCTAATACCATGAATGTTTACTTGGACGCTGCTGGTCCTTATGAATGTGATGTAGAACTGTTGGAAATAACAAGCGGATGGTGCTGGGGGAAAAAACTGACTTTGTCGCCATCTAGTGGATGAATGTATGCACAGTTCTATTTTGAACAAAGGAAGGATTTGCAGGTTCCACCTCTACACCTTCCTACACCTCCTCAGTGTGGTTCATAGCAACACCTTGAAATAATACATATTTATCTCATTTCTGAAAATCATGAATAAACACTAAATGTGTTAGTGTTCAATGTATGAATGAATGCAAAATGTATCATAAATTCCTGATCTCTATTATCTAACCGTCAGGTCTCTGTGGCTGTGTGTGATCATGTGCATTTGATCCACCTCTGTAAGAAGAACAGTAATACTCGTAATATCACAGCTTTTTAATCAAATAAACAAACAACAAATAAAGTGTTTGTCATTACTGAACACAACCACATGTTCTTTATACAGTTCTTTATACAACTTAAAGCCACAGTGATTAGATTAGTTCATTAGTTCATGGTGAACAGCATGAATTCATGATACATATTGGATTAATTCAGGCTGTAATGATGATCCATCCATAAGTGTTACCAAATTCACTTTAAATGCAAGGGTTAAATGATAATGTACTGATGGTAAGCTACTGCATTAGGCTGTATGTTAATTACAGTGAGCAGAGAAAATATGTCTGAATTCTTGCATAGTTTAAAGGTGCTGTTAACATAAGTTACGACAGACATATTAGTGTAAATGAACTGTAAATTAATAAGCATCAACATTATGTAGAAGCATTAGCACTAATTCAGCATTTAGCAGTCAGATAATTATTTTATTATTTGTTGTTTTGTTGTATGATGATGATGTTGCTGCTGCTGATTATGATTATTGTTGTTGTAAGGCCTAGTATTTTGTTACATTTGGGTCCAGACAAAATGATTATTTATTTGTAATCCAAACTGTAATTACCATCATCTGTGGTGTTTATATTATAATTTATCACCACTTTGTATCTGGACGAGAACCCTCTTTAGTTGAATTTAATGTGACTGAATCCACCTCTTTGTGTCTTCAGGGTGAGAGCGGTGAGGAGTTGTCTCCTGTCTCCCCAGACTTTCTTCCAGATCTGACTGCAGGACAGAGGACGTCCGTGTGTTCCACGGGGTCGGAGGACACGGCGCCCAGCCCCGTTAGCCGGCAGCTCTCTGGCAGTACGTCACAGTGCATTTATCACCCTGTAACAGACACCTGGAGCCCCACAGTGACCCCTGTTTGTGACACCCACCCTGTCTGACATGTGTGCAGGTAGTGACAGACAGAGTTTGGACAGCGGATACTGTCAGAGGGACAGCATGAGGCTGGACGAGAACATCAGCTCCAACTATAACGGACCCTTCTGTGGTCGGGCCCTGGTCCACACTGACTTCACACCGAGTCCTTATGATATAGAGTCCCTGAAACTCCAAGTGAGTCTCATCAGAGAGAGGGGGTGGGGGTGGGGGGGCGCTCCTCTGTCTCCTCTACTGTCTCGTCATGTCGTCCTCTCGGGAGCTTGTTAACCACAAAACAAGAACAGTCGTTTTTATTATTATTCCTGAAGCCACAGTTTAAGATACATGACAGGACTGCCAAGTGCTGGTTTCAGAGAAGAATATTTCAGCAGTGATTCAGTCTCTGAAATGTCTGAAAGAAAATATAAAAGTCTGATTTTATTTGTTAGGCTGCAACTGTAGAAATTCGTATATTCTCATACATAATAATACAATATAATGAAAAAAATATAATTATAGAGAGAACAAAACTTACTGAAGCAAAATGTTTTATTTATTTTGTTATTTTTCAGTTAGTTTTATTCTCTTCCATTGTTTTTATTTCATTTGTGTAATTCAACAAAACTGATGATGATGCATACGATGGAAACTCACATGTTTTGTTTTTATCTGATTTTTTGTTGAAGTCTTGATCATTTTTTGAGATCTGTGTGAGATGAGTGTATAAATAGAATTACATTTGCACCTTTCTGTGCTCTGTCAACACCATGATAACGTCACATTATACTCATAAATTGTCTCTATCACAGAAAGGAGACATCATCTACATTATTGAAAAGCCTCCTGTCGGGACCTGGACCGGGAAACTCAACAACAAAGTGGGCTCCTTTAAGTTCATCTACGTCAACCTCCTTCCAGATGAAAGCCCCCCGGCCCGGAGGAGACGGTGCAACAACAAGACCAACCGAAACAAATCCAAACCCAAAACTCTGGAGGAAGTCCTGGACAGCATCGGACTCACCGTAAGACATTTATACTAAGATACTTATACTCTTGTCTGATAGTTTACTTAAGTGAAGTGTTAGTATAAGTGTTATATTATTACAGTGCAGTTGTATCTTGTCCTCAGAACAAGGACAAACAGATTCAAAGACAGTTTCTTCCCAAAAGCTGTCACCACACTTAACTGTAATAACTCTGGGGTAAAGTTAGAACTCTGGTTTTCTTTCTGTTCTACTGCTTCCCTCAATGTCATCCTCAGAATCGCTTTCCATAATGTGCAAGAATCCCTGAAATGTGAATTATGTGCAATAAGTATAACTGAGCAATAATCTTCTGTCCTGCAATAACAATGCAATATTTATCCAAAAATAAATGCACTATTTTATATATACCTGGTTCATAGGTATATATACTGTTTTACATAGATATACATACTGTTTTTATAGGAAATACATACTGTTAATACTGTTCATAGATACACATACTGCCAATACTGTTAATACTATAAACTGTGCCTATTCATATTTTATCCAATTTTAATTTTATTCTATTTTGCTCTATTCTTATGTTACTTTGTTAAATTGTAATTTTTTTAAAATTATATTTTCTTATATTTTTTTCATTTTTGTAATTTTATTTTGGCTCTATTCTTATTTCTGTACCTCTGGTGTTTTAAAAATATTGCTGCACTGACTGAGGTTGCACTCCTAATTTCATTGTACATACAATGACAATAAAGGCTATTCTATTCTATTCTATTCTATTCTATTCTATTCTATTCTATTCTATTCTAGTAGTCATTGTGCAGTAAAATGGTCAATGTTTTGCTGTCTTTTTATTTCTTGTTTTTTGGATTCATATTACTGCTGCATTCATATGTTGAATACTTTGTTATTTTTTTTACTTAAATCTACAGCAATTCATCATATTCTGTTATATCATCACATGTTTTGTAATGTCAAAGTCACTGTAAATACTCAAGAAAAGTCTAAGTACTTTAAAATTGTATATGTATGTATAATATTAAAGTCAGATACATGACATGAATACTGAGTGCTGGTTAAACTCCACAGCTGGATGATTTTATCTGTTGTAGTTGATGATGAATGATGCTGTTCTCCTGTGTTTTTCAAGTTGTTCCACTACACATGAAAACGTCTCTCACTGTGTTGTGTTTGTGCTGATTCTGTTGTGTCGTTCAGGAGCTCAGTTCGTTGCTGTCGATGCACGGTTTCCAGAGTCTGGAGGATTTCGCAGGACTGAAGGAGTCTCACCTCAATGAGCTGAACATCACCGACCCAGAGCAGCGCTCCAAGATCCTGAACGCCACCGACCTCCTGAGAGACTGTAGGTTCACACTGACATAGTGTAACTCACTGTGTGGTGTTTTCTTTATAATGTGTGACTACTAGTTACTATTAACCCATAAAGACCCGGTGCTACTTTCATGTCAAATGATTTTTTCTATATATTTGACATTGCCTAAATGATTTAACACCATTTATTATAAAACAATTCTTTGCATTTTTCATTTTTCCTGTAAAAATCAGGTAATTTCCAATATTTAATTCACTGATTATGCAGTTGTTCATTAAAGCTCAGTTTAAAGTTGATGGTTATTATTTCAAAAACAGAGAAAACTGAAGAAAACTGACTTTTCCAGTAAAACATATAATTAACTGAACATAAAACAAGTATCTCCATCCACTGCCATTGATCAAACTCCATGGGTTTTACTCTTGAATAAATGTTGTAGAAGATGCTGGTGTTTCCACGTTCACTACGGAGCCTCTGAACGTCCAAATGGGTCATATATGATGACCGTGAAAAGATGACAAACTGCATTTTACACCAATTATTACATGTACTGATAGAATTATTGGATCAACAGGTATTAAAAAGTTTAGATCAGTAAAGGATTTTGGTCAGTGGTGGATGTTTGGGTCTTTATGGGTTAAGACGAAAGTTCTACCAAATGGAGAATATAACAACTGGTTAAAATGCAGCACATTGTTAAAGATAAACTAGATTTACAACCTTGGTGACATTTGCCGCCTTCAGAAAGTCAGTGTGTAGTTTGACCCACATGTCAAATGTCTGAGTTGTAAACAGCTCCACCTAGTAGTGATTTTCCCACAAGGTTTCTCACATGGTTTCACTTAAATAAACAATCAAGTCATTCAATATCTCTCCAAAAATCAAAGATTTCAGTACAAACGCACCAAGAATGAAACACATTTGTGCATAAGGACTGTTTTTTCTTCTGTTGTTTCCCATTATTTACATGAAAATCCTTCAGATTCACCTTTTGTCCCGTTTACATAAATAAATAAAAATAAACTGGACTATAAAGTCATTTAAACCAGCTCCACCTCCAACGCTAAAAGTAACATGCAGCGACAACACTGATGTTTCAGTGTTAATAATCTCATGGTGTCTGTCATATACAGTCTATATTTTGCTGTATATCAATGACTGAAAGACAAAGCCTTTCTGAAAAATGCACTTTGTTTTCAAAACTAAAAAAACTTGCTGTTTTCTTGCAGAACACAATAAATAATACACTGTTTTTACTTTTTACAAATAGTATTCTGCAAGAAAACAACATGATATTTAAAATTTTCCAAAAAAAAGTGCATTTTCTAGATAAGAGATCACTTGGCTACTGATATAAGACTGAAAAGATAGATTTTTCATGTTGGACTTTTACTTTTAATCAAATGATTTTACATTCTAACATTACAATATCTGTCACAGCTTTAATGAAATTCATTTAGTGTTTTATTGTGTTTGTTCACAATTTAGACAACCTGCCTCAAAATTACTCTTTGAAGTCTCCAAACAATTTAAGTGTGTTGAATTCAAGTGTATTAAAGATAAAATATCAAATTTTCTTGTGAATTTCAGTATTAAAATGTGACTATTTTTTGTGTCTGTGTAGCTGAGGAGGAGTCAGAGCCAGAGGAGGAGGACAGATCCGGAGAGAACGCCAAGGAGCCGAGAGATTCAGGATGTTTTGAGAGTTCAGACACGCTAGAGGGTGGACGTGAAGAGCCGAAGACAGAAGAAGAAGAAGAAGAAGAAGAGACCCAGGAGGAGACGTCAGAGGAAAAGTCGAACCAAGAGGCAGAGGAGTGTGAAGGAAACCAGACGGACGAGCTCGACGCCGTACAAGAGCAACTGGAGGAGCTAAGGGTGGAGGAAAATTCCTGAAAAGCAATGGAGAAATGCACAAACTTCTGGAAAAATCCTGATTTTTGGGGACTCTGTCGATGAAGGTTTCAAAGATAAAGCTCTTCATCATTAGAGAGGACAATGTCAGGTACAAACATTCACATATATCTGTTTTTCTCAGTTTGTTTAGTCTGTTAAACATAATATCAATCTCTTCAGCTGTAAATGTATGGGTGAGATATTGAGAGAAGAATGGGTTTGGTGTCACCACGGTATCAAAGAAGCATTTAAGTTTTCTTTCTCTTTGTTTTCTATGTTTGAAATGTTTTTTTGTGTTTGTTTCGTTTGGTTTTTTTTGTGCAGTCCGAGACAACTACGAATGTAAAATATATTCACATATTTGCCACATCCATTGAAACAAACTGTTACCTTGAACAACTTTGTTTTCATTGTGTCAGGTACGTTCCACAGATGCCGTTATTAAACTGAAAACTGGTAATAATGATGTAAATACAACTTGAAATAAACATAATACGTTGACTTCAATTTTATCTTGACATTTTTAAATATTGAATGACTATATTTTCTGACAAAGTAACCTTCATACCTCAGTGTTTACTTATCAGGTTTTCCTACATTCATCAGTCTTATTTCAGTGAATGAGTTTGCTCCGTTGTCATGGTGATGGTTGGGTCACATGACTTTGGGATAGAACTGCAGCTGAACCATCTCCATGACAACAGATGAGCTCCTGCTATTAAAGTGATGCAATGAAAAAGCAGATTACTGACACCAAAGTTCAGGCTTGTTATAAAAGTAAAACTTCCAAGATTACAAATTAATCTTTCCGGAGGAGACAGAAAGACAAATTTAGATATTAAAACAACACCGTGAAGATACTTGTATACAAGTTTAAGTACTCACAGAGCAGTAAAATGGCTCCTGTCAGTGTTTTACTGTTATACATGATGTTTTTGGATTGGCTGTGTTCATGTGTATATTTTATTTTGGTGTTATTGAGCTCATTTGAACTACTTTCTAAACATATATATTATAAGATATTTTAATATTTTATAAGATCATCATATGTTTGTAATATTTCTAAAATGTCAACATTTTAAGAGCTCAGAAAAACAGATCTACTTTTGAGTTTTACACTTTAGCATAGGAAGAATGAGAATTTCCCCAACACATGAACCTTCTGCTATGTCTGAAAGACCTTTATCGCTAAAAAAGTCAACAACTTTTTAGATTTGTGGCTTTTATTAAACAGAGAGTTGATGAAAAATTAACTGAAGGTGGCAGGCATGTTGTTTAGTAAAAAAAAGTACAATATCCTGATCCAAAATATAGTGGAGTTGAAGTATAAAGTAACAGGAGGAACTACAAGTATCTTAAATATGATCAATAAACCTCAGTAAAACTAGGCCTTTCTGTTGAAGAGATTCCTCCCACTGTGATTTTAGTTTATTTTTAACCAAAATAACAACACTCTGCTGAAATACAAGCATGTAAAGACACTGCAGTAGTGTTTTCTTGGATCCCTCTTTTCCCACATACCTTCCACCCACATTATGAAGAAAATTAAGCGTTACTTTCGACACAGTTGCACAAATGATCATAATCCGCTTCACAACCTGCTGAAAGATGTAAACACTCACAGGCTACATCGCATGTGTTGACAGACAACCTCTGATGGATATCTAATTCATTATTCTTGAAAACAAAATATCCCAAGGCTGATGTACCGGTAGAGAAATTACAGTCCTGTAGTGTTCGATATTATTCTTGGCGCTTCTATATGAATATTTCATAAACTGAGGGAGTGCAGATACAGTCAGGTGAGCAGAGTTACATATGAAAAAAAAAAAAAAACTCCTTTAAAAAGACACATGATAATAAGGCATTATTGTTTATTTACCAGACACATTGATCATGTAAAAAGAAGTGAAGTAAATTGAATGAAATACATAGAATCACAGTGTTGATACTAAACAAAGTGAACATAAATAAGAATTCCTTCGATGGTATAGTTCTGTATCTGTATACATAATGCAATTTAATAGGTTGATCAGAGCATTCAGATCTGATTATGTCATATGTAATACAGAAATCATACATACAAGAACTCAGCTCGGTCGCTCTGCAGACTCACAGAGCTAAAAACTGAGGTTCGCCAGTCAGTCCCTTTAAAATCTGCTCTGAAACACAAACGTCCCTTCTTTAATATCAATCAAATACATTCTTGCTTCTCAGTGACAAGCAAATAATACAACAAACAGCCTTCAGATACTTTCCACAAACACAACCCACCGAGTTCAGCCACAGAAACTGGCCGTGGTTTAGTACTTCATATTGGAAAATCAACATTTCCTCGAGAGTTTTTCCAACAAATGTTACATTTCTTTAGCTCACACAAACTATTGCAACACAATATACAGCATCTATTAATACAGATGTGTCATTAATCTTTACTGGTCTCAACTGAGTGCATTGGAGACAAAGTAAACAGAGGTAAAAGATTTAACCTTGAGCTGAAATACAGTAAGAGAAAATAATCTGCAACCATTTGAATAAATACTTCAGAAAGTAAATTATAGTTGGAAAAAAAAAAGATTAAAAAAAATTCACTGGCTGCAGATTTATAAAATTATTCACCTTCTTGGATGCTCTTTGGGTTTTTATCAAAACTGAACATATCAACTTTTAACCATTTTCTGAAACAGTTGATTAATCCAGATAAAAAACACACGGGTCAATAAATAGATTATACTGGTTGTTTCAGGTCTACATTAATCTTTTTCCTGTCAGTTGGTTTTCATTCTTAAACTGGCAGGCACATGTTACAATAAAAATAACCCTACAGCCGTCATTACAGCTGTATATATACATCCATATACTGCTCCTATAATCCTTCATGTAACCATTCCTGTTCATGTGTTTGTTTGGTCGTACAATAAGGGAGCAATCCTGCCAATAAGAGTTGAAGTTATTTAGGAGCATTTAAGACTTTTTTTTTTAAATTTAATAATAAATATTCTTGGGCAGATCTCAAAGTCTGATGCAATACTGGTGACACACTAGGATTTCTACACAAGTATATTTCACAAACACTAAGTCTGTCTTGCATACAACACAATCACTAATACAAACTCTCGCTATCAGCTAACATCATTTAAATAGTAAGAATTAGCTTCACCGTCTCTCGATTATCTTTGTGTGAAATCTGTCCCCTCGAGCGATCTCCATAACCAAACCAAAATGTGTGAAAAATAGTGTGAAAAGAAACGACTGAACACATCTCCCTCCTTCTCTGCGATAATGAGTCTGCTGGAAGCTGCTCGGCCTTGAGCGTAGGGATAACTGTCACAGTAAAAGTGCAGGGGGGAAAGAGGAGACAGGAGAGGGAGTTTAATCTGAAAGATATTTTTTTTTTACGGAGGGGGAGAAGGCAGAGATCGGCAGGAGAAGAGACGTCTCTCAGGAAGATCAGCTGTGGTGTGATTTACAGGAGGAGGTGCACAAGCTCACAGGCAGAATAACTAACACTGATCACACATATCTTAAAAAAACCATGCTGCTTATCTGTCCTCCTCACTCATCTGCTAAGAGGATTTCAGTACATTTATACCTGCAAAAACTATGTACAATTTAACAATGGCTATGCTTAGTTTTTGCTTCATTTAGTTTAACTCGGTGATTCCCAACATGAGGATCTGAAACCCACAAAATAATGAAATAATGAAGCGTTAAAACTATCCGAGGGCTCCTGTTTTTAATCTTATTCTATCAATACAGAGATAATAGTTTAATTGTTCTAGTCCACAAGTGAAAACCTGGTAAAAATGTCCAAAAAAAGTCCATATTTCGTCTTTCCTTTACTGGTTATTACTACATCATAGTGGCAACAATATTAAATACAACAAATTCACTTTGTCTTTAATTGATTGTTCTTAAAGGTACAGGTTAATGCTGTGGCAAAAGTATAAACCTAGACCTGAGTGCAGATGTACTTAACGTGACTTATCACAGATTATAGATCCCTATGGAGGCCCATTTCAGTCACTGTGATGACAAAAAAAGCTCCTGTAAGTCCAAACTAGGAGTTAGTATCTGATAATAAGGATCTAGAAGCTTGAAATAATAAGATGTTTTTTTGTATCTAAAATTTTTACATAGTATCTGTTTTTTGAGCTATCGCTTTTTCATGATTTTTTTTTTATCTTCAGATACTAAGGCAAGATTTCACGAGCATTTTTGTAGCTGAAAATCTGAAACAAGGTTATAGGTACATTGCATATATTTGGTCCAGTTAGTTTTACTTCCATATGATGCTGATGTCATCATCTATGTATGCTGTTGTCTAAACTGCTTTTTTTTTTTTAAGCATCCTCTGTTTTCAGATTGTTTTTCTTCTTTGATGTTTTTTTTTGCTGCAATAGCTTTGTGTAATTTCCTGAGATTTGTCTGAAAGTCTTAACTATCCAAAAAAGTGTGACAAAAAATGCTGGAAAAAGTGCCTTCAAATTGTGTTTTTTTTGTTTGAGGTGCTCTTTGGATGCTGATATATATGCACACGAGATGCAAAAAAAAGAGTGTTATTTCTTGAGTGTCCAAAAGTGCGACAGGGACCACCTCTGTTTGGTCCAGTGGAGGGTTAATACCTGTGCGTTTGCTTCGGACTAAATTTAATAGTCTGAAAATCCAAACCAAATGAGCAGTGAAAGTGTTCTGAAACACTGTTCTGATTTACAAGATTTTTTTTCCCCCAAACACAGTCAAGGAAATGGGCTTTCATAGTTGTTAAAATGTAATTTATCCCTCTTTTTGAATACTGCCTGAAAAAAAAAAAAAACAAACATCTATTATTACCCATAAAAACTCATTACAGTTAGGTAATTCTGCATGTTTTGTCTATAAATTTCTCATCTCTATATCTTAACGTAATTGTAAATGACAGAAATCTCAAGGATTTTTTAGTCTTAAATACAGGTTTGATTTAAGACATAATTTTACTAAGTCTAATTATTACATACATGCCACATAAGCACCGTCTTCAGTACAAATCCTGCTCGGTCCACCTTTGTTTGCAGCTGTTTCAATCATTTCAGACCACATAAAACTCTCGTGGGTTTAGATTCACAGGTTGGGAACCGCTGGACTAAACAGTGTATGAATGTTGGCATTTCTCATTTAAAACTGTGTTTATAGTACACTACATCTTCTCTGTTGGTTGACCTCAGTTGCATCTTAAAGTGCAACTGTTGTGATAAGGCACTGTTACTAGTGTCTGCGATCATCAGAAGTCAGGCCTTTACTCACACACTCAACACTTGCACTGTGTGTGAAGCGATTTCAGCTGTCGTCGCATTACATCCTCAACGGTATAAAAACGGAAGGACAGGCGTCGTCTGGACCAGATCACTTATTCTAAAAAAGATGCACATATCAACAGTACTGAATGCAGCAATAACAGAATAAAAGGTAGATTTTTACTTGCCTGGAAGGAGCCTTTAGGACCTTTCTAGGGCTGGGTATCATTCAATACCAAAACCATGCATTCTTACCTTCCACTCAAATCCATTAAATCAAAAAGACATGAGGACGTTGGTTTTGCACAGATGCTTTTCTGCGCAAAACACATTGTTTCAGATCTTTTGTAACTATGAGAAGTGTGAAAATTGTTTTGGTTCATAATGAGATTTTAGGTTATTAATTGGAAATAATATGTGTGTAACATTACATTACACGGCCGATAACCAGCCTTTCTTTGTACAATCAGATTTAGAAGAAGGTATTTTACGCTACTCAACTGTATCTAAGCATAAAACTATTGAAGTCTGGTACCCAGCTCTAGAAAATACAGCTTAACATTTGCATGTCTTCCCCCTGCCTGGACATCCCTGTGTACTCAGATGTAACCCTTCTACTCACAAAACGCTGCTTATTCATCCCTCTTATGATTTGCATAGGGCATGTTATATGTGCACAACAAAAACTGACTACGTATGAAGTTTTACACATGTCCAGAAGTAATATTGTCTTTGCCAGACATAAGAGTATATTTGCACTGGCCTCTCACAATAAATGCCATTTTAAATAAACAAAAAAAGTAGTACTGATAATCAGAGAGAGCCCACAGGTGACGTTTCTCTGCAGTTTCTCCAGCAGTGTGTTCCCCTCTGGGTCTTTTCCATGCAGTGTTCAGGACACAGAGGAATCTGCTGACTTCCCACTAAGTCACCCTCCTCCCTCAGGAGTAAATGTCAATCAAACAGCTCTGCGGCTACAGGAGACGAGAGGAGGGAAGAGGAGGAGCTGCTGCAGTAACTCTGCTCCTCTGGTGGAATGTAGGGCAGGAGTCAACGAATAACTGAGTCACCCGCGCAGTAATCAGAGATTGATTGTTAACGTTTCATTTCCTGACCGTGCAGGATGCTGAGGGAGGGCCCGAGGACAGGAGCCGCCCCCTCATGCAGCTAATGGGTCTTGTCCTTGGCGATGGATGTCTCTGCATCAGTCTCGGGCGAAGCCAGGGGCGGGACCTTGGTAGCGGGGGGATGCTCCTCTTTGGGGGAAGAGCTTTTCTCTGCTGAGGCAGCGATACTCGGCTTGGCATCATCAGGTGTGTGCTCATTAGGGATGAGTGGAGCTGTGGGTTTCTGTAGGCAGAGGATAGCATGCTGGGAAAAAAATGCAAATTTACAGTGAGACACATGAAAACACCGCAATAATCTTAATCTAAAGCACCAAATGTAGTCACTTACGTTTACATTTATAGTGATAATGCATACAGGACTAGACTTTCAGAAGTACATAATCTGATCCTAATCATGTTGCATTTATTTAACAAAATCATAACAATCCCCTCCATTTGCCTGCATAAAAACAACTAGAAGAAACTAATAAAAAAAAGAAATGAAATGAAAGAAGCATATTTCATCACATTTTCCACATTGTTTTCCACTTTGTAATATTCAACTGATCTAAACAAAAACATACATTTTGAAATGTTTTCTTTCCTGTGTTCATTGTTATTCTTATCCATTTTTCAAATGCACTGAGTGTTATTTTTACTGGTTATTTTCAGTGCTGAATTTCTGATTATTTTCTCAGCTAACAGATTTGTTTGGTCTATAAAACATCAGAAAAAAGGTGAAAAATGCTAATCAGTATTTTGAAAAGCTCAAGGTTACATCTGCAGATGTGCCGTTTGGTCTACAACACAAAGATATTTAGTTTACGGTCATAAAAAAATCTGAAAAGTAGTTGATTGGTTGTTGAAATTAACTGTAGGTGACTAACAAATCAGTGGTGGCAGTTCTGATACAGTATGTCCATGAATAAACTATTGGCGGGCTTATATTATAGTTGTGGCATAAAATAAACAGAAAGATGATTAAATCAGTTCTAAATAAAGTTTCAGTTTCATTTATTTTGAATATGCAACAAAACAAAAGTAATCCTACTTAACCCTTAGAAATAAAACTAATTGCAAGAAAACATGAAAAAAAGTTAAAAAGTTATTTGTGTCACAGTGAATCTTCAACAAAAGCACTGCATATTTTAAGATGATGCATACTTCACAGTTACTGAGATTTGTAACGATTTAATTTCCTCAAGCATAATTGTGAAAAATCCTTTATAAATAGTACTATTGATAACAACAGTACAAAACAATCTACTGTGAGTTACGATATGTATTTTATGTACAATATGTATAATATGAAATTATCTGTTAGGATTAACCCATAAAGACCCAAACATCCACCAGCGTCTAAAATCATCTACTGATCTAAACTGTTTACTGTTGATCCACTAATTTTATCAATGCATGTAAATAACTGGTCATCAGATATGACCAATTTGGACCTTCAGAGGCTCCGTAGTGAACGTGGAAACACCGTCATCTTCTACAACATTGATTCACCAGTAAAACCCATGGAGGTGGATCAATGACAGTGATGGACACACTTGGTTTATGTTCAGTTAATGATATATTTTACCGAAAAAGTCAAGTTTTCTTCAGTTTTCTCTGTTTTTAATATGATAAGCCTCAACTTTAATCTGAGCTTTTATGGACATCTACATGATCAATAAATTAAATATAGAAAAATACCTGATTTATACTTAACCCTCTGGTATCCTGTCCAGCAAGGCCCTTACTAACCACCAAGTGTGCCTTTTTGGCACACTTGTGGAATAATGTCAAAAAAAAAAAAAAAAATTCATACAGTTTGTTTTTAATTCTTTTACACTTTTGTCTATTTCATCAACTTGAGCCGTAAATAAAAATACCAAATACTCAATAATTGTCAAATTTTTTAACCCTTTAAATGCCGTGTTTGTATTGTAAGCAAACCTTTTTTTTTGGATGCAAAAAACACAAAAAATTTTTTTTTTTTCGATATACTACATAAAAAGTGGATCACATATTATTTGATTTTTTCATCCTGGCATATGTCAATGATTAACTCCAACATTGATTAATTTGCATTATTATTTTTGGCGCTAGGTCAAATGTACAAAAATACTAGCATCTGTGACCAAGTGTGCGTAAAATGCACACCTATAAATCAAACTATTAAATATTATATATTGATTTATTTTTCTGCTCTTATTTGATTTTATTTTTGTAAATCAAGGTCAGCTCTAATCATACATATCAAATGGAAGAAATAGTGTGTTTTAGGCACACTTGGGAGACAGATGCTAGTCTTGTAATTTTCTTTTGTTTACAATGTGCAAATTTTAGTTGGTGGCCAGAATTTTAAAGATCATGCAAAAATGAATAACTTTTGAACTATAACCTTATTTAAATTGTGAAAAATAATATATAGTTTTTTAACATGAAGTGCAAAGTGTGCCTAAAAGGCGCACCCAGATACCGGAGGGTTAAAAATGCAAAAAAACAGAGCATAATATTAGAATAAATGGTGATGAATCAGTTAAGAAAGGTTAAAAAAAAAGAGAAAAATTCATTTGAGTACTGCTACAAAAGTAGCACTGGGTCTGTATGGGTTAATTCAGTTTTTTACACTGTACATTTGTGTGTGCTCTTTGACTCACCGTGGTTTGTGACACAGTGTTGTTGCCGCCGGACGATGAAGAGGAGGTGGAGGTTGAGGAAGAGGTGGGATCAGCACACGTCGAAACAGAGGAATCCTCCTGCATCAGTCCTCTTCTGTCTAAGACGCTACAGAGCCAGACAAAGCAATCAGTCACCAAGTCCATCTGAGTCATTATTCACCAGAGCCGGACGCAGGAAAGGGACAAAGCTACAAGTGTAATGTATCACACACGCTGATAAAAAGAGCCTACTGATAGCACTACAAAGAAAAAGAAGGGAATAAAATAAAGTAGGAAATGAAGTAAGAAACACACCAGATTTCCATGTCCATTCAAGCTGGTATTTTTACTTCACCTATACATGGGTGTTCTTTAATTACAGCTGTATGTTCCCGCTGTGTGACTGCTGTATAATTCAGCTCTTTACTGTTATGATCAAATTTCCAAAGTTACCTTGGGTACGTCGGCCCACAGAGCACCTCACAGCAGTTTTTGATGATGTTCTTGTGGCTGTATGGGTTCTGGACTCTGTTTTTTCCCGACCAGGATCCTTTAATCTGAGGAAATCAAAGTACACACCCATCAGTGGACCAGAGTGAGGACTCCTCCAACACCCAAACCACATCTAAACCTTTTCCGATCCCTGTCAAACATCCGGACTGGCCTACAGTCTTACAGCAGCACAGTTCTCCTTAGGGTTTCCCTGGGCTTATACCTTATTCAAAAGCGTATTTCCATTTTTAGATTCCATTCCCGCAGGCCTGGTTTTGACCTACTAAATTCTTTTTGTGATTTAATGATTCCTGGTTTAATGGGAAATCTGTGTGCCGGCGGGTACGAACCGACACAGAAACTACATATGAAAACCACTGCAGTGATTCATCGAGGAATCACACAAATCACACAAAGGGTTCCCCTAGTAATGAATACATTCCTCCAGCACTACAGTATGTACAGTCGTCTGCTCTGTACACCAGTGAACAGAAAGAAAAATTATTTTTGTTTTTTTTTATCTCACGAAAAGGTTATATTTTAGAGATATATGGCTCTACAAAAGTATAATGATCTAATAGAATATGATGCATTAGATTAAACATTGTATAAAATAGTTCATATGAGCTCAACCATAAACATCTGCAGCAATAAAATGTAATACACACATTAATGCAGCTGTAAAAGGAATCCAAAACATCATATATAACACTGACATGGACCATTTAACTGCACAATAGCTGCTTTGACTTTTCTTCCTTTTAGTATATTGTGATAATACTTGCACATTTGCAGAACTTATTTAGTGGTGTGGTATTAGGAAAGAATCTGATGTATTTTATATGCAATTGATGAACTAATCTTTAACACCCAAACTAAACTAATGGTATTAAATCACTTTGAACACTGGAGCTCTTCTCTGCACAGTTGTAGGTGATATTTAGTGTCTAAAAGTGGAGCGGAGGCCTTGAAAATCACAAATAATGCAAATGTTCTGTAGATGACAGATAGAAGCAACTGAGCTTATTGTACCTGTGTGACAGGTTTGACAAAGAGAACAATGAACTGAAGACACTTTGTGATGTAAAAGTGAAACGCATTTGAAAGATTGTGCAATCACTCAACTTAAAAAATGTGAACAAACAACCTAATCCACACTGAAGTGAACTGAGACAACCACACATTCCAGTGATAGTCACAGCAGCTGCATGATATGTCATCACTGTTTCCACACAATTTGATATTTGACTGGTGTTCTTTTAACAACATCTTGTATCTATAGCCACCTCTTCTTCGACTAGTGTATATCAGTATCATAAATCTCAGATTGTTGACATTGAAAAGCTTTGTGCACTCATATTAAATCTTCCCTGAACAATTTTTGTTTGCAAAGCTTCAATGTAAAGCTGCAAAACAGAATTTATTTTTATGCATCTGAGGGTCCAAAGTCAATAAAAGTCTGCTCTTCTTCACTATGTGTACATGTGTTGGTGAATAAATAAACTGCTGTTAGGCTTATAGTGCACTAAAATGAACAGAAAGAGACAAATAAAGCGTTCATTTAAATCATTTATGTGATAATTAAGAGTCAGTTAAAATGTCATCATGTCTGCTCATGAACACAATAAAAACTCACTAAAATGAGCTGAATAGAACAACTCTAGGAACAGTAAAGTATTTGCATTAAAGTAACTTGTAGAATTGACGTGAAAACTCAATAAGT
Organism: Sphaeramia orbicularis; assembly: GCF_902148855.1. NCBI lineage: Eukaryota > Metazoa > Chordata > Actinopteri > Kurtiformes > Apogonidae > Sphaeramia > Sphaeramia orbicularis. The sequence goes on from NC_043966.1 coordinate 22,468,814, forward strand.
GTCCAACTGTGTTAATCACATTCCACACTGTTGAAGTGGCATCTCTAATAAAATAATAAACCCTTCATTAACTCACAACTTAGCCAACAGGTTTCCATTCCTTTCTTGAGTCTTCATACAAGTGTAAGGCTCAGTGAAGTCAGTTACAAGGAATAAGTTAATTCGTGTATTTGTTAAAAATATATTGACAGTGTTTACCCAATTAACTATTTACATTTATGTTTGCAGAATTATTATTTATACATTTGCACGGTTAATTATTCGCATTTGTAGTGTACAAGCAGCTAAGATAATCTGTTGAATCTGCCTTTTTAAATCACTTACTTTTACTGATCTAAGTACTGCTAGCTCCTGATTGGTTAGTCGAGTCATGTGAGGGTACGTGTCAGGAAGTGTTGTGGCGGTAGTTGTCGTGTGTGAAAAGTAAAGCAGTGTTCAAGAAGAAATCCGTCTCCATCCTGCTGTCTCATTTTATAAAGAATGAACCATTAACCACCAACGAACCCTCATGTTACACAGGCATAAAACATAATGCAGACAGGAGCTGCATGGTAAAACTCATCAATGACGTGGACATCAGTCCTGACACATTAACTTAATAATTTAAAAACTGCGTTCAAAGTATGTTAAGAAGATGGTACTCAAATGCATAAAAAGGATGCGACATTAAAACCTAAATTCTCCAGATTTTTCCTGAGTACATCATTGTTTTTTCATGTTGGTTTGACTTCAGCCTATCCTTGACAGACACCTGGTGGGTTTTTTTTTTACTTCAACACTTTTTTAATGTTTTTGGCCTAGTGCCGCACTTCCCTCTATTTTTTTCTTAAAAGTCATTTGTAGTTTCCTCTGATGCTGCACACAGTAACCTCACTTTGTGCACTTGGTGACCCTGAGGCACTGGAGTGAAGCAGAAGAGCATAAGGGGAAAAAAAAAAAAATTTTAGTTGCTGGAGATATAGGTCAGCATTCAGCCCCAAGGTGCATTTGTACTGCGTGGTGTTGCAGACACAGCTGACAGAGCATGCATCTTCCTATGGGAGACCAGAACTGCAACAACACTCAAGGTGCCTTCTGTTGCACCCTTTTTCCACCATTTTAATCACAATGTTTCCCTTTTTTCTGTCTCACCCACTCTCACTCTCACCCTCCCACTTCCTCTCTGCCACAGTAGTATTTTTGGCGTCGTGCCCGGTCCCTGCAGGTATCGATGCATCTATTATTAGGCCAATCACAGATATTGAAGCGGCTGGGCTGACAGCCATTGTTTCAACTTCTGGAGCAACATTATACTGTAGGTGCACATTGCAGAGCTTCATTACTGATTAAATGAAAAAAAAAGGAGGCCAAGCATCCCAGAGGAAAGAAAAAGGAGGAATAATAAATTAATCATTACAACAAAGTATGAGCGCACGCTGTAGCTTTCAGCCATCTAGAGCCTCCCACCGCCGCTGCTGCTTCCCTGCTTCATGTCAGAGCCTCTGCAGTTAGATCTAGGCTAACAAAGCCTCAAATAAAGTATACACACTGTTAAAGTAGTATACACAGACACAACATAAATGAATCCCTCTGTGAATTCATGCTCCTGAGTCTCCTCCACTCGTCATCTGCTTCACATCAGCCTGAATGCTTGTGTCTGGATGGTGACTAAATAATATGCTCAAGCAATCAATACTTTTTTCCTCATTAAGGAGTCTTCGTCTATTTGAGATACAGACAGCAGCTGGTCTGTTTTATCATCAGCTATATTAAGAAGAGCAGCCATTCATGCAGGTTTTGATATCATCAGACCCTTTCAGCCTGCTGAGAGGAATCCAACTGCCGCTATTAGCATTCAAAGTATTACCAGCCAATTTGTCATATGCTCACACTCTGCAGAATAAAAACTGCTCCTGCTGCTTTGGCCACATTTCCCTTACAAAGAGTGTTCTGGTCTCAGCGCAAGTGAACTGGATACAAATAGGGTGAATTAATTGCTAAAATGCAGACAAACAGATCTGGCAAACACCTTGAACACTCCTCTCATTTATGTGAATTCAGATCTACTTAAAGGTACAATATGTAAAATTCAGGAAATGCTTAAAGTTGCAGTATTTGATAGTTTTTTTTTAATGTTACTGGGCAATATTTCAGCATATTAATGATATGAGACTGCATTTCTACACTTAGTCTTTGCCTGTGTTTTCAGGCTGTAGAACATCTACCCTGTGATGCATCTAGTGATCTAGCTGATCAGTTGTTTTCAGACAGGTAGAAGGTTTAAATATAACTTTAAAAACAGTTGCAATCACCAAATACTGATTAAAAAAAAAAAAAAAAAATATATATATATATATATATATATATATATATATATCAGAATCTACTGCTCTATTCCATGTCTCAACTAGGAAGCTTGGAAAAGTGGCATCACTTTTCCATGACATTAGGTCATCAACATTTATATTTCATCTTTCGATTTGGACTGAGAGGGATGAGCTGCAAAAGGAAGGTGTGCACTTTCACATACTGGTGTTTTTTCTCTTTAATTTCCATTTCTTGGGCTGTAAATACTATTTCTCTTCTCTAAAACTAGGCAATGTTTCTAATACTTGTAGACGATATTGTGAAAGAGCATGGAATCATGGGAGTTTTCTTCATCATCACTGCTGATGGAAATCTATGATGTGACTCATGTTTAGATAAAGGTTAACTCACTTTAATATCCCATAGATACATTTGATTTCTGCATTTTGCCCATCCTAATTCACACACAGCATTTAGCATTAACATTTAGCATTAGCACATAATTCACTCAGACGGTCTTTCTTCATCAGCATATGACCAAGGACAGCGATAGGAAAATGAAACATTTTATTTCAGTATAATATTCTGTTGTAAAGTGTGCTGTCTAAATTTGCATACTTAGACTATTGTAAATGCATAACAGTGTTCACACTGTCAGTCACCTCACACCATGGTGCACAGTTAGTATCTGGATGGTGTTCTGCTAACAGTCAAACAGCTGAGGGTGAAACACTGGACACTCTTCATATTTACTGATCAACATTTTAGCAAAGTAGGAGGAGGCAAATGACTTACAAACTTGTGGATGTAAACAACTAACGAACCTGTAATATATCTATTCTTAGATTTCATAGCTGTGCCTGAGCTGCAGATAATCTGATGGTTGATAATCATGGTGAGATGATAGCAATAATAATGCATTTAAAAATAAGGAAGAATGTTCCACTACATTCAACTGAACAACACTAGCTTGTTGAACTTTGTATTGTAGAGTGCTGCCTGGAATCACCAATACAAGGATAAGAACTATAACATTGTGTTAAAGTTTATGTTAGCGTATGTTAAAGGTTAAAGTTAAACAATAACTCACTTTATTGCCCCTGCAGGGAAATCCAGTCTGTACATTTTTCCCATTCTAATACACACTGCACCTAGCATCAGCAATTAGCATTATTAGCATTGAGATAGGCTACCACCAAAAGGCAACCAGTTGTTGCATTAATTTGATTCGGGAATTGTGCCAAATTTGAAGATTTTTGGAAATGTGCTAGAAGTAGTCATTTTTAGATATTTTAATGTAGCAGTATTCATATTATATGTATCTTGAATTACACCGGTGGTCATCAAGTGAACTGTAGTCTGTCGCTCACACTGGCACATATGATCAGATGTTTACATACAGTTTGTGTTGTTGACACACTCAGAAGTGAGCGTACATCTGATTTTCCAGGAAACTGCAACCCACATCCTCTACACAGAAATAAATCTACAGGCTGATGTCATGAAGGTAGGCAGAGAAGGTTCCTCTTTTTTAAGATGCGTTACAATCCATTCACCCAGTGCATATAAAAAAAGTGATTAATAGATTAGTAGTAGATTTCTTGTAACTGATAAACTAATGCACCATACACTGAATCTTAGACAGAGGCAGTCTATCCAGCATTATGGTTCAGTTCTTTTCTACACACTTAATGCTCTTTCTTTTATTTGAGTTGAGTTTCTTTCTCTGCTCTAGTTTACAAAATAATAGCCTTGTTTAACAAGCTCACAGTTTGCCAGCCCTCTGTCCTTCAGCCCTGAACAAAGCGGTGCTGTTGTCACGGAAACAGCTCCGTGGACATAGAAATTGTCATGTTTACATCCAAGCCAAGCATGTTTATCTTTCCAGCCATGTGAAGCCATGCTGCTTGTTGGCCACATTAAAGACCCATTCCCAAAAAATGTACTTAATAATCCCTGTGCACCAACTACAACTGTAACTCCCTTATTTCGGTCTGTTTTAAAGTCTTATTATAACAACACACAAGGTAAATAAAGATAGATATATTGGGTCACTTTAAGAGACAGTGTTGTCAGGAAATGAAATGAGACTGTGCTGTTTGACTTTTCACAGGTCACAGTTAATTTGTATAAAGACAGTGTGAAATCTAAGCCAACTAGATTCATGATGATTCAGACCAACTGTAACCAGCTGGCCCATTTTCTTTTATGGGAGAGTTCAGAGCGTTCTTTTGAGTTATTCTTGATCATCCTGTTCTTTTTTTTTTTTTTTTTTTTTTTTTTTAAATCTGTTTATATATATATATTTCTCTTACCACCTTCAGTATTAAGCCCATTCGTTTATGCTTAACCAAATATTCTGAGCAATGATTTATAGTTATACGAGCGCACAAGTACTTTTATTTTAATTTATACTTTTGAACTAGTTTTAGCTAAACCTTATTTTGTTTGGTGTTCATTTTTCAGATACGTGGGGGAAAGCTATGATATATAAAAACTGAAAAGGGCAGATAGAAAGACTCACAATGTTGATTACAATACGATTTAGAAAACCAAGAATAACCTAAGATTGCATCATTTGTATCTGTAGTTTTTAATTTCACTATATTTTAATAATAATTGTTCTTATTTTAGCCCATTCAAATGATATACTGTATATTTTAACTAGTTTAAGATGTTTTGTTGAACTGTCACTGGTTTGTTTTTGCTGTTATCACCAGTAAATAACCAGATCTCAGTGTAACAGGTGAACGTCTTTACATGAAGATGATGCACTTACGTCCTCATTGGTGGTCTGGTTCAGAGAGATGAGGTAGGTGTGGAAGCCGGTCAGTCCCACCACTGACCACAGGGTGAAGAAACACACCAACACCTCCAGCACAGTGAGCACGAGTTAAGAAAACAGCAACAGATGCTTTCTGCCTGACACATGGTTACTACTCAAACAGTGAACAGAAGGCGACGACGTGATTATATAACATCATTAAAGTCATGGACAAACAGTAAAAGGAGCTAATACAGAGTATCAGGACAGAGACAGAAGGCTCTTATCAATTTTACTTCACAAATGATGTGCTTGAAGTTTTACTTGAGCTCTAGATGTCTGATTATAGCCAATAAGATAGTGTCTGCGATGCGCTCAGTTTTCAACTTCTACTAAAAGGATATGTTCCAGGAGTTTCTTTTAAAGTGTTCAGAAAGCCGCTATCCACCGAGCCTGTGAACAGAGACACAAAGAGAGACACAAAGGGTTGGAAACAAAGACAGGGATTTTTTTTTATAAATATCCTGCTGTTTCCTTAATCATTTTCACTCTAGTGAGAAGACACAACTCTTGCACATTACAGCAGAATTAAGATAACACGTCTGCAGTTAATTATTCTGACTAGAACTAGAAACGCTGCTCATCCTCCAGTCCTTCTATCCACCGCGTTGTAGAACAAGGAGGCAAGTGTATAAAAAACTGAAATTAAACAGAACATGTTAAATACTTGGGCACTGTAATCCAATATAAGCTATGATTATAATACAAATACACTGTGCACTCGATCACTTTCTGAGACTTCGTATTCATAGCTGTAGTCAGTGTACGTCTAAATGCAATCATGCTTGTTGTGATGACAATCATGACTCATAAGTATGGTTGTCCTTAATTTTAGTCCTTATTAGTAAGATATTTGAGGTATTTCTATGTGCAGTAACTTCAAGACTAGTCATATTCTACTCTCCTGGTTATGACCTGCACGAACATTTTCCACAATATAAAATAATTGTAAGCCTTTGGTGCAATTATATGGTTTCCATCTGTTTAACACACAAAGTTGACCTGTGTCATATATGACCTTTCCTGGGTTTTCATGTTTTCTGTGGATCTACATGTTGCAGAAAAAATTATTTGACCGTCAAATGTCATCAAAAACAATGGTTATGCACAGAAAATGCATAGAAAATGTTTAGATTTCAGCTCTTACATTAAACTCTTATAAGCTCTTTTTGTTGTTATCATTATATTTGTTCAAACAAATGTACCTTTAGCTGTACCAGGCATTGAAATGAACAAGAAATTGAAGAAAACAAGGGGTGGTCTAATAATTTTTTCTGTGACTGTACATGTCGCTGACGTGACACTGAGGTACTTACGCATGGCCACGTGGACGATGTCGAAGGTGAAGATGTAGATGGTGAGCAGAGACAGCGACAGGGTGAACAGGTAGAAGTATCGGTAGTTTCTCTTGCCCACACAGTTACCCACCCATGGACAGTGGTGATCAAAGCGGTCTGAGGACAAGACAAATGTGAAAATCAGTCAAACAGGCTGAAGGCTGGACAGCAAGATCTGTAGAAAACAGCCATTATGAATCTGAAAATCAAACGAGTGTTAAAAATACACCACCGATACATCAGCTTCAGCCTTTTCCTCAAAGACAGCTCTCAGCTGGAGTCTAAATATAGACACTTTATGATTTTCCGTCACCTCTTCTACCATTGAAGCAGAGCCTGATGAAAGGCAGGCAGGTTCAAATGGACAACAGAAATAAACATTTTATACTTTACGCTTTTCGCCACCAGACACTGCTGCACCCAGATAATGAAGTTTCACAGGAATGCAAATGCATTTCCATTGACTCTCAGTGTATTTCTAGTTAGAAAATAGCTTTTTCCATGGGTTTTATGAAGAGCTGGTGTAGGTGTAACATTTCATTGAAGTGGCTGTTTCATGATTCTCTACAGAGGGTAAAATTTAGAGGTCGAAAACCATCTGGATGCTCATGATTAAAACAATATTATTCAGTCACTTCATTCAAGTTTCTTGAACACAGCTTACTGTTTCACATTCGTTAACAAATCCAAAATGGTGTTTACTGCATTTTCTTGTACCTTTGCATTTTTTATTTTTTTTTTTACAGTTTTTGGCATAACAATTTAGTCTATATATAGAAAATAATATGCATAATTAAGTTGTAATCAGTGCATAAATTTATTGGGTTTTTGTTTCTTCAAACTGACAAATTGAGCTCATAAGTGACCTCTCCTCCTTTTTATCTCCTCCTCCTTTTCCTTCTTTTTCTCCTCCTTTTCTTTCTTCCTTTTCATCTCCTTTTTCATCTCCTTCTTCTTTCTGCTTTAAACCATCAAAGACTTTTACTTATCTAGCCATGGCTGTAAAGGGGTGAGGTGAGGAGTATTAACATCTTACACACTAAACCTTTTAAAAAAAGTTGACAAATGAACAAAAAATAGCAGGTAAAAAACCTATATCAGTTGTGAGTTGTGTTGTTATGTGCATAGGACTGTTCCTTCGTACACTGAAGTTGAGGAAGGTAAGGCCTGCTGCTGTGTCATGCTTGGACTATGTGTGTGTGTTTCTACTGTAGATGAACAAAGAGAAACCAGTGTTCACAGTGACTGAGCGTTTATTCCCTCACTGAGCCTCCATAGTCTCCTCTCATATCACCTATGAGTCTGCGCTGCCTTCAAAAGCATTCTTCAATCATCATGCACCGTAACAGACTCACACTGACTCACACAAGCTCTCAAAGTTCAAAGCCTGAAAAAAAAAAAACATCGCCTGTGATGTTTTCAGGCCATTAGTTTCAGATTTTCACCAATTCTGCACCTTGTCTCCTTAGACTAATGTTTATTTATAAAGCTATGATGTTGAAATAATTTCATCACTCTGACAAATGAGCGCGGAGAGGAAAATGAGGTCTTGACTTCAGCGATAAACATCACATCAGCGAGCTATTTTTCCCATTTATGAAAACATTACTCACCTTTCTATTTCTGAAAAATTGAAACTTTTCAGTGGGCTGTCTCTCTACTTTAGATCACAAAGTGTTTCCTTACCGACGCAGTTGTCACAGATGCTGCAGTGAGACGCTCGAGGTGGTCGGAAGATCTTGCAGGTGTAGCAGTACTTCAGTTTGACGATCTGGTTGTTGATCTGGACGTTGCGGATCCGAGGCGGGGGTCGCTGCCCTGCGGGGACGTTCCCATTGGCAGCCTCTGCAGAAGCAAAACATATTGGTGATGTTAAGAGACCCTCTGTTAAACAACAAAACAAACAACATCACATTTCACTCTGACACTGTCTTCACAATATTTTAAAAAGTAAAATAGCGTTGGAGTATAAAAGTATTCTCTATGTTTTCCTTCAGACAGTTCAAAATTTGCGATGCTGATAAACACCAGACAAAAATGAGACATAAATCTGAGCTGCTCAACCCTGTGAAAGCCAGTGAATGACACCATCGGCTCAATGCACTATTTACGACGGCATTTTTTCACTACCGAGGTGTTGAAGGAAATTTAAAGCATCACTACAATGCAGTGCATCTTCCTCTGTTAAAACCTGAACTCACCCCCACAGTCACATCTAGTGTTTTTCTGCACTGCAGTCACATTTTGTTACATACACATTTTTCTAGGCTGTTTGGATCTTTCCGATTATGTTTCACAGCAGGAGTTAAGAGATTAGAGCAGCAGGCTAATGAGGAAGCTGCTGCCTGGAAATGTACCATTAATGTGCTGCAGTGGATGAATGTGGACTTTAATGGAAAAGAACAGCTTTGCTCATATGACTTTCTCTGTGTAGACATTAGAGGTGGTGATATGGTCAAAGTCCTCTATCATGGGTTATGTAATTTTATATCACAGTTCTGGTTTATGTCAGTAACAGTAACTGTTCCGTTTATTCAGTTAAGAAATGGTTTTAAAACAAACAAATTAAAAAAAACACACATTTCCTGCAGAATTTACTTGTGTTTCATCTTAGAAAGACAAAACACTGTCAATGTATGTAATATCACGTCCACACATCTGGTAATCATGTAGCTTAACCCATAAAAACCCAAATATCCACCAGCGTCCAAAAGCATCTACTGATCTAAAATGTTCAATAACTTTGGACCCACTAATCCTATCAATACATGTAGATAATTGATGTAAAATTCAGTTTGTCATCTTTTCATGGTTATCAGATAAGACCCATTTGGACGTTCAGAGGCTCCGTAGTTACCGTGGAAACACCGTCATCTTCTACAACATTGATTCACCAGTAAAACCCATGGAGTTGGATCAATAACAGTGGTTGGAGATATTTCATTTATGTTCAGTTAATGATATATTTTCTGAAAAAGTTGCTTTATCTTAAGTTTTCTCTGTTTTTAATAAAAATAACCCTCAAATGTAATCTCAACCTGATGATTAAAGTACATGATCAGTGAATTAAATGTCATAAAACACCTGATTTGCACTGAAAAAATGCAAAATAGAGAGGATAATATATTATAAATGGTGATAAATCCCTTAAGAATGGTTAAATCTAGAGAAACATTTATTTGGGAACTGTCACAAAAGTAGCACTGGGTCTTTATGGGTTAAGTACAAATGACAATATTTTCAACTTTTTCGGTGATTCCCAAATCATGTTGTGTTGTAAAACAGCTGTATTTCTGACATCACTTGAGAATTAATCTCTGATCTACAACATGTATGACTATAAATACATAACAGAGACACTAAGGTGTAGCTCCTGCAGTGGTATTGGTGTTGCCTAATCTCTACTGGTCTAAATGGTTTAAACCTAGAAAACATCTCTGATATGTTTATATAAACTGATTAGTGCTCAGGACTCGGGTCAGATACATAGAGCTTCAGCTTTAGTTCTGCTACATGTAATGGAACAAACTACCATTGGAGCTTCATTTGTCCAACATGTTCAAATCTTTCATTTCAGCTTCAAAGTATTTCTCCTTCCATGATTGAGCTTCGTTCTTACTGTGCCAAGTGTTGAATCTCATTGTACTAACTCTTGTGCACTATAAACTATGGTACTTTGATTTAATCACATTAACAATACTTAAATTATTCTTTCATCCCTAATTTATTATTCTATGAACTCTGCACTTATTTTAATTATATCTAAAATATGACTATGTTTTACTGTTGAAGCACTTTGTCAATTATTCTACTGAATTTTCCTTTTGTTTATGTAACTCAGAATAAATTACCTCTGTAAATGAAACGCACATTATAAATGATCCTGCTTTGCCTGGTATAAAACATCACATCACCCAACCTTAATAGATAATAGAAAAATGTTGGTATTTATGTAAATTTAATTACCTGGGTCGTAGAAAGTGTTCTGAAAAGGGGAGAGGTAAAATTCCACATTAACTAAATTGCACTTTAATCATTTGTTTAAAAAAAAGTCTCCAGTGGTTTCATTTGCGAACTAGTTTTTGCATTTGCTGTGTTCACTGTGTAATGAACATTTATTAGTGTGTATTAAAGATTTCAATCTAAAAGTGAAATGCATTTGATCTGACAACATCATGATTCACATGATGTTGTGAATTCACAAAATGTTGGATTAGAGGCTTTCAGGAAAAGCCAACAGAGAATAAATTAATGAGTCATCACTTCCAGGGAATAAAGCCACTCTCTCGGGTCGCCCACTCTGCCTGCTGGAGGTGTTATATATTCCAAGAGGATGCCTCTCCTCGTATTAGCATTCCCCTTTGGGACTAGTCACTAACGGAAGGGATCGAGCACCGAGGCTGCTGCAGCTTCATCATCACATCTTCCACAGCTTCACAATGAATCTCTCACATCCATACCTGCCTCCTGCTAACACGCCCACATTCATGTCAACACACAGCGCCTCGACACTTGAACGCCACATTATAGAACAGCTCCCAGTGCTGGATTTGGGTTGTTAAATAAATGTTTTTTATTTCAGCTGCTGCAGTGCATGTGACCCATTTTAAGCCCGTGAGTGATGGATGTCTTGCTATTTTCGGAGAACTGCTCACAGTTGTCAGGTGGAATGTAAAAAATGCAACCAAAAAAGGGAAGTATATGACCAAATGTAGCTCAGTTATCAGTCAAGTTTTGTGAAAGCTTCATACCGAAAAAGGTCGGGGCCAGCAAAACATTTGTGATAGACTGTGACAGTGTGAGCAGTAAAACATGTTCACATACAACTGAACTGATCGACTGCGATGGACGAAAAACTACAGTATGCAGAATGTAAAATTTTTGCAATGAGTACATGCATTATAGCCTCAAGGCAGGAAGGGATTTTATATGCAACATTTTAAACATTTCCTGGTTCTCACTGCTGTTTTTAGCCTACTGTGAAAGTCAGTCAAGTATCTTTAGATTTTTTAGAGTGTTTGTTAGTGAAAACAAGCACTTTTCTTGCTATTTAAATCAAGTTTATGATCAATATCACAAAAAAACCTATAAATCATTGCAACTAATTGGCAGATAAATCAATAACCAGTTGAAGTGAAGGTGCAAAGCTTTTAGAAAAACAGAGATCTGTGGAAATAAGAGACAGCTGCACATTTATTTTAAGCCTCTGAAACTTAATAGTCAAATGCTGTCACTATTATTTGGAGTAGGATTCAACAATAATGCAAATAATCATTAAATGTTCAGTTTTTTCATAGCTTATGAAAATAGAGTTCGTATAAATAAAAAATTTAAACTGATTTAGAAGTGAAACATGCATTTAACAGATAGATTTAAGATTATATAGTTGTGGAAAAAATTATTAGACCATCAAAAGTCATTAAAAACAGTGGTTATGCAATCAAGTACTAACTCCTGTGTGTATCATGTGACTAAAACAGACAGAAAAGAAAACATGGAATGCCTAAAAGCATTGTTTTTGGTAGTACAATGCAATAGCTACTGATGTAAGAACTGAAGTGATTTTGGTTATTATCAAGAAAACCATGGAAAATGGATAGATATCAGCTCTGAAAATAAACTCTTATGAGGTATTTTTGCTGTTATCATTATATTTGTCCAAACAAATGTACCTTTAGTTGTACCAGACATTAAAATGAACAAGAAATTGAAGAAAACAAGGGTGGTCTAATATTTTTTTGCACGACTGTACATGGTATAATTGCAGTAATATATTGTCCCTTGTCTTTAAATCCTACTAGTTCATCACAAATAAGCATTAAAGGATATGGTATAATGCTGGCGTCCTCAACACTACTTATAGACTTTGTATGTGCTACGCATTTGTGAGAGAAATAAATATGTAATTAACTTGTTTTACTGACATAAAACAATAATCTGTGAAAAGTAAGTCCTTCAAAGAATGTTTTCAGTCAAATATCAGGAAAATAATATCCTGGTTTCAGCTTCTCACTTGTCTCAACCTTATATTTGTTTTTTATTTGGCAGACTTGTCAATAATGAAATAATCTTTAATTGCAGGTGTAATCACATGGACAATGTATAATTAATCTTCCTCATTTGGCTGAAATGTACAAGCTGTGCTATCTCCATGAGGGTCATTACAGTGACACCAGAGGGTTTGTCATCGAGTGAGAGCATGAGTCAGAGTCGTGATGAGAGAAGCACTGGCTGCCAGTTAAAGCATTCTCAGAGGACCACGTGCCCTAGCCTGGCTTTTACTGCTTTCCTCTGCCATGAACCTCCACCCAACGCCTCTTGTCGGGAGTGAGAGAGCACAAGTGACGACTGAAGGACGCCGTGAATCTTTAACAGAGACAAAGAGTGAAAACAGCGAACAGGCCGAGGCGAAGCCAGCGGGAAGGACCATAACAGAAACACTGCAGAGTGGCTTATTACCTCAGATACAAAAGACAGAGTGTGGACAGCATGTTAGTAAAAATACAAAAATCCACTACTTAGCAAGACAAGACTGTTTGTTTTATCTGAAAAGCCATGTTTATAATTTCTAATATGCAGTACGGAGTTTGTTTTGTGCAATAAAACAATGAGAGAATGTGTGGGATTGAGCTCTGAAACCACAGATGAACAGACCAAACCTTCAGCAACCGAAAAAACATAACAAACATAAATAAACCAACAGGGCTGCAGCTGTTCACTGCCTATCTAGCATATGCACTGAAGTATTAATGCCTCCAAAATACTTTCACTTCACGTACTGTACATCACAGGCGTCGTCACATGTGGGTCTGAAAATGTAGAGCAAAGACTCACCACGACTGAAACAGTCAAATAAAGGCTGTTTCCACTGACAATGTGAATGTCAGGAATATTAATAAAGGCATTTTATGAAGAACAATTTATAGGGATGTCCATAGAACAATAGAATAGGTACATTAAAACAAAAAAACAATAAAATGAAATATTCCACAATGCTTAGATATTCACATACAGACACAGTGTAGACTTAAACCTGACTGTGCTCAAATCAGGATTAGCTACAGTCAAAGTAGTGCATTTTTCAGTTCTTGACATCCTACACTTTTATATAATCTATATTTTATATCAAAGCAGAAATCAGGCAAGGAGTACAACTTCTTTCAGCAGCAGCCACATGACTTTAAGACACAGTCAGTCTCTGCAAGCTGGTATCTCTATATTTTTCCTCAGGTTGAATAACGAAGTTGAAAAGTGCTTTAGAAAGGATTAAATCATTATTATTATTATTATTATTATTATTATTATTATTATTATTATTATTATTATTATTATTGTTACGCTTACTGGGTCAGTATGGTAGTGCTGAGCATTAGCTGACCTCTGACCCCTCAGGCTTCTGCAGTTCCACCCCCTTTGTCCAAATATGGTCACTTCCAGTTCCAAAAGGCCAAGATCTAGGCCTCCTCTGTCCACTAATTAGTCTATGGCTGGGTTTCTCAAGGGGTGGGTCATGACCCAAAAGAGGGTCGCAGACTCTTTCCAAGTGGGATGTGGATTGTGTTGTTGAAAAAATAAATAAATAATCTTGGATAAAAATGCACTTTTTACTTGTTTTTCTTTTGCTTTAAATGCAGTCTAATGTTAGACTTTTTTGACAGACGTGCAGTAGCTGTCTGACATTTGATTGACAGATCACAAACTAAGTTTATGTTGCAGCACCCATAGTGTGACCCTGAGTGTGTTAAATATGGATTTACAAAAACTGACAATAAAAACGGATTAAAACCCAAGTGTGTGACATGTCAGAATTAAAATATCAAATCTGGTTTTGTTGGTTTTACTTGTCTTATAAGTAAACACAGCTGCGTAGATGTGATTTTGACTCATTTTATTGGTGTCTAAATGCAATCAGGAAAATGTGTTGTTTAACACAAAGCTCAGATTTAATTCTGTAAAAGTAGGTTGCAACTTGATGACCAAATATGTCCTAAGGCAGGACCATCTGAGAACCACAGATCTATGTTTTCAGATCCCATACTGGAGCCCACACACTCCATACTGCATACATATATACTAACATGATACGTCCTGTAGTAATACACAGTGCATCACCATCCGATCTCCAGTTACCATGGAAACAATCAACTGGCAAATATTGACAGAAAAAACATCTGTGAAATCATCTGATGTACTGTAAATCATCGTTGATATGACATGCCAGTGTCAGATGCTCATATGGATAAGCTGTGTCTGTTACAAATCATCATTTATGTAAAAATATCATAACAAACCAACCAGAGAAGTGTTACATACTTGTAAGGACACATGCAGTTGCTTGACTCCCCTGTTTCACTTGTCGGTTTCTGCATAAATTTCCATGCTGTACATTCATATTTAATAGGGAATTCCTATTAATATATAATTCCAGCAGAGAAGGTGCTGTTAATGCGCCTTAAATGATAATCTCTGCATTAGACAAAAAAGAAGATGATGTAATGCATTGTGGGATGCCGTACATGCAGATAGCTCATTTGTAGGACAGTATATATCTGACATTTTTGGCAAATTGTAGATTTTAAGAAGTGCCACACACACAGACAGTATCTGAAAACATGTGATGATGACTGAATAGTAACACTGATTAAAAAAAAAACCTCTATGTATTTTTAATTTTTTTGGTATGGATGTATATGGAAAATGAAAAATGAGGGACCACAATAGGCTGACTAAAAGAAAATAAAGTTGAGCAGGAATGAGAATACAGAAGATGGAACTGAACAGCATGTGAACTTTAATAAGTACTCGTCCTATTGACCTAACATTTGAATGGATGAAGATAAGGGATTTGTTGCCTGGTTCCATTATCAGTACTGATTGTGCATAATAGCGCTGCATACTTCAAGGTGAAGAGTTGGACTGAGGCCACGCAATACTTCAAAACTAAAAGTCTGCTGTAGCTCTGAGCATCTTCACTGAAAAATGCAAAATGACATGATACTGTACTGTGCTCTTTTCTCAAACTAATCGCAAATATACACTTTGAATGTGTCAAATTATAAATATGGGTCCGATCAAGTGATAACACATGGACACATTTCATGTTCAACTGTCTTTGTCATGTAAGCAGAGTAACTTATATGCATGTATGATACATATTTGAGTAGGTATTTATAAGTACTTCAACATTATATATAACAAAATTTGGGGAGATAAAATTTTTAGGTGAAAAATGTCAAATTACTGCTCGGTAACGCGTGGATTTGAAACAGGCGTCAATTTTTTAAGCTTCAAAACATTCAAAATATGTGGTTCTCAACAGAAATTGCTATCAAGTAGGACAAAACCTTTTAGATATTTGGTTCAGCTATGCTGAAAATACATTTTGGGGTAAAATATTGAAAAGTCTCTGTTTTATTGACATGAGAATGTGGTAATACACGGACAGGTTGCCATAGTAACACATGGATGACTCTTTACCATTGTATGCATCACCCAAAATGTTGACTTATTTTTTAAAACAACAACCCAGATGTAATCACAATGCTTTATTGAACGTATTTAATACCAACACAGTGTTATTAACAACTTGTGGTGGTCCATACTGATGTCAGGCTCAGAAGTTAAAATAATTTATGTTGAAGGAATGTAAAGTTTAACAATGGAATAAATTACAAGGAATAAGTTAAGTCATGTATTTGTTAAAAAAATATATTGACAGTGTTTACACAAATAACTATTTACATTTATGTTGTAGAATAATTATTTACACATAAACATATTTAATTATTTTTATTTGTTGTACATAAGCAGCTAAAATAACCTGTTGAATGTGCCTCTTCTAAATCACTTGCATTTACCAATCTGGGTGCAGTTAGTTCCTGACTGGCTGGTTCAGTCATGTGAGATGACGTTTCAGGAAGTGTTGTGGTAGCAGTTATGGTACATGAAAAGTAAAGCACTGTAGTGAGAAGAAATCCGTCTCCACCCTGCAGTCTCATTTTATAAAGAATGAACTATTAACCACCAACGAACCTTACACTGATATAGGTAAATTACAAATAGTCATTTCTCAGTAACAGTTTACACAGTCTGTTTAAATGTGACCGGTGTATGAATTCACAAACTTCATCATTCAGAATTTTCATTTCTCAAAGTAATAGACAGTCTTTTGCATGTCTTTTTGTTCATTTAATGCAGCCTAGCAGAAGGTTCAGAACTTCTCCTGTATGTGTAAGTGGTTTTTTAAAAAGGAGAACAGTTCCATAAAATAGAGATCTTTAGCTAAAAATGAGCCCACTTGATAAATGATGTGTGCAAATTTACTTTTCATGTTGATGTTCACTTTCACTTGATCGGACCCATATGTGTAATCTCAACATTTTCAAACCAAGGCTATGTTTCACATCAGCACTTCTAGATGTGTGGGTGTTAAAGTTAGATTTTAACTGCTCATTGCATGTGTTTATCATTTTGCAATTTCAGTTTTTATCCACCAGAATAACTCAGTTTAGAGAATTATTAAAACATGTTACGGTTAGGTACTGAAAATACTTGACTAGAACTAAGGAAAGATTCCAGAGATGTGATAAAAACAGCCACACATTTGAACGCTGCTGTACCTGCCTCCTACTGCTTCACTGCCAGAGGATATTTTTATTTATTTATCTAGTACTAGAATTGTTATACGTAATATAGATTGGCCCCGGTTACATATTGTATTGCATGCATTGTATTACACTTAAATGCACTTTTTCTACTGTTTTATTAACGTTTTAGATTATTTGTGTATTTATTTAGATGATTTTTCTTTCTTTTCAAGACACTTTCAATTTGTAGACTGCCTTTTAACATCTGGTCATTTACACTTTCTTATGTTGTGTGTGCACCGTACCTGTCAAGTAAAGCAATAAATACAGAATAAAATGCAAAAAATTACATGCAATGTATTTATCTATATTAAAACCCGGGGCGCTGTTGGGGGGGGGGCATGACAAATTCATGGGGCCCAGCATTTGTGGGGGATCCTTAGAGCAGTGGAGGGGGCCCAGTGGATACAGATTAGAAGTTGTGAAAATTTCGTGTGAGGTCTGCTCCATAATAGAGGTATAGAAGTCTGGAGTTGGATGTTCAAAGCATGTAAAGTTTCATGTCAGCGTAAGTTACGTTAGTTACACCCCCCACCCCCCAAGCAAATCAGTATCTGACAAATTCAGATCACAATCAGCAAACATCCTGCAGATTCACAGAAACAGGGCTGGTTATTCTGAATGCTGCAGAAAACTAAACAGACTCATAAAAAGATCAGAAAAAGAAAAGAAAATCTTCCAGTTGCTCACCTATTTCCATCTCGATGAAGGTGGCTTCCTCTGGCAGCGCTCGTGGGAGAACCCCCGGGTCGCTGAAGCTGGTCCTCAGTAACATGGCCATGACGAAGAGGAAGAGCACGGCGGCAAAAACTGGGATGGCAGGAGACAGATGGACGGCCAGGTACGGACATCTGGACATGGAGGAAAAGGAGACACATGATCAGAGGAAGGAGATGAAAGCAGGGCCAGGTGATGAAGTGATAATTTATTGCAATACACTTTTTTTTGGTCCTCAGGGTTTATTTTGTTTATTGTTGGTTCAACACTTGCAAAATTTTTCAATGTTTTCATGTTGTACTTGATTTTACTCATTTATTTTACTACTTTGTCATGTTTGTAGCTCTGAATGTTCTTCCTCTCCCAAAACATTTTGCTGTTTCCTGGGTGTTGTTAACTGTGTTGTCATTGTTTAGCAACAGTTCAGACTGTGCCCATTTTCTTCATTTTGATTTGCTGTTGTAAAATCCAGCATAAAAAATTCAAACAAAATTCCTAAAATCAGGGCAAAATCAACATAATGTTGTTGCATTAAACCATAATCATCATGCTGCAGCTTTCTTCTGTTTTATGTTGATTATATTACTTGCATTTTGCTTCATATTTTTTCATCATATTTGTCTTGTTACAGCTTTTACGTTGTTGTTTTTTCTCATTGTCTTTTACCAGTAATATAAAGCTACAAATAACCATCTAGTCTCTTCAACAAACTAAACTTTTATACTTGAAACGAATAATGATTATACATTTATCATAACTATCAATACTGAGGAATATGGACTGTTAATGATGGCATTTTTGTCATATCACCCAGCTTTAAAAGAAATATTTTATTCTTAGAGACATTAGCATTCGGTTCACAGTTTTTGTCTGCAGTTATTCTTTTGGTTTTATCCCAGCAGAGGTGGTACAACTCTGTTCAAGAATATGCAAACAGGCTGTGACACAACAACATCATACATATTCTGGTTTGTTGTCCTGAGTTTTAGGTCGTGAACTGTGGTAGTGGCCTTTCCTCTGGTCAGTGCTAATGTTATGGCAGTGAATACACAACATGATGCCACACTCCCCTCACCTTCTGGATGAGCAGAGAAACATTAGCATAACTCAGCGAGCCAGGCCATAGCGATTACAGCCAGCCCGTCTCCTGCAAAAGGCCGCGATAACAGATGTGAGCTGCAGTGCAAAGTGCTGCGACAGAACAGAGCAGCAGCTTCAGCATCGCATTATTAATAGTTAAACTACACAGCCTCCTCTCCCTCCCATGTGGACTGGATCTTATATTCATAATGCAACACTAATGTTGCACTACAGGACTTCAAGGCACTGGGCCACATCCTGTACAAGACGAACGTTTGTGCTGCTTGTCTGCGTATACAGCTGAAATACAGTCATCTTCATTATATGGAATATATGGACATTTGGAGCCGCGAAACATGATGTAGACAGACATTGTGTTCAAATCACCTTTCCCGTGTATGTGTAAACCTCTGTCTGATGGATGCTTGGGGGGGTGGTATGTGATATGTTTTTGACAGACTTTTTCAGTTTAACACCCAGAATAGAAATGTATTGTCTTGTCACTGGTGCATCTTCTGTGTCTTGTTACATCATTTCACATGTATTAGATTATAGACATCTGAGCTGAATCTATTTACACCAACGGATTTATATGACCACTAGAGGGAGTAGTGAGTCACTCTGCCGGTCTCCCATGGTGAGGAAAACTAATGCCACGCGGCCTTTGAGCACAGCATCAGAGAATGACGATATGGTCAGAGAAACAACTTTTATGTCACATTTCCATTATGTGGAATGGTTTCGACTCGACTCGGGTACAGATACTATTCCTGGAGACCGCTTCCATTACAGGATACTACCGACTTTAGAGTACCTGGAGGTCATAGCGACATGGTGCGTAACTTCCGTGATGTCTGCTCAGAGAGTTGCTGATAAACCTACTCGTTGCCCCGTCAAGATCACACTGAATTTTTTGTCAGCTACCAAGGACAGAAATGTCTGAACCTCCTTGACCAACCACGGTGTTGTTTTGAGGGCTGTCATCATGTGGATTAACCTACCAGTATATTTAGTGTAAACTTCTGAATCTGTTTTTTTTTTAAATAGTGGGTCACACATTGATGACGCAATGACACAGAGACAACTCTCTGACCAATCAGTGGTCTGCAGTGTTTACACATCATGTTTTAGTATCTCTTCCCCCGTTATGTGACCTTAGCGGAGCAGATACCAAAAAACTCGTACCGGGTACCAGATTCCAGTTTCTTTGACGTAATGGAAACGCAAAAAGGCTGAGTTGAGTCGAGTTGAGCAGGTACCACATAGTGGAAACGCAGCATTAGAGTCAAAGAAAATGACTCTGAAATGAGAAAAAGTGATAAAAGCCAGAGCACTCTTGTTTTCACCACTGGACAGAGGTCTGAATAAAAATAATGGAGTTTGAGCTAAAATGGCAACATTTCTTCTACATGGGTGAGTTTAATTGAGACTTATGACGGTAGAAAGTTAATATGTGATATTATCTTTATCATTTGTAGATCCACAGTTCAGACTAAACTGTAACACTTCTGACCTGGTTTGGCTGTGGCTGTTCTGTCTTTATCTAAGCTAAACGAGCTGTAATGTAAACTATCAGCTGCATGTGAAAACAGTGTAATTTTGACTGACTGTTGAAGTAACTGGTTATGAGTTTTTGTTTGAAGAAGAAAACTTGATACAATAATACAGATGTGTTTAACAATGAGCTTTATACTGCATCCAGTGAGTGATACAGTCTGTGGATAGATAGCGTTGGCTTGTTGGTAGCTTTAGTCGCCATAAACATGTTGTCGTATACGACTTCCCCCTACTGTTGAGAGTTTGGAGTATCAGTACTACATAGAACCCCTTTAATACGTGACTCTTACAGTAAACTCTAATAATCTTCTGTATAATAATCTGTATCATAACTTGATGTCCACTAAATACACATCAACATCAAAGAAAGTCTCTAAATCTGAAATGGAAAAAACTGATTGTCAAAAAAAATAACTGATTGGCAATTCTTATTTTCCCTTAAAGTCAGCAGTAATAGAGGTTTTGCAGTACCAGTCATTTCTGCTCTGAATAATTGGTTTTCTATCTCTAAAAATTTTGACTGTGAGACATTTTTGTCTTTATCACGCAGCCCTAGTCTGAGCCTTCATTTCACCATCATCTCTTTAATGTATCACTGCTAACCACAGCTTTTATCTTGAGAGACTTGTGAATTTATCATTTAATTATTACCCCATCACTTCACTTATGTGTAAGTGCAACATTTAGTGCAATGTATAGTGAATGTTTAAAATAACTGTATGGATTTGGATATGGATATGTTGGGGACTGTGTGTATGTTTTTATGTTTTTTGCTGCTTTCTGCTACTATTACATTTCCCCTGATGGAGTTAATATGGTTTCTCCTATCTTAATAATGACATAAAGATAATCATTTGATGCAGCCTCAAGTAAAAATAGCTCTGAAAAGCGTTTTTAAACACAACTATATAGGATGCTTTCATATGAAACTTAATCTCCCACATGGACTACAGCCATTTACCTGTATCACATATCAGCAAAAACTCTGCAGATACTGTTACATAAACAAGAAGCTAGGAATTATATGAGCGCCCAAGCCTTTGAAAGGATCCTGATAACATTTTTTGTTACACTGGCGATTTTTTGGTTTGTTTTTTCTTTGGATTTCTTCTTTGTTTTTGTTTTTGTGCTGATTCCTACATTGTCATCACACACAAACATCTGAGAGGACGTTTAACAAGGAAAGTAAATGACTGTTGGCGGGGACAAATGCCAGAGAACAAAGTCCTCCTGTTCGAGCTCACGGTGCAGATGGGTCGAGTATGTCAGCATACCTGAGCCGCGAGCAGGCACACAACACCTGCAGGACTGGTCAGAGCAGTTTTCCCGCAGTGCCTTTTTGCACACTAATGGAAACAATGAGCAGAGATCAAATCAATAGAAATTTCCAAGGCTGTGAAGTATGTTTGCACTATTAGGGCAGAGAATCCAGATGGAGGGGAGGCGGCCTGTCGATGAAGTGTAATTCCCATAATGATGACTGGTAGGTATTTGAGGCACACTCTATCATCGCTTCCCATCAGGCCTCCACGTCCTTCCTGGATGTGACCATTTCCTCTGTTGCCGAGGAGCAGGGAGGCGCTGGCACTGTGACTCTGTGTGTTCATCAGTCACCGCAGGCCGAGCAGAAAACTCAACTCAATCAGCCACTTGGACCGTGTGGGCAAGATTTTCATCCACACGGTTAAAAATGAGACTCAAACTTCCACTCAGACTGTTTTCCTTACTCAGCTTTCTGCCTCCATGTGACTGAAGTAGATCTGTCACAAATGTTACGCAATCGACTTATCACAGTTATATCCGTTTACAGCAGTTACTTTGCATCACCGTGATAATCATATCTGTTCAGCTGGTTAGTAACAGCTTTTACCACATAACTTTTTGACGTCATCTTGTGTTTCAAGATGCTTTTCTACTATTTCCACTCGTCATCATCTCTCCTTTCTTTGTACATTTGGTAACAGACTTTATATAACAGGCAGTGTGACATGACCAGATATTTGCAGGGTATATCACTGCACCTTTATATAGACCTTTGCAGCTTATTTTTGTATACGTTGTACTTCTTCCCACCTCTTTTCGGGCATGTTATGAAACTATTGTGCTGTTCTTCCGTCTAAGATTGTCTTGATTGTTGATTTTTATGTTATTATTTATGTTTTACTTGTTCACATATATGTTAAACTTCATTACATGTTTGGAATAAATCACTCAAATCAAATCAAATCAAATATCAGAAAAGAATATAACACATTTTAATGCAGTGTTAGTCATAGCCAGACCAGCCCCCACTCTTCACCAACTATAAACAAGTGTTATACTATACATAGGTTTAACAGCCTCCACACTAGGTTGTTTGGCCAGTTCCTGGGTGGTTCTGTGCACAGGGAGTTGCAACAATGCGTTTGCAAAATAGTATCAGGTGAGAAGTTGTTTTGGTAGAACATGTGCTCATGAGGAAGTTCACTGCAGTAATAAAATGATAAAAGAAGTCCCTAAAAAAGGTGAAAACAGCTGAAGGATTTGAGAATTCATGATCAAAAGTTGCCATTTTCAGGGTGCATTTGTGGCTGAGGTTTTTGTTTTTTCACGTAGCAAGGGGAATTTTCAACATATTTAAACACAAATACAAGAATGAAGCAGAATGATAACCCTGCCACTGCGAGATTGGACTATTCACCTTTATTCCATCAGAATACTTCCAGAGAACCAGACTAATGCAGAGTCACATATGGTAACAGATCCATTCTCAACGACTTAGGTTCCACAAGTGGGCCTCAAGAGATTTTACAATGGTCACCCAAAAAAATTGCATTTCAAGACAGAATGATATTTCTGATAGTACTGATTGGTCAATAATTGTGCTTCATTCTTCTTGTTGCACAAATTCACTTCAGTCCACAGAAGTTAACAGTTCAGTGGTGTCGTTTTTACAGCAAAACAAAATTACACCACCTTTGTTAAAATTATCTATGTATCACATGTTGTTTGGTTCTATGGTGTTTTGCCTAGTTATAAAATAAGTTGACAATTATAACTGTCAGGAAGAAGGGTAAGCAATACAATGTCCTGCTTGCTGAGGTGATTCATTGATGCTTCTGTAAGACAGTACATGATGAGTTCATACTAAATCCAGAATATTGGTTTATGTGGAGCACCGACCTCCACTTCCGGTGGGTTACTTCCTTAGCATTAGCCACATTAGCTGAAGGCCTTAGAAATTTTCAGCCTATGCCTTTATTTTTTTGTGGCAGCCTTAATTTTAAAGCAAGAGACCTTTCGGGTAAACAGCGCCCCCTTAACTGAAAAGGTGGATGATGGCTTTTTTTTTCTTATAGAGGATAATTTTTTGGGTTAGTGGATATTTTTTTGGGCTGTTGCACCTCTGGGCCACCGCATATTTGGGTCAAATTTGCTCTGTTTTTTTTTTTTTTTTTTTGATAGTTCCAGTGTTCAGTGATCATAAAAAGTACAGAAACCATGGTTCAGCTTAAACTGTATTAGTGGAATAATATGATCAGAAAAAGACTTAAATTATTTGTATGAAACCTCCATGAATGTAAAATAATATTTATAATAACCAACTAAAACTACAGATTTGTTTGGGATAGATGTTTATCCCAAAGTGATAATAATAGGAAAAGAGGCAAATACAGAACAAAAATAGTCTTTTCTTCTATATACTTGGTATAACATGACAGATAGAAGTGAGTTCATTATCTATACTGTATGTGTATGTTCAAAGACACACAGTGTATATTTTACAATTCATACACTGTATCTCTAGAGATTAGAGTTTTTCTGTATTTTTGTCTTCAGATGTGTCTTCTTTTGTTGTCTGGGCTTTGAAAGTAGCTGTCATACTGAACTAAATCCACTTTAAATTGAGGATTTGCAAATATCTACCTATTATATCACTTATTTCAGTCTGCTGTACCTCAGACTTGTTATTATGGTTAGATTAAGTTTATTTTATTTACCGGCCCCCAACAGCATCAGTTAAGCATAAAACAGTGGACGTTGGGCGAGTTCTTTAATGCACAGGAAAGGTTTATTGCTTCCTAAAACATGCAAACAGCTGTAAAAGAAATAATCTAATTGTCCATATAAAGTAATCATACAGAATTACATAAGTGTTAGAGATAAGACAGCTACTGCTTTTTCTGCTCTGAAAGTGTGAAGTTCACTTCACCGTGTGTGTTTATATGTGTGTTGTTTGTGAATTACTTCCATTTGAGGATTTCCCCTCTTAACACATGAACTCAAAGACAAAGAGCTTCTACAGTTGAGATATTGTCAAATTTAAATCACCTCAAACTTTATGAGCTCAGGATTAATCTGTCACTGTGTCAGGTTTTAGTGACTCATGACAGTTTATTTTTGGTGAACATTTCAAACCCTCACTTTATTAATACTTAACACTGTAAGCTGTTGCAAACCTGCATGAATCATTCTGCAAATGAATAATGCACCTTTAAAATGTGAGGCAGATCCACAGTGGGCGTCTGTCTCAACCCTCTGTCACACACACATCTGTAGACTCTGACTCACTGCGCTTATGGGACAAAAAAGAGAGAAACAAACTCTATTTGACCTGTTTTCCCAGATGCAAAAATCTGTAAACTGTATAAATATCAATTCAAGTCAATTAAACTTTTCATCTTTATGGAGACAGATTCTATGCACTGACATTTACATTTGTATTTCAATATGACAGTAAAATAGAAACTGTTAAGGAAAAAAAAGTTAATTCAGTTAGAGTTTTTTAACCCAATAACATATCTTATATTAGAGGTTAAATGTTGATATAACCAAAAACATGATTAATCAACTTGACTACTTGCCTTTGAAACTGTAAAACTACTCAACATCTCAGTTAAACATAAAAATATATGAATAAACAAGTCTCTAAACATTAAAACCAAAGTAACTCATCAAAGAACTTGTGACAAAAGTAAAACAAACAAACAAACAAACAAAAAAAACTAGGATATTCTTGGTTTAATTTGATTTTTTTAAGCCTTCAGAGTCTGTAAATCCAGGTTAGAAGCCTAATATTTGCCATCAGCCACTATTAGTTTTCACCATTATTTTGTAAATCATGCCATCACTACAGAATAATCATGTCAGTATTAAAATATTCTACACCCTCTGCCCTTCGACCCATATTCTGAATAACGAAACATCCTCCTCTGCACAACCTAAAGAGGATCCACAGAGGCAGGATCCCACATCCAGACGGACTGTAATCTCACATCATGTTCCACTGTCCTGTTCAGACTAATATCTGGTGTTTCATAACTTTAATCCTCATCTGTTATGCAGACTCTTTAAAAGAAGGACAACCTGTGGTCCACTTCCTCATTATGTAACACTTAAATACCATATGAGAGATAAAACATTAAAGCGAGGGTCATCGACCTTTTTGCTGGATTTAATATGGGATTACAGATTGCATCACTGAATATACTCATATCACAAATTGAAATGAACAATAACAGAAAATCTGATTATGAAAAACAATGGCCAATGGATGACACACAATCAGGGACTAACAGGATCCATCTGACACGATACTGAGACTTGAGCTGACGATTAAATGTCAAACAAGTAACTATTAAAGACATTATTGTCAAATATGTTGACTTTATTTCACTACTGTAGCAAAAGTGTAGTGATTAATTAGATATTAGCAATGTTGGAACATACACAATTAATTATAACTGTTAGTCTTTTGTTAATAAGATATGATGTGTTAAATCCCATTACAGAAATATTTAGCCAAGACACAAAAAATCTAAATAAACCATGTTCTGTGGAGAAAAAAATCGGCCAGATAAGATGTAATGTAAAGATGGCAGCCCATTATTAAAATATTAAAAGGTGTAAAATCATAATAAACCATGAGCTGAGGCCATGAAAAGATTTGTAAAGTACTTAAAGTAAATCTGCAGATATGATAAAACATAAAAATACAAGTCTGTTGTTAAAATAGAGTGCTTAATCTACATAAAAGAAGAGGAACGAGCCACAATGATTTGGAAATAATGACAAAATACGTAATTTCTGTAAGTTTCCGCCAGCTGTTTGGAGGTGAATGGAGACGATTATCATGATTACGTAAAATAATCACAGCTATTTCAAATGATTGTGATACTTATGAGTCATAATTGTAACTGTCCTGTTGCACTCATAAGGAAACAGATGAGGACAAAAAGAATAAAGAACGTGGCTGAAAAGCAGCTCGTCGTCTTCCACAGAAAACCAGCCCTCATCTGTCCTTCCAGAGAGGCTTTCAGGGAACAAAGCCTGTAGATCACACTTACTGTAAATGGAGCATCTACTCTGAATAGGGCATAAATCATGTTATTGCTCATTTAGCTGGGGCTGGCTGAGGCGCTGCGATTGGCTGAGGGGGGAGACGGGGTGGGGTTGGATGCTGAGGGGAGCTGAGGGGTCTGTTACCAGATCTCTGACTGCAGCTGTTCTGCAAGATCAACGCTTCTCAATACACCCTCACATCGTGTGAAGCCGACAGGGATACGAACGGTTAACGTTTCCACCTTCATGAATGTACTTAAGCAGACAGATCAGTTTAATACATGCACATATGCTTCTCAGTGTCCTGGGGTGGACACACAGATGACACACTGTCCTTGTGTTCCTGTTTCTTTATCCAAGTCAATAGGTGGCCATCCACATGCACATATGCGTGCAAAAACACACCAATAAGGAACCAAACCAGAGCAAAAAAAAACCCCACTATGGACAAGATGTAGGAGAAATACATATAGTAAATTGCAAATATCAACCACTGAATTATAAAAAGCTCGCAGCGAAGCAAATCACAGCCAAGTTAGTGTGTAAAGGATGAGTAGGTACAAATGATTCCAGAAAGAAAATGAGAAAACAAGCCAGGTCCGCCTCTTCACTGAATGATTTGTTTATTTGTACCTAATGGGTCTCTCCATTTATGTATTCGCCTGCTCGTTTCCGCAGTTTAGCACAAATTAAGGCACAAAGAAGTCTCCCTGCACGGGGTGCCGATGGCTGGTGATAAAAATGAGATGTCTGCGAGGCTGGGCTTGGATGTGAGCCAACCCATGCCAGGACACTGCCCTCTCTGTTCTGCCATCTCTCAGCACAGTGCAGCTCACAGATCAACCTGCAGTTGGAAGGAATGAAACCTCCAAAAAAAGAAAAAGTACCTGACAAAGGCAGCACGTGTGATAAAAATAATGATCACACTATGGTGTTAACATCAAGAAACAGCTTTAACACTTTACTTAGTGAAATTACATTGGAATGATTCAATGTCATGCATGTTTGTAGGCTGTGTTTTAGTGTTTAATCAAAGTCAAATCTCTTCTTGCAAATTGAGTTTTTGATAAATTATGGGCTTTGTATGGTGCTCTGGAGCAAAGACCACACTCTCAATTATACAAGATGAGGATTTGTGCCTCTGCAGCACCCCTGATACTGTTTTATCTCAAGTAAGACTCAAATTGTGGTTTTAATGTGACTGATAGTTGCAAATTGGCAGTTTGTGCATGCATCAAATCTCAGAGCCTTTTTGCTGATTCCTCTATCAGATATGAATCACTGTGCTGTGTAATGGCCGAGTTTGAAAATGACCCCCGTGTTGCCAGGCCTAATCTCAACATTAATATCCACCCCCTTCTTCCCCGCAAGGAGATAATTATGTTCTGCTGTAATATGAACATAGTATGCTAACAACCCTCCAGCCATTAGTCACCACAAAGCCTCCTCTGGGCTCTGGAGCTGAATGTGAGCACCATCGTCTTGCTTTTCTTTTTTTTTTTTTTTTTTTTTTTGCTCCAAGTTGGACAACAGCTACTTCTGTCCAGATTCAAAGAAAGAAAGCAGGAGGCCATTAATAGTGCAGTGCAGAAAGAGATGGGAAGGGCTTGGCAGGGGCAGCTACTTCTCCTCTTTGCTGCTGCTCCAAATCCATTTGGCCTGGGATCTGCTCACACACCCACAGTCAAGAGGGATTACTGTGGTGCAGACACTGTGAGGTTTGGTGCTAAATCATCATACCTACAGATGTCAGTAAAAATGATAAAGTGTGTGCGAGCTAAATGAGAAGTAGTCATCATTAAAACGCATGGTATTTATGAGTGGATTTGCATTTAAACTGTGCATTTGAAACAGCTGATGGTGCTTCCAAGTCCACTGGGTTGTTCTGGTCGTAACAGAACTGCTACGGCAACAAAAGGGCAGCTTTCCTTTAACCCATAAAGACCCAGTGTGACTTCTGTGGCAGTTCGCAAATGAATTTTCCTCTATATTTACCCTTTCTTAAGTGATTTATCGCAGTTTATTATAGTATTATTCTGTTTATTTTGCATTTCTTCAGTAAAAACCAGGTATTTTTCTATATTTAATTCAATGATCATGTAGATATTCACAAAATCTCAGGGTAAATTCAAAGGTTATTATATCAGAAATAGAGAAAACTGAACATGAAGAGACTTTTTCTGTCAAATCTCTCATTAACTGTACATAAACCCAGTGTGTCATTGATCCAACTCCATGGGTTTTACTGGTGAATCAATGTTGTAGAAGATGACGGTGTTTCCACGGTAACTACCGACTACTGATGACCATGAAAAGATGACAAACTGCATTTTACACCAATTATTGACATGGATTGATAAGATTAGTGGATCAACAAATACTAAACATTTTAGATCAGTAGATGGATGTTTGGGTCTTTATGAGTTAATAACCCAGCGAGGTATTAAATATTTAATTCTTAAGTATGTGATCAGTCATAAACATTTTCCCAAGCATGGAGTGACTTTTTAGTATCAAAACACAAACCCAGCAGTGACATAGAAATGGAGGACGTACAGTAGGTTATAGGTCAGCTCAGAGTGAGGCTGCATGAGGAAGCACTGATTCCAGCAAACACATTAACCTTTAAACACCTTAGAAAAGCTACTAAACATCCAATGATCCTGTAAAGCACATATTATAAAGATAAGAGGTCAAATGCATACACAGAATGGCAAAAATGAGACCAAATATAAGAGCAAGCAAGTCATAACAGCACAATTTAAAGTTAATTTGTTTGTTTCTTTCCCATATTTTCTGCTTGTAACTCATTTTGTTTATCTATATTAATATACCTTATGCATTCACTGCAATAAGGTTGACTTTTAATAGTGCAACTATCATGGGACAGTAGTACAACACCACAGGGAAATATTCTAAGGAGGCACGTGAGTCTTAAACAGACTTGAGGACTAAGTTTTTTTTGTCGTAAAGTCACATTAATAAGTCTGGAATAAGGAAAAACTTACTCAAAAGCGAAGAAGAGGGAGCAGGTTCCGATGATGAGGAACAGGGTCAGGTAGAAGACACCCTTCTGCCGGGCCATCATCACCCTCCCATCACAGCAGAAAGTGTTTTTCCCAGGCAGCTTCTCCCATTTCCGCACCTTTCTTGTTATCATTACAGCCGACATGATGTCCAGAGTCCTTTATTTGGATGAATGCAAAGTGGAGGATTCAGACAATAAGAGGTGATGATGATGAAGAGGAAGAGAAGAAGGAGGAAGAAGAAGAAGAAGAGGGGGTCTTGCGCGCATATATTGGTATTAAACAATAAATCAGTCCATGAGATCCAGCATCCATGTGCAGAAAAAAGCAGACTTACTCAATAATGTTAGATATTTGCGCACAGGGTTAAAGCTGGGGATCATTTTGTCGCAGTCACATCATCAATATTTTCCAATCCATATTATTCCCGTTGTACCGCAGCATGTCATGTCCACTGTGAAGCTCCCACGTTGCTCAAACCACACACAAACACACAATCAAAAAATCCCAATCCTTTTGTTTTTGTCCGGTGGAAATCAGGAGCAGATCATCCGAACGCTTGCGGCAGATGTTTCCCAGCGGACGCAGAGGAATCCAGCCGCGGCTGTTGCGTCGGGAGCGCGGACCTTGACCGGGTGACATTCATATCATCTCGATAAATCATAAACGCCCTCCTTGATCACCAAACCCGGACTATGACCACACAGCTGGACGTGGATAATAAGTCTACATGTGCAGGAAAAAAATCAGACCCAAACCAGGCCGAATGGAGCCGAGCGCGTAAATGTTTGATGCGCGTTTTTCCCGCAGATAGCAGCTCCTGGTTTTAGTCAATGGCAGCAGGAAACACGCCTAGATTGAAATGTCTAATCTTAAAGGGGCAGGACAGGTGGAATAAAAACGGAACAAAGAACCAGAGACTTCTCTGTGGATCACATTCATATAATAAATGCCTCTTGTGTAGTAAAACCCCAGGGAAATAGAATAATGATCATTCAACTATTTATTCATCCACCTGTAGTTTAATAATTAAGCATCCAGAATCAGACTGCAGAGGTGGACACTAATGTGTGCCATCCACATGTATTTGAATATGGTTTATTTATTGCTTCAGATCTAGTAAATATCAACAGGGATTTGGGGCCCCATGATAATAATATTAAAAGTAAATAAATAAATAAATAAATAAATAAATAAACTTTGGGCCCCATTATTTCAATGCTACAAACTCTAAAAATTTCAAATCAAATTCAAATCAAATGTATTTATATAGAGTCACATCATAACAAAAGTTATCTCATGACACTTTACATTTAGAGCTGGTCTAAATCAGACTCTTATGCCAATTTGATAGCCTATAAATAAATATGAATATAAATAAATAAAACACTGTACAGGTATGGTTGAATAGATTTCACAATTTTATACAAAACTGATGACAAAAGTGTGAGATACCTTTTACATTTTAACATTTTTAATGGTAACAGTGTCAAATTTTACATTGATTTACAAATAGCTATAAAATATACTTTTACTTCTTGGATGGAAATAAATGCATCTTCATCATTATCTGTGACGCTGTTCTTCAGTTCTTTCTTCACTTACTCCTGGAATAAAAGTGTCACCAACACATGGGAGAGGCTAACTGGATTTTATACACAACTAATGCAAAGAAACAATTATGTTTATTAGTACTTTGTGAAGAAAACATTCTGTTATGATGACAGGTTAATACATTTTATTAAAAAAAAAAAAAAAAAAAACTATTTTCTAGGGGCCCTTAGAATTGTCATCCCTTTTTCCCCCTTCTGGCATAATAAGGATGATACAAGGATGCAGGGATGTTTTATTCATCATTGATCATGCCAGAAGAACGAATGGACAAAATGCAGTGCTAAGGTCTCATAAATAATAAATAATCTAAAATCTGATATTCAAATCAAATTAAAAATTAAGAATGATAAAGTGTTAGGTTGTTTTACATGTCCTGACCATAAATATATCATCTGGTTTGCCCCAAAATAAGACTTGAAACTGGGGAGTAATAATGAAAATAATGACCTGACAGTAACTGTGAAAATGTTAAATTCTATTACTTTTAATATCAGTGGGTTTTTAGACTTTACTTTATTTCTTCATATCATTTATATTTAAAAACAAAGTACAACTGAACAAAATAAATGAGCATGCATATCTGCACATTACTGTCTAAACATGGAGATAAATTACCAACCACATCATGATAGTGCTGGACAACACAGGCAAAAATGTTATCATGATAAATACTTAAATCAATGTATCATATCAATATTTATCATGATTAATGTCAAATCATTGTTTCTTTAACTTCTAAGACTTTTATTTTATTATTACTTTGATTTTTAATGCTGAGTGAAAGTTAAACCATGTGCTTTCAAGTGATTTTAAACTCTTCTCTATAATGAACAGTTTTATTGCAACTATATCACAATAACTAAAATGTTTCATCATAGGAGACATTTTAATGTGTAAATTGTCAGAAAAAAACAGCTTTTATAATGAAATGTCTTTGTTTGTTATTCTTTTGAATGAACTTGGACACGTGTGCCTGAATTTAAGTTGATTAATGTGAATGTTACTGTGTTCAGTGACTTTTTTTTTATTTTTTTACCATTAATCTAGTCATCATGCTTAAATAATTCAGTCAAAAAGCTGTTTTTCACCTGTGAAGTGGTGTCACATGTGTCTCTGAATGTCTTTTAATGTGGAAACACACTCACTCTTCTGCAAAATTAATTAATCAGGAAACCTGTGTAAATGCCACTGGCAGTACATGCTGTTAATGCTATTTTTTGTTATATTTGAAGTCACTTTTGGTTCAGTTTCATGGTCATCAACATTATCAGCAAACTAAATACAACAAAACCCTTATTTTCACCAAAAAATGTAATGGATACTATTAGAGTAATGGTCGTAAATCACTTAGAAAATATTTGATGTAAAAAAGAATTTATTTGGAAGACTAAAACATCACATTAAATGTAAAATTTGGATTTTTTTAATGAACCAAATGAAACTTGTTTGACACCTGATCCTGAAACAATATGTTAGAAAAAAAAAAAAAAAAAGAAGCAGTATCAGACAACACAAAGTATGTTTTAGGTCTTTGAGGTTAATATTATAGAGGATTAAATCTTTATACAATTACCACAAGCTACAACTGTTCATATTTGACCTAAAATGTATACTTTGTGCCTCCAATAGAAAAGTGACAACTTTAATTCTATAGAAAAAATGTCCAAAGTGCGAACATCCTTTTAACGTAAGGGAGTATTTTTACCCCGCCCCCAGAAGGGGAGGCAAGGGGTATTGTCTTTGTTTGTTTGTTTCTTTTTCTGTCTTTGTTTGTTTGTTAACTCTCTAGCAGCAAAACAATTGGTTGAATTCATACTAAATTGGGTTTCTATATTGCCAGTGACCCAGAATAGATCTGACTACATTTTGGCAACAGTAGGTCAAAGTTACATTTTTTATGAATTTTTAAAATCTTTTTTTTTTCCCTTTACTTATAATGGGTGACATTTCACATGTCTGTAGCTGCAAGACTATTGGTTGAATTCATACCAACTTGGGTTTATAGATTGCCAGTGATCTAGAATAGATGTGGTTACATTTTGAAAACAATAGGTCAAAGTTCAGATTTTTTATGAATTTTTTAAAATCTTTTTCTTCTTCCATTTACTTATAATGGGCAAAATTTCAACTGTCTATAGAAACATCAATGTTGTTTCAATTTACTTCAAACTTGGCACATATATAGAGGCAATTGGTTTGCGGACATCAGCACACGCATAGACATGATGACATCAGCTGGATCGATGCCAAAATAAGCTACAATACATGTGAGGGGTGGGGTTTGTTGTACCTGGCACCAGTTGTTAAGTCTTACACTGAATATAACTGAATGGTTTTGAGTTCATCACTAAAGAACAGGCCTACATTATTACTGTTCAACTCCACCTTCAGCTTAAAGTCTGTGTGTTTGCTTGTCCCGTTGTATAATTGTCCATTCTGACTCTGTTTAAGTGCAGACATAAAAGTGATACATATGATGGTTCAATATTAGCTCAGCTCAGTCACGCACCTGTAATCGCCTCCTTGTTTTTACACAGCAGCAAAGAGACGGCGTTGTATCAGACACATCAGACTAGACCTCGGCCATAAACGCCCCACGAGTAAACCAGCCATCCTTCACTTTCAGTCTGTCCTTAAGTCAGAGAACGGAGGTAAAAAAGCTTCTGCTCATCCCCGTCAGTCAGACTCTCCTCCAGCAGAGGACATTATTAATAAATGACCTGTCTGATGCTGCTTTGACCAACCTGCCATTAAATATTCTCATGGCTGCAGACAGATTAAAGCCTGAATTTTAATCCTGGAGCCACTTCTCATCACAGAAAGAGACATCAGAGGGAGAAGAGGTGGGTTGATTTTAATGCCTGAAGAAAGGACAGAATGACAGATGTGGTTAAAATAGAAGAACAGATAACTTTAACCCCAAGAGAGAAAGGTATAAAACAGTCAGAAGTAGGACCATCACACCAACATCATCACTAAAACACAAGTTAATTATTCATGTCTTTTTAGAGTCATTTTATAATATTCAAAAAAATAATTACACCAAATATAAATTACCATCTGAAATCAAATAAAATGAACTCAATGGCAGAAAAAGAGCAGGGACATCCTACAGTTGTGCTCATATGTTTACATATCCTGACAGGATGTGCATGGAACAGTCTTGGATGTTCTAACATGACAATGACCCAAAACATAAGGCCAAGTCGACCTGTCATTGGCTACAGCAGAAAAAAGTGAAGGTGAAGGTGAAGGAGTGGCCATCTCAGTTTCCTGACCTCAATATCACTGATCCACTTTGGGGAGGTCTCAAACATGCAGTTCATGCAAAAAAACCCAAAATCTTAAAGGAACTGAAGGTGTTTTACCAAGAAGAATGGGCAGCTTTACCATCTGAGAAAATAAAGAGCCTCATCCACAACGACCACAAAAGACTTCAAGCTGTCATTAATGTTAAAGGGGCCAATACAGAGGATTGAGAACTTGAGTATGTCAACTTTAGATCAGGGTCATTTGGATAGTTTCTGTTGTCAGTATGATTTAAAAAGAAAAAACACATTTGTTTCATAATAAATGGCTTCGCCCAACCACTCGCCATGAGTGAAAGAAAAGTTTTTGTATTATCGTTCATATTCTCTGAAAAATGGCCAAAGAATAATAAATTCTCCTAGGGTATATAAACTTATGCGCACAACTGTATATAACAATAACTTCATGTATGTGTAGAATCTTCCTTTACAAATGCCTCTTTTGTACCTAGGAAACAAAGATTATTTTCATTATAAAACATCACAGTGTCTTTGCACAACAACAAATTCAATCACACAAATTCATGAACCAACACAACGGATATTGCCATCTTTTTTGCTGATGGTGATTGTTTGTCATCGAAGCTAATACTGGTTGATACTGATATTTGGTTGATATGTGTGTACCTTTACTTTAAAAACATATCTCAAGTCTATAAGAAAATGTTGGGATTCATATTTTGCATCACAGAAAACTAAGGATAGGTCATGCTTTTCCTCTACAACAGTACATAAACACAAATTTGACACACTCTGCCTTTCCTGGGGTATATCTAAGAGTACTTCATCTACATATTCCAATACATCTAAGTAGAATATATTGCAGTTTTTACTCGACCACATTTGTCTGACAGCTTCAGTCATGTCTCATATTACAAACATCCATTCCCCTCTTGTTTAGTTAAAAAATATGTACATACAGTTTTAATTAGAAAATAATAATAAAGATGCAAGGTTTCTGTTGAAAAACATATATCTCCAAATGTGTTCATTTTGAATGTTTAAGATAAACTGAAGGATGATTTATTTATCATTTCAGAAATGTCTCCTGTTTCTTAAGTTAAATAAACTCGTTAAAACGCCCCTTGGATTCACTGTAAAACACAGACAGGGACCATTTTATACATATGACAACAACTACTACTCAGATATGCATATTTTAAGTATATGTACAATGCACATATTTTGCTTCCCATGGAGGATTTTCAGAGAGTAGTATTTGGATTTAGTTAGTTTAGCAGATTTAATAAGAAAGACTTTTTAAATCTTCCTGTTTCTTCAACTCTTACACATTTTTAACAGTTCTTTACAGTAGCAACATATTGGTGATTTTAAAACAAAAAACAGAACCAATACTGCAACTATGGGCCAGATGTGCCAGTGGAAAATACATAAGAACCACAGTGAAATAAATAACAATTATTTATGAACGTTTGAACATTTTGATAGGACTTTATACCCACATGTTTCATTGCTGTAAAAATGCACAGTCTATACACAGAATAAAATCTTTAAATAAAAACTTTTAAAAACATCTCATCCATCATAATGAGTGTATATCCTACATTACAGTGTATAGTTTCATCATTTCATAAATGCACCAGTCTTTTTTTTATTTTAATGGAAAAGGTTAAAACACCAAATAATTATAAATAGACTGCCATATGGTAATCACAGTCTGGCAAAATGTAGAGGGGACTTGGAGACAAACCAACAGACTCTTTTTATTTTTCTAATTATATATTTAATTTTTCGTTTTTTTCGGCTTTTTTTTTTTTTTTTTTTTATTCATTTCATTCGTTTGAGTATTTTTGGGCTCTTTAGCGCTATCTGTCGGTAATGGTGAGTACTGTATCTAAACTGTCAGTTACTCTTTCACTCATAAAACAGTACTTTTTAAAATAAACTCGAGTGAAAATTAAGACAGTTCAGTCTATTGATATTGTAAAATGCTTTTTATGGATATAATACTAAAATGAATACTATGTAAATCTACGAGGACACTGCTGTGCAATAAAGTTTTATTGTCAATTGTCCGTCCGGTTCAATAGTCCGACTGGAAACACAAACACGGTTTGGTCAAATTGAGACCTTCGAAACTCAAAAGCTGAAGCTGTTTGATGTTTTTTTTTTTTTTTTATTCTTATAAATGGATAGTGTGCCGTGTCTTCGGGTATCGCAGTGCCATGCACAACAGTTCAGGTAATCTGATATGAAGTGTGTGAACAGGAATCAGATCAAGTTAGCTAACTGTTAGCATAGCAACTGATGAACTAACGACAACTGGGACAGAAATGACTGAAATCTATTATGTCGGTACTGTTACCATGTCATTTTATTTAACAGGAAATGTCTACAGTCTGAAGGAGTTCTGGACCTGAGTTTGTGTTTAGTAAAGGACTCGGATGGAACTGTTCTTCTTCCCATCTTACCCTCTGGTTTACCACATCTGGACCTGCAGCAGCTCAACACCATGGTCCCTGATAACAGAACCTGTGAAGTAGTTTGGACTCAGGTAATGAAAGCTGAAGGTGCAGAAAAACACCAATTAGGAAGTTTTCCAGTACACTACAGGGTCTTTACAAATCATAAACACACTTGATCTGATTTCATGTTTTGATCATGCTGCATATTTTGTCCTTATCCCAAAAACACCCTTTCGTGATACACAGCATGTTGAGATGTTTGAGCATCTAAATTGTATAGCTACTTTTTCATAGTGAAATAGAAATCTTTTTTGTTTTGTAATTAAATGTGTATAGTTAGCCAGCCTGAAAACTGGCACGGAGTTAAACAAGTAATATGTACAGTTAATATTGATCATTAAATTATTATACGTTTGTAACAAGCTAAATCCCAGGACATAGTTTCTCATATTTGACCTCAAACATATCCACTAAGTTTCCAATAGAAATGTGAAACCTTTAATTTAGTGTCCTATCAATAAATAGCAGATGTTGGACCAAAAAGCTAGATTAAGTAAAATTTTTACAGGCTTTAGTTTGCTCTAATGTCATATTATATAAACCATGTCATTTATGACCCATTAGGCCATGTGTATGCAGTATCACAGTAAGTTTTTGAAATATGGTTTCCTCAGAATTAGCTTTTTTGTCCTCATTTGCCAGAATATTAGTAATAAACAAATAAATGACAACAGACAGGCCCATATAGAGACAATTTAAAAGGAATTAAATAGATTTTAAAAAAAGTCAGTGTGTATTTGATATCCATAGTTGACCTTTATTATCATAGACATCTTTGGATGACTCTACTCAGGCAAGGTCAGGGTAGTTTAAAACTAATGGGGCCCTCCACTGTTGTAGATAGAACTTAAGTTTGCCATGTATTCTTCTATATTTGAAGTTGACCTGACAGAGATTTGATGTTGCTTCTGAGCTTCTTTCTGAGCAAATATGAATTGTTTGCTGAATTATTTCCCTAATATTATTTTAAAAAGATACAGATGTAATATTTATCTATAATGTCTAGTTTAGGAGCAGAAAGGGAGTGACTCCTTAAGGTCTCATGTCTGTCCTGATTTCATCACAGGCTCCTCTGCAGTCCAAGAAGAGAAAAGGACAGAGAAGTTGTATTGAACTAGAGGAAACTCTTCAGGAGCTGTTGGAGTGTCATGGAGAAAGATGGACAGGGGAGTTAAAGCGGGACATCCCTCGCAGCTTCCAGAGGCATGGAGACCTGGTCCTACTTGGAGATAACTGTTTCTGTTTACCGCTTTGGAAGAAAATGGGTATTTTCCTCAAATTTGACCTCACCTGTAATTTGTGCAAAGAAAAGTTGAATTCATCCAAGTTCAGTATCAAAATTTCTGCTTCAGAGATGCCCCAGCCAGCAAATCAGTCTCTAGATGTCAGGGAATGTGCTTGTTTGGTTCAGTCCCATGAAAAATATCTAAGCATTTTAGATTTTGAAAGTCATTATTCATTTCTTTTTAACCTTTATTTAACCAAGAAGGACTCGTTGAGATTTTTAAAAAGCAGTACAGTTAAGAGTTAGACAAGGTTACAAACATTTACACTCACATGTCATATAAATTACATGATAATAAATAAACCACAGAACCACTACACTGTAAATACAACTGAATAAATGTACATCATAAAACTGTCAATATATACTGTAAGTAAATGAAGTAAAACAATTACAGTGGTAGGATTTTGCCTCCAAGTCCATTTAAAATCACCTTTAATGTGTCCAAAGAGTCCAGCTCCTTACATTTCAGGTAATTTTGCAGATTATTACAAGGAGTGTCAATATTTGTCAGATTGACTGTGATCTGATTGTTTTTGTACGCCATTCTGTCCTAATGCAAAGTGAGCAGTTGGATGTTGTTGATTAATTGATTATTTTCTTTTGTGATGCTCTAGATAATCAGCTTTGGACTGCTGTGGCCAAAGGGCTGGGGGCAAAGCGCCTCGCTAAAATGAGTCAAATATCCAGTGATGGGTTTCGGTCCCCTGTTGTGACGATGCTGCTGGGGGAGCACAGCTGGGTCACACATGTGGACAACGGCATCAGGTCAATATTGGTTTATGTTAATCACCTTCATTTACTTGTGGAAAAAGTTTTGAGCAGATGAGTTGTAACTTTAGCTCGACTGAAAACATTTCCCTGTTTTGTGTTTTCATCTCAGGTATGAGTTTGATGTTACCAAGTGCATGTTCTCATCTGGAAACATTACAGAGAAGCTCAGAGTGGCTGGATTCGACTGCAGAGGGGAGACCGTGGTGGATTTATATGCAGGTAATAAAACCCTGGCAATGCGAGGACACATTTTCCCCCAAAGAAACGCTAGGAAACCTAGCTTCAGCAGTCTGTCACAGAGGTCGACTAATCAGAAAGATTAAATGCCATTTTGAGGTGAATGGATGCGGACACATCTGCAGTGCAGGCAGCCTTGTCAGAATCAGTCAAAACAAAGAGAAGCACAAACACCGGGCCTCGAGCAGGAACCGCTTATCCTGACAACACATTAACCATTTTATGAATTTTGAATTTTTTCACATGTGTAATTAGTTTGCGTATTAAGTAGGTGTATTAAGTAGGTGCTCTGAATTACAATTCAGAGCAAGAAAATCAATCTTCATCATTTTTTTACATTCCATTTAACACAACATCATCAAGTTCAAGAGAATTATTTATGCAGTTTTCTGAATTAGGAGATTTTCTGAACTTGATGTGACAATCATACTAAAAAGTAACAGAAAAGATTCAGATAACAATACAAAAATATTCTTGCACAAGACCTATTTTTAATTGCTTATATGCAAGTTTATAAATGTATGTTCTTCAAAATCACGGTGACATCGCTATCTACTGATGAAAGCTGTTGTGAAGTGTGCTAAACCTTTGATTTTCATTCATGGTTAGTTTTTTCATCAGTCATCAGTCTTGTTTTTGATTATATTAGAGCCTTTATGTAGTTGATACATTACAGGCATAATGCACTGTATATTTTTATAAAACAAACAGTGCAATTTGTCTCATTTGTTCGTAGTGACAGATTACACAGTTTGTACTTCATCAAAAATTATATTTGTTAATGGCCACCCTGCTCTACATAATTAGCATAAGCCACTGAAAAACCCCTAGTGGTTGACTATTACCCTGTCATGTATAGCTGTCTTTTAGGGTTACAACATATTTACTGGGGATTTTTTGTTTTCTTTTTGTGAAATTGTAATAATGCCTCCTGTGTCACTTTTACTGCACTCTTCTGTGATGTTTCAGTATAATATAAATGATGGTATTTGCTGCAGGAATTGGATACTTTACTCTACCGTACCTGGTCCATGCGAGGGCGGCTCATGTTCATGCCTGTGAGTGGAACCCGGACGCTGTTGAAGCTCTGCGGAAAAACCTCAAAGCAAACAGAGCGTCTGAGCGCTGCACAATTCACCAAGGAGACAATCGACAAGTAAGATATTTACATGTGTATTCTTTAGTGTTTAAGCGGTAAATGTCATTAGCACAGAACAACAACATAAGCTTTGTCTTTTTTTAGTTATTCCTTAATTTCATACAGGGTAGAAAAGATGACTTACGCCCTCTAGTGGCTGTGATGGTAACAGAAGAATCACTGCTGCACCTTTACATTTCAGACAGTGGTGGGAAAAGTATTCAGATCCTTTTACATCAGTTAAAGTACTGATAGCATGCTGTGAAAATACTCCACTACAGGTGACTGTCCTGTATTTAAAAACCTTACCTATGTAGAAATATTTAAGCGTTACCAGGAAAATGTACAAGCCCATGTAAAAAGTAGTTGGCACAATTTGGAAAATGCAAGTTAAAAAATGAAATAGCGATATTAAAGTTTATATTGAATCAGATTTTATTGTAGATGGTATATAAATACACATCCAATGCATTCAAGAAAAAGACTTCAATATTTTCCACTGTGTAATGTTTCTTTTCACAACATATACACTCAGGTAAAATGTTGTCCTATTCTTCCTGCAAACTTGAAGTTTGAAACTGTGCAGGGTCTTCATGGTCACATTTTGTGTTTCAATATGAGCCACATAACCTCTACTGGGGACAAGTGTGGCTGCATCAGGCCAGTGTAGTACTGACACCATTCTTCTTCACCCTTGGCTTTGTAATGGCTGCAGAATGTGGTTTTGCAATGTCTTGTTGAAATATGCATGGGTGATTCACTTTACTGTTGCGTTAATGTGTATTACATTTGACTGCTGTAGATGTTATGTCAATGCTTCATGAGCCCAGAAAAACAGACCTGTTTTCAGCTTTGTGGTGGTGTATTTTCCAGATGATCCAAGAGGGTTTGTCTATAGTTTATGTAGTTTAAGGAGGAAAGGAACATTACATCCTTCCCTCATGACAAACATCAGAATGCACATTTGCAGATTAGTGATTTTCACTGGACAGGAGGGAGATGAAAACTGTAATCTGAAAAGAAATTTAAGTAGTCAGACAAATATAGTGAAATAAAAACTAGAATATTTACCTCTGAGTAGTGACGTTGAAGTATAAAGTTGCAGAGAGTGAAAAAATACTTGAGAAGAAAATTTGTACCTAGACTACAGCATTCAATTTTGCAATCAGATATTTTTGTCATAAATGCAATAAACTTGAACCACCCATGTTTCAACATTCTTTTTATTTTTATCTGTAACTGCACAATGTGTTTATGTAAGACAGATATTGAGACAGATGTGTGATTCTTCCCAGCTCCAGCTGTGCGACGTCGCAGACCGAGTCAACCTGGGCCTCATCCCCAGCTCTGAGGACGGCTGGCCTGTTGCTTGTCAACTGCTGAGGAGATCGACCGGTGGCATTTTACACATTCACCAAAACGTCACATCACCGTTATCGAACTCATCCGTCATCCCACAAGTCAGTGATGCCACCCAGAGGGTTTCTGGGAAGACGGCAGACAGAGATGCGTGGCAGGCCTGGGCTGATGACACAGCACAGCGGTTCACCTCTTTGTTAAAGGACATCACTGGTTCACCATGGAGAACCAAAATCCAACACATAGAGCATGTGAAGTCCTACGCACCTCATGTTCATCACATTGTCCTGGACTTAGAATGCAGACCATCATGAACACAGACAGTGGGTGCTGAGTTCACAGATTATCACCACAACCAAACAAAAAAGAAATGAATTTCTGAGTTTTGCCTCCTTTTTTACTTATTTTATCAGTCTGTGAAATCAGCTGTTGCAAAGATTTGTTTTTTTCTTTAAATGCTGTTTTCTTTTTCTTTTTTTTTTTTTTTTTAGAAACACCCAACCCTATTCAAACAACATCACCTGTGTTGGCGCCCAAATTTGGTTGAAAAAGTACTAATTTTCCATGCATCATGTTTTCAGGACCTCTTATAGAATTGGAATTAAAACTTAAAAACCACAGCTCTTTGACAGTGACATCACTTTACTATGATTAATCAAAATGATCAATTTCTGTAAGATTCATTCATTTTAGGCTTCAAATATGTGGTTCAGCTGTAATGGTCAACCTAGAGGACATGGATAATGGCAAATTTTTGTACAAACATACTCTTAAACTTAAAGAAAGAATCAAAATACTTAAGAGCAAAAACCTCTGAAATGCTCATACTTCTTTACAGTGAGTTGGGATTTACTGTTTGATTAGTGTGAAACATATGCCTTGGCTTTCATCAAAATCTCATCACAGCCTATCATCCAAATGCCACAGAAGGAAAATACAGTATAATGCTTTAAACATGTTATCTGCAATCATCTCTATCTGTAGTGTAGAAGACATTACTTTTTTCTACAAATATATTTATGTTTTTTTAAATGTTACACAAAAACAACATAACACACTTAAACATTACAGCAATCCCAGTAAATCCCCCACTCCCCCAACAGCATCATACTGTATCTGTCAGTTACAACCTAACTGTCTATACAGATAAGTCTGTTATAGAGGTAGACTGATATTGATTTTTTTTTCAATATCGGCGATTGGCCTTAATTTTTTTTTTTTTTGAAAGCCGATACTTGATCAGTACTAAAAATGTTATAAGATATTTGATCAGGCAACTGTGTGGGCAGCACTTGAAGTTCAATAAATGTTAGAAGAGTACTGTATAATTTCATTTATATTGCAGAATAAAAATTTGAATTATTATCTCAGTTGTATTTTACGGTCAGTGTGCTTTTAAAAAAAAAAAAAGAATCTGCCTTAAATATCAGCCTTAAAAATCGGTTGTACAAATTGGCCATTGGCTGACCAAATTTTTTGAAATCGGCATGGCCTTAGAAAAACCCATATCAATCGACCTCTAGTCTGTTATAAATTGTAGAAAGAGTGTCCAGATTTGATAAAAGTCCTCCTTTAAGCCTGATAAGCCAGTTTGTCCAATGCAAGGATACAAGACATTTGTTTAATCCTATAATTCAAGTGTAAGTCCTTGAATGTCCGTCTG
This sequence comes from Sphaeramia orbicularis, assembly GCF_902148855.1. NCBI lineage: Eukaryota > Metazoa > Chordata > Actinopteri > Kurtiformes > Apogonidae > Sphaeramia > Sphaeramia orbicularis. The sequence goes on from NC_043966.1 coordinate 22,512,472, forward strand.
TTTCTGTTTTAAGAAATAACACACGACAAGCCAAAATTCAAGTTTTCTTTTTCTTCTGATTTCTTGAAAATGCTCAGGGAAGATGTTCAAAATACACAATTTCACATTCACAAGAATAATCAGAATCAGAAATACTTCATCAATTTCAGAATGGGAAATTGTTTGTTGCAGCCTACAGATCAAAGAGAGGACAAAGTGCATAACAATAGTCATACTATTAATGTAGAAATTAACATGAGGGTCTTTCCAGAAGTACTCAAGTTTGTCGCAGTCCCACATACAATGAAATGAAGTGGCTGTTTCTCTGTTACCTTTTAATAAAAGTATCGGAAAGATGAAGTGATACATGTTGTAGATATCCATTTGTACTGTAACAATGTTTATAGTTTGTGTCTGGGCTATGAGATGGACACCCTCCCAATTCCTCTACACAGATTTCTGTTTACAGATCACTTTTCCATGCAGACAAATGAGAACCTGCCAATAGCTCTTGATAAAACCTTGATGGGAGACCAGGAACATGGATCATAGTGATACTGTCAATAGTGGACAATAAAGGTTCTGATGTTGCAATTACTTAAGGATAAATATGAGCTTCTTGAGTTGATGATCCAAAATGTTTGCGGAAATAAGCACAAATTATGATTTTATTAAGATTAGATTTAGAGAAGCACAGTGAAAGACTCCTTGTTAAGAAGATGGTTCATTGTGATACTGACAGTACAGGATGGTAAATGTTAGGATGTAGACTTAATGATAAATATAAGCTGCCTCAGTTGGTGATGCAAAAATTTAGCAGAAATAAGCACAAACTATTACCTTATTAAGGTTAGATTTAGCGGAAGCATCATGAAAAGACTCCTGCAGTATAACTTCATAAATACCAGACATTTGTTGTAAATGTGACTTTTGTTTTGATAATGGTTCATTGTGATACTATCAGTGGAAAAGTAAAGGTTCTGATGTAGACATTAATGATAATATAGCTGCTTTAGTTGGTCATGCAAAAAAAAAAAAAAAAAAAAATCAGCAATAAGTGTAAATTCTTATTTTATTGAGCAGGCATACTATAAAAAAGACACCTGTAACTACCTAAATACCAGAGGGTTATTCCTCAGTGGGATTGTCTGTTGGTTTAGTGTTTTATAGGTCTGATATGTAGTCTTAGTGTCACTTTCTCCAATTTAAATGAATTATTGGTGCATTGAGAGTATTTTACACATAGCAGGAAACTGGATAAACACCATAGTCGCAGGAACATAAATGTCTGGTTTTACTAGTTGAGATATTGCATTATGTTATGTATATAAGTCAACAAATAACACCCATGCACTTCCCGTTGTTCTGGCTTTTCCTCGCTCTCGCAGAAAAATGCAACTTTACTTTTAATGCGCAAAAAAAGCAGCAGGAAAAAAAAGTGTATTCAGCGGTGCAGGTTTTCCTTATCCAGCCCTTGTGCTTTGTGGTAAATAGAGCAAAGGAAATGCACCTGTCATGGAAAATGTGGAGAGGCGCTGGTGCCTGTCTGCTGCAAACTTTCCTTATCTTCCGGTACTTGGGACTCCTCCGGCACAAAGTCAACAGTTTTGGAGACAGGAGGCAAGAAGAACGAGAAAGACGAGGAGGGAATGGTTTTTGTCACAAAGGAAGGTACATACATCCGGCTTTGGAGCTGCTTTTTAAGATATAATTATGTTAAAGGCGGTGCTATTGAGAGCGCTAATTTAATAACGTGGTTTGTTGTGTTTTTGTCAGGAATCAGTCGGAGCCCGTAGTGACTTGAACCACGGTGGGGGAGACACCGACTATTAACAGGTGCGCAAATTCTTCTTGAATTTTTACTACTTTAGTCTTAATGACACCTGATTTTAGTCAGCTTATTATTTGGAAAAGTCGGCATTACTTACCGAGATAAGAGTAAATTAGGCTAGATATTTTTCTTTTCGAACGAAATGAGTAACGTCAGTGCTAACTTGGCGTTACTTTGGCTTTACGTAAGTTACGTTAACGTTTGACCGTTAGACTGCGTTGGTATTATAATTTACCTAAATTAATCCAGTTTCATCAAATTACTCTGTTAAATCTTTAAATTTTATCCTAATTTACACACAATTTAGAATCTGTTACAAGTTAAAAATGCAATATGAAAACTAGAGTTTACTAGTTAATGTCATTAGCTTTAATATCCTCCTAAAACTCAGAGATATGTTTAAGTTCTGTAGGAGATAAGAGTTTCACAGTTTTACCAAAAAATAACCACATACAGAGACGCACACTGACAGGATGTTTTTAAAAATAAATTCATAATATGAGTGGAACAGAAGGCTGCTGTGGCATGTTTTCATCTCAAACTATTATTTAACACAAAAAAGCAGAAACTTATTCTTTCATTGGTCTCAGGAGGATATTAACAAAGAATGTGTAAATAATCATGACAGCCTCTGCAGTATCAGTGTCATCTGGTACAGACGCATGCGCCATTTCCTTGAATGTTTAGTTATATCACACATGTTGCCCTGCAGGTATTAAACTACACTGGACTGGGTTGGCCCTGGCATTCAGACAATGAGGAAAAGAAAGACTTTTGCATACAGTGTCGGATTGCAGGTTTTCCACAAATTAACCACAAAAGAGAATCATTTTCCCCTCACTTAGTTTATTCCTTTGAAGCAGGTCAAATGGAGCATAAAGTCTGAGATGGGAACATGACAGATGAGAAGCTTAAAGTTGGAGGTGGAATACATGGCAGAGCTGGTGAACTCCACCCGGCTCTCTGTGTCCTTAGAGGGTGGGAACCTCACATGAGAGTCAAGCTTATGTTGTTTTTGCTTGGTCTGCTCAAAACAACCTTTCACCCAGGCAAGGGCTTTCTGTGGGATAAATCCTTCACTATCCTGGTTCCCTTTAGTCAGTTTTCATCAGTAGAAAAGCTGGTTGGCTAATTCCTTTCACCAGATGAAATGGAAAATATGCCTAATGGTCAGTCACTGGCTTTGAAGTTATCTAGATTCCATGGTCAGTCATTTGTGACTGATGGACTAAATGGTTTTACAAAAACAGGAGGCAATATTTGCACTCTCCAGAACTATATATTATTAAATATCTGCAGTTAGATCTAAATAATATAATGAGACGAGATGTTTATTTTCTGTTTTCTTTTTAATGAAGCACATCAACCACAGTAGTTATCAGGTGTTGCTGCATTGAAGCTGACAGAAGTAAAGGTCACTTACCAGTCATTTGATTAGTATTTCTACCATGTCTACCTGTTTGTATCTTAATCACATCAAGTCCCATTTTTTTCAACAGCAGAGCCCTCTTTATTTTTCTTTAGAAGTTGTAATAAAAAAAAGACAAGCTGCCTAATAACTGATACTGAGAAATGTTTTCTTTTACTAATAAGTGTAGAGATTACATCTTTCAGTCACTTCCTGATCTTCTGCTTTACCTCCTAGATTAATTTCCAATGTGACAGCTGTTGCTTTTAACCAGTTAAGCTGTGCTGAGGCCTCTGATTTAAAGGCAACAATGCCCCAGGCCGCTAACACAATCAACCTGGGCTTCCTGTCCGACTCTGAGCGGGAGCTGATCCTGGAGGTGCTGCGACGAGACGAGGAGCTGAGGCTGGCGGAGGAGCAGCGAGTGCGGTGAGAAGTACTGTCACTTACGGAAGGTTTTTCCTGGTTCAAAATGAAGCACAAGTCATTGGACTATCATGATTGTTGTGGATACTGTGGTTTGATGTGGCTCCAGCTTCTTACAAACATTGTGTTTTAGCAGCTCTAACAATGATGAAAATGACTAGTTTTACAGTTACTTCAACAAACACTTCTTCAGTTAAGTGGATTCAGAAGATCCAAATTGAAGTTGTCACACATTTACTGATTATCTGTTATCCTATGTTATATCTAATGATTATCTCCACATCTGTGTACAGGTTAGACACATGTCAGCAATGTTTGGAGACCCTGAATTTAAAAAAAAAAAAAAAAGTCACTGCCATGGAGCAAGAAAATTAAAAACATCCTTTCTACTCCAGGAAAATAATGCTTGTAGTTGTGAAAACCTTACATGTGAACCACATTACTGTAATTTTTGATATAAATGACAGAAATCCAGTAAGTGCAGCACTTTTTAGAAATAGTATTCTCTACGAGAACCCATCAGTTTTGTCTAGAGTTGGATTTGGCACAAAATTTGACAGAGGAAGCACCTTTTAACACTGTATGAAGGAAAACCCTGCACCAGAAGATAAACACCAACTGATTCATCATGAGAACCTCTCCTTGTCCTGTATTGTTAATGAGCCTGTACTTTAAAATAATTTACCATTTGTTCTTTAGTTATTTTCTGCTGTGTACAATTTGTTGAAATTATAAGTTTGTTGTCAAATGTCATTGCAGTTATTTGTTTTGTTGTTTTTTGAATACACCCTTGTTGCTACTGCTGGTGGACTTTGAAACTCTACAAACCAACCCAAATATATTATTTGTTCAATCAAAGGGTTTAAATTAAGGGAAGTTAGCGTTATTGTGATATCAACGCTGAAACTTGATATCTTGTTGGAATTGGCATTTTAAACAAAACCCTGCCCTAGCTGCTTGGTGCCAAAAGCATATTTACACTGGAGGCTGTGTAGTGGACAACAAACAAGTCCTACATCTTATCTACATATAGAGTTTTATGTGTTGCAGTGTGTGGTATTTCACTACATAGTATTTCAATGTCATGTCGAGTGATTATATTGCATTTTTAGTTTTCTGAAAGTATGATTTTGAACATTGTTGAAAGAGGTTTGCAACTATAGTTTTAGGCTTTTTTTTAGCAGTGCATAAACCTGATAAATATTAACCTAGGATGTATGATTTAAAGCATAATTGTCCTATAATCCCTAGACATTATTAAAACAATTGTATGACTGTAATTAAATGTAATTTTATGACTCCTGCGGATACTTGCCATTTGCATCCTGTATATTTATGTGAAACCAAGTCTAACTGCATCAGGTTTATGCACTTATGTAACTTATTTTGTCTCAGGAAGCTGAAGACAGAGCTGCTGGATGTGAAGAGGAAAGGAGCCAAACGTGGCAGTGGAAAATACAGTCAGCGTGTTTGTGGTCGATGCCTGGAGCCTCTCAGTTCACTGACTGTGTTCTCCAATCAGTGTAAGATGTGCAGTCACTACGTGTGCCGCAACTGCAGAACGGTCTTATCCAAAGGGTCCTGGTTATGCAGTGTGTGCGCCAAAGAGTCGTAAGAAACTACATTTTACATACCCCTCAATAACTTGAGTAATTGCGTTTCTAGCCATTTTAATGCATCGTGAGGAAAACATTTCAACATTTTTGAAATCTATAGTGTATGACTTGTTACTATTTTTAATTTTTATTTGTTATAGTATCATGAGCTGTTCTGATAAAACTGAATTCAATTTGCCACCTGATAATTTGGTTATGTTAGAATAGCCGTATGTGTATATTTATAAGAGATTTTCGTTAGCAATTAACTGCTACAAAGAGTGCAAGTGTATAGAAAAATATTGTTCATTGTAATAAATTGAGTTCACTTTATTTTAATGACACAGCTTGATGGCTTATTATCCATAACTTCTAATATTCCTACTATAGATTTAAGTTTTAGGCTTGTTCACAACATATTTCTATTGAATTTCAGAGACATAAAGAAAAGAACAGGTGACTGGTTCTACAACCAAAGGGTAAACCGCTTCTGTGCTAATCCTGGACATGACCTAGTGAGAAGCTCACTCAAAAAGAGGCCTCCGCCATGTGAGTACAGGAAGAGGAAGTGGGTATCAACTTTTTAACTAGGAATGTAAACATCTCTCAGCCTCTGCCTAAAATGCCCATGGCCAATGGAATGTTGTCACAAGAGAAAGAGAGGAGAAATATTTTAAAAAGGCAGTAACATAATATCTTTTTTTTTGTGTAATAGCAAAGAAGCGTGAGACGACAGCAGAAGTGCTACTAAGAAATACAGAGTTAAATCCAGATGCTGCTGCTCCTCAATCCAGACAGAAAAACCTGACAGTTAATAAAGGGTGCATCATCTATCTCTCATATATTCTTAGCAATGTTGGTGCAAGTTTTTTTCTAAACATACTTAAGTATTTTGTCTTTTTCTCTCACAGTCCTTCAAGAGAGAATTCAGGATCTATTGCTTCAAGGGAATCGGTAGAATCAAAGGACGACGTTTCTTCAAAGCCAACACCCAGCGACACAGAGTCTGCAGAAATTGCCAGCATAAGTAGCAGTAAAACTGAAACTGAGTCTGGTCGTGCGACTCCTGAACCACCAAGGTATTCTCACCTATTAATCTAAAAAGTCCAAACAACCATGCTGTTAAAATAGAGCTTAGAAATGATTTAAAAGGCCTGCAGAAACATCCAAATAGTAGCCTCAGAGTAATGGGGATGGGAAGAGTAATAATATTTTAAGAATTTGAATACAAAAAGCTGTAGCTGAAATTAGTGTCAGTTAATTTTGTGTTCTAGGAAAGTGAATCGACCACCTCGGTCCAGTCCAGCAGGATCCAGTGTTTCCAATTTGACTCTCCCAGTCAAAGCTGACTCGGAGGCTAACACGGTAAGATGGTTTGTGCCTCCAAAAGTCCTACCATCATTCATTTTCTGAGTGTAACTGTCTGTTTCTATCACTAAAGGTCCAGGAAGTGAAAGAGGTCAATCCAAGCCCAGAATTGGATGTAGACAGACTGTTCAAGAAGAGTGTTAGACGAGCCCCAAAGTCCTCTGGTTAGTATTTGTTGTCAACTGCACTCATTTTTTGCAGTCAGTGGAGAAGTGTGCTTCATGTTTTGTCCTGGTCTGTGTGTCCGTAACAGAATGTGCATCAACGTTGGACCTCCGTGAAGATGAGAGGGATACATCATCCACCTCATTGGGCAAAAGAAGCAAGTCTGTTCCAGGCCTTGATACTCAGGTATGTAGTTTAAGAACACTAACTGCGAAGTCATGCCTACTGTGTCTAATGTTTTAAGAAGTTTTCTTTTTAGATGGAATTAGGAATTGTCCGTCTCTGTAGAACCACATTTTCTCCTTACCTGGGGGCAATATTAGTGTAAATCCTGGCTGTACTCATCCTGCTACCATTTTGTTTTCTTTCTAATATTTTTCAACATCCTCATTCCATTAGGTGAAGACCTTCTTTAAGTCCAAAAAACAGCAGTCATAAAGTAGTTGTAGTAGGAGCAGAATGTTTTCTAGCAATGTTCAAGCCTCAGTTGCCCTTTAAAGGCTTTTGGAGCTATCAAACTGTAACCACCTTTCCTTTGTCATTACACAAACATCCACTTTTGATAACCCAGATCTGTGTCATTTATTTTTCAAATAACATCATTATTAAGGAGAACTTGAGGTCAGGGATTTTATTGCGTGGTTTTATATGATGAGCTTCCCAAGTGTTTTTTCTTATGCCACAGGAAGAAGAGGAGGAGGAGGAAGATATTGACAGCTTGGTTAGCTTTCATAAAAGGACAATGGCTTCAAGCTCCTCTAGTCTGCACAGCACGAAGGTAAAAAGTATTGACATATTTTTACAGCTCACATTAGTCCACTAAAGGCTCTTTGAAGTGTAGCTCATTTGGCCTTTCAGTGCAGAACTGATGTTCAATAATCTCACTGAGCATCTATAACCTCAGGATATCCTCCAGCAAGTTAGGAAGTGTGAAGTCAGTGTGTCTGCACTAAATGTTTCTGTAGTTACTGAAGCGTCAGTGAAGCAAAGACAAGTTACTTGATACCTTTCATACTGTCACATAGGATTTAGTTATTGACTTTTTGTTTCTTTGTCTTGACTCATAGTCTCTGTTTTAACTTCTTTTAAAGTACATATGATTTATGGTTTCTTTGTTGCCATGTTTGTCTGTTTTTTGTTTTTTTAAATTGTGACATGATCTTAAGTAAGAACTGTAGCTGACAGTTTGTTCAGGTCAGGTGTATGTATGTTTCCTCAGAGCACAATGGGCAGCATGATGAGCATTTACAGTGAGGCAGGAGATTATGACACTGTGGAGGCGAGTGGAGACATTATCTTCTCTGTGAGCTATGACGAAAACTCCAAGAGCCTCCTGGTCTTCATTAAGGAGTGCCATGGGCTGGCCTACGGCAATGCCTCCCGGCAGAGTTCAAACCCGTAAATATAAAAACTTGTTTCTTTTAAAATAGTTGGAGCTTTGGCCTTCAACTTTCAGTCTTAGATAATGAAGGCACAGCTTGGTTGAGACTCTTAAACTCGCACATTTTTCTGATGCACACACCCCTCATGATGTTAACACATCTTTGATCAGTGAAGATAAGAGGTTACTGTGTTTACACAGTGTTGATAATCACATCCCAGAGGTGATTACTTGAGCTTCACAGGAAATTGAATGTCAACGGATATTTTTCACAGCACATAGTCAGGAAAAGCAGAAAAAGACATGCAGCAAAATTTGTACTATTACACAAGAAAAACAATATCTCTCTCTCTTTCTTTTATAGTTATGTCAAATGTTATCTTCTACCTGACAAATCGCGCCAGAGCAAAAGGAAAACCACCGTCAAGAGTAACACAGTGAACCCTGTCTACAACGAAACACTGAAGGTGATGGTTTATAAGTGGCATGTCTGCAGTTGTTGACAAGTGTTGACTTAATGACACTCCCTGATTAGTGACCTTGCGCCATGCCTGCTGCAAATATTGACCACACCCACAGAGACCTTTAAGATCGATGTTGACATTGTGGATTAGAATAGCTGTGGTCAAATATTGATTCAGGCCCCAGCTTCTAGCATACAGTCCATTTAAATACAATGACAGATCAAGCCATGGAGAATAAAATAGCTGAATGAATCACATTGTGCCATATTAGCATTCTACACTTGAGCTGAGTTTGAAGATTTTATATAAAGGAATGCAAATTCGAATAAAATCCAATTAATTTCTGTTTTATCTAGAATCTGTTTTATTTACAGCTCCCTCAGCACTTCAGTATGCAACTCATAAGACCTCTGTGCAGCCCTTTGATGTTTTATGTTTTCTCCTCTTCATCTTTCACTAGTACTCCATCAATCACTCTCAGCTCTTCACCCGATCCATTCTGATATCAGTGTGGCATCACGGTCGCCTTAGCCGCAACACTTTCCTGGGTGAAGTAGAGATCGCTCTGGACTGCAGAGACCTGGACTCTCCTCAGGAGGAGCGGGTGTCTCTCATGTCAAAGGTAAATCAGAGATCCTAATGGAAGTAATGTTTGGGAGGAGGAATTGTTTTTGGTCTATTTCATTCTTCAATTGTTAGTAGTGAAGTTTAAGTACCCACCATGTTTCAGTTAAATCTCAACAAACTTTTGATAAGTCATCAAAAAATTGTTTCCATGTACTGGTTCCCAGTGAATAAACAAGGCTACATCATTGTCACAAGAGCAGAGTTACATAGGTTACATTTCACATGACTGTTATAAACAGAGAGGTAGAGCATTATGGGAAAATGCCATAGCCAGTCAGATGGTCAATCAAATGGGAAAAATATTAACTAAACCAAAATTTTCTTGGAAAAGGGCTCCCCTCAAGTGAGCTTGAAAGGATTTCTTCAAAGTTGATTTTCAAATTTTGATGTTTCCACAAACATTTTTTAATTAATCTAATCAAAATATATCAAATATTTTTAAGGAATCATACCTAGTGTGTATTACTTACTGTCATGGCTTCTCTCTGTGCCCATGTATATTATATTTCTCTTGAACAGGCGCCCTCTTCTGTGCCATCTTCAGCTTTTGCTCAGTATAAAGGAGACTTGGTGATTTCATTGAAGTATATCACACCTCAGAAGCCATTATCTGACAAAACCAAAGGTAAGACTATAACAAAAGACGTGAAAATATTTCTCTAGGTATTTGTGCCTCCACATTATGATTGCTTTTGTCTTTTCCTCCCCAGGCAAGAAGGCAGCAAGTGATGAAGGGGGAGAGCTGCATGTCCTTGTTAAAGAAGCAAAGAATTTGATGGCCATGAAAGTAGGAGGCACATCAGACAGCTTTGTGAAAGGGTCAGTCATAAATGGTCACTCTTTTCTTTCCTCTAGGAGCCTCTGTATTTTCTGTCCTCATTCTGCGTTTGTGACTTTGCAGGTATTTGTTCCCATCAAAGGTAAAGTCCACCAAGAGAAAAACTCCAGTTGTGAAGAAAAATCTGAACCCTCACTATGACCACATATTTGTGTACAAGGACCTGTCCCTGGATCAGTTAAAGGGGATGTGTCTGGAGCTCACTGTGTGGGACAGAGAGGCCATGTCAAGCAATGAATTCCTTGGAGGAGTACGCCTTAGCTCTGGAAAAGGTACAAGAAAACAACATGTATAATATAATATTTGTCATGGCTTGTATTTGAGATATAGTCTGGAAGAATTCACAGGTATTTGTTACACAAAAGGGCTTGTGAAACTCACTTTTTAAAGAATATGAAGTAGCAGCTGGTCTGTTCTTTACTGGTTAATTGGTTTTACTGTCAAAGAATAATGATTTTTGTGTAGTTTTTTAAATTACCGTAAATAAGGTTTGTGTTGGTCTTTCAAAAGTTAAAACTCCACTAATCTGAATTTTACATTTTAAGATTAAATTGCATTAACTCATCTTGTGGGACTCTAATCTCTTGTGGGAAAAATTAGTATTGATCACACAGGAAGAAAACAAAACCAGACTAATGCAAACAGTGCTGCCTGTCAACTATTGCAGCAAACCCAATTACTGTGTAACAATGTGGTGCTTTAGAAAACTGCTACTCTTAAGTAATGAGCTGAAATAGTTTTTGTCAATATTACTTGGCTCTAACGTGTGGAAATTTAATTAATTTAACCGAATCTTGCTTTAATGGCTTTAACATTTTCATGTTTTTCCACAGTGTAAAAGTTAAACAAGTGTAAGTATTTCAGCTTTGCTATTAATGACAGACTCTATTATCTTCACCCACCAGGTTGTGTGAAAATAGGGAAGGAGGAAGTGGAGATGGACTCTGTTGGGGAGGAGGTCAGTCTGTGGCAGAAAATGATGCAGTACCCTGACTCATGGGCAGAGGGCACTCTTCCACTGCGCTCCACTATGGGGAAGGACAAGGGCAAGTAAGGACATCCGAGTCAACAGCCTTCCAGCTGTAGGACAAGCTGCAGACTCACAGTAGCTTCAGGACACACCCACTATAGAATACACACTCAAGATGGTTAGGTTTACATGGGTGGATTTGGAGGAAAAGTCAGGGTAGGGGTGTCATCAGTCATGTTCAGACCTTTGAGTAGAGGCAGACACTGAAACCAAGCTGTATGAGACCAATATGAGACTGAGGGTTTGAGATCAATTCCATTTTATAAGTTTATCACATAGACGACCTGCTGAATGCCAAATGCCCACCCACCCCACTCCCCTTTGGGATTCATCTTTAACCCCACCTCCCCTCACTGCAGGCTGATGTTACTTTTACATATGTGCCAAAGCATCTTAACACTAAATTTTATTTCAGGTAGGAATTATATTAGAGCAATGACACAGTCTAAAATGTGTTTCTAAAATTATATTATGTATTTATTACAATTCAGATCATGCACAGCACTTAATATAGAAATGGTGTCATAGTATTTCAACACTTCCTTCGTATTTGTGTACAGCTGAAATGTGCTTGGATGGGGCAGTAATCCATTATTAACTTCCATGAAATGTCTGGTATTGCATCTGAAAGAAATTCTAGTCATTTTAATCTATGCTATTACATTTCCGATGACACAAATGTGTACAAATATTTATATAAAACTGCACAGAAAACATTAATTGTTTTATGTTTTAAATTTGCTTATTTGCATTTATATGTATGTGTGTGTGGAGGTTTAACTTTTATTCATCATTGGAAAGTGATCAGAGCTATGTTTACCTCAAGGTTGCCTTGAATATTCTGTTCACCCAATAAAATCTGAATTAAACCAAATCCTGCTTTATCATCTGAACTGTTACAGCCACATGTTCCATAACAGCCCTCTGAAACAATAATTCTTAGCTTTTATTACCACTATTCTATTTTATTAGTTTTTGGTAGGTTTATAAAAAGTAAATTGTTGACAAAAATAATATACTATACATTGTGTTTTTCCTCAGTTTTCTGTATTTATAGTTCATACTATGTACAGTATTTGTCTGCATTATTCACGGGTGTCTGCTGTTTTTGTTCAGTTGATGACTTAACAGAGGAAACAGTGCTACACTTCAGTGTTATGTAGTGATGACATTTTAACACGAAGAAGTGCTTTTTTCATCCTAATGCTCCTCTGGATTTGCTTAGCACTTGTTTGTCCTCTCTCGTCTTTGTTACTGATGAGTTTATCACTATGGAAACCAGAGAGCTTAACTACATTATTCACAGAAGTCCCTGTGGAGCTCCAGTCGCTCTCGTTCCTCTTCATCCAGCATGAAGCTGTCGATGTAGGAGAACAGCTCATCCGATGCTATGGGGGTAATGAAGCGCTCTCGATCCATTCCGAGCTTGTCGAGCAGCACCATGCTGAAGTAATACCTGGAGATTCTGAAGATCTGTCTGCAAAAACATAATACAAACAGTGAGGAAACAGTCCACTAGTGATGTTCGTTATCACAGATTTTCTCTCTGATCCGATAGTGAGTCAAATTCAGGCTGGTATCGGCAATACCGATCCGATACTGATATTTTGTATAAATACACTTACTGTCTGGAAAATTTGAAAAAATGCATTTAAAATCATACCTTCTAACCTAACTAACCCTAACAAGAAGTATCATTTTATTTTATTATTAGAAACTGCGTAGAGGGACAAGAAATGACTTGGAGCAAAGGCTACCAGAGGAACCAAAAAAGCATGTTTTTGATAGTATTGCATGTGCTTATTGTGTATAAGATAGTCCATATACAAAATGCATAAACAGCTTTCAGTACATACCTAAAATAGAAGCTGTAATAATTAACCAGTCATATCTCTTCAAAATGGCTAGTTTATATTTTAAAGATAATATGATACAAAAATTGCACTAAAAATGATCAGAGGTTTTTAACTTCTGCACATATTCACTCTGGACATTATTTATACTTCACATTGGTTGTGAAGTGGGTCAAAATGATTTGTTATTTTGTTATTTTTAAAATGTGGGTCAACACAAAAAGACGTTTGGGAAACGCTGCTTTAAGTCTGTTCAACCATTCCTTCAGTTAAGGAAACAAAACTGTGGCATTTGGATACAAAGAAGAATTAAAAGTTATCCTACAAATGTTGATTCTTTTACAACAAAATTAAAGACCTCAATATAACTGCATTACAACTTACTACTTTAGTTTTTACATATTTTATTTTTTATTATATTCTTTTAATCTGATCCAATAATTTGCTATGTTATGTTTAATTGCCATCATTTTTATGCTTTGTAAAGTCCTTGCTATGAAATGTGCTTGGCTTGAGCATCAAGTGACTCAAAATGCAAATGTCATTAAACGAGCTGAATGAGTAATGGATGCTAAATTTAGAATTAAACTAAAAATGCAGATTTGTCTAAAGTCATTTTCTTTTTTGTGGATTATATTGCAAAGCTCCTACTTTTTTTCTTTTTACAGGATAATCCTTAATTCTATATTTTTATCCATTTCCTTCATTTAACGTACATCTACTTCAGTCACTCTGTTGTCCTACAATTCCCATGATGCACTTTTACTACCAATTGAGTCTGTCTGAACATGCTGCAATTTTCCAGACTGGAAAAAGTGAGCGATTTCCCCCTACTCAGATTGCACAGAGTGTGGAAAAAGTGTATATCTGTGCCTCTTCTTTGCCCTATATACTGTACGTGTAAATATGTGAACTGTGCTGTGTAACAGTGGACTTAAAAGAACCTCAGTGATTGCAGCTTATTTTATTTTAGGTGATTATGCATGTTAAATGCCACATTAGCACTGCACTGGAATAACAGCCTTCTATTTTTAGTGGTGTTAATGTTTAGGGTGCATTTTTTCCTTTTAAAGTCAACCTAACAGAGGCTCCTTTTTTATGAGGAGGCTCCTGACATTAGAGTGAAGTGAGAGGGAACAGTTTAATGAGACTGAGTTACATGAGTCCATTCAGAACTGCCTGCAGTTTAACCACATGTTCTCTGGAATAACTGTGTAATGATACAACCCACTCTTACCTCAAGCCTTCAATGACTTCAGAGTTCAGTAGACTTTCTTTGATGCGACCTGTCTCACGAGGAGGGGAACCCAGGAGCTCAATCACCGTCACATGTCGAAGGTCTAATCCACAGTCTGCTTTCTGACAAAAACAAAGACAAGACAGAATTTTACACTTCTCAGATACATGACTTTTATTTGAAGTTTGGAGTTTCCTCACTTGTATCATGATGTTCTGCATCTGGTAGTCAGAGTCGGATATGTTCGGTGCAGATACGATGAGCAGTCTCCTCTTTTCATAAAACTGATCCAGGAACGCAGATGTGGTCTTTACATCTGATTTAAACTCCATAGCTGCAGACACACAACGTGACAAGGACATGATACATCTGTATATAACAGTACATACATGCTATATACATACGTTCATATAACAGTTCCCAGTGACTCACCCCCCATATCACACCATGTACATGTGCAACCATGTTGTATTTAATTTATTTATATAAATACTAAATTTCTTATTTTTTTCTTTGTATCTTAATTCTTCACTTGTTTGTGGTTTTTATACCTGTCTTTTTCTTTGCACTTGCTTGTTGTATGTTGCTGCTGTTAACTAAAATTTCCCCAAAGTGAAATAAATAAGTCTTATCTTATTCACTTACTACATTTATATACAGTTGCGGAAAAAATTATCAAACCATCAAAAGTCATCAAAAACAATGGTAATCAAGTTCTAACTCCTGTGTGAATCATGTGACTAAAACAAAAGAAAACATGGAATGCCTAAAAGCACTGTTTTTGTCAGTACAATGCCATAACTATTGATGTAAGAACTGAAGTGATTTTGGTTATTATCAAGAAAACCATGGAAAATGTCTCGATATCAGCTCTGAAATTAAACTCTTATGAGCTATTTTTGTTGTTGTCTTTATATTTGCCCAAACAAATGTACCCTTAGTTGTACCAGGCATTAAAATGAACAAGAAATTGAAGAAAACGAGGGTCTACAGCAATGCATCAAAGTCTATAAACTCATGTACTTGTAGTATCACTGTACTGTAAAAATGTCATATAGTCCTGTGCAAAATTCTTAGTTTGCCATCAGGTTTGTTGTTTTATTGAGATTTTGATGATACATGTGCATCTCTTAATCCCTGTAGCAATATAGTGTATGTGGAAAAAACAGGAAATGCACTACTGTGCAAAAGCCTTTGGCCACAGGTAGGTTTGTTGTTTAAGCAAGAGTAGAATATTTTAATCTACCTATGCATTTCTCAGTTACTGCAGCAAGATACTGAAGTATCCAATATTTAGTGTGATCAGTCTTTGTACTTCATTCATTCATTTTCTGAACCCGCTTTATCCTCACTAGGGTCACGGGGGTCGCTTGGAGCCTATCCCAGCTACTTATGGGTGAAGGCGGGGTACACCCTGGACATTTTGCCAGTTCATCGCAGGGCTGACATATAGAGACAGTCACTCTCACATTCACACCTATGGGCAATTTAGATTAACCAATTAACCTATTAGTGCATGTCTTTGGATGGTGGGAAGAAGTCGGAGTACCCGGAGAGAACCCACGCAGACATGGGGAGAACATGCAAACTCCACACAGAAAGGTCCCACCCCCCGTCGACTGGTGTTGGAATCGAACCCAGGACCTTCTTGCTGTGAGGCACGAGTGCTAACCACTGCACCGCCGTGTCGCCGTCTTCCAGCCAAACCACCCTGAACACGGCTGAGCTCATCTTTGCACTTAACATGTCTTAAACTCTTCTGTGCAGACATAATGACATATACCAGGGGTGTCAAACTCATCTTAGTTCAGGGGCCACACTCAGCTTAATTTGATCTGAAGCGGGCCGAACCAGTAAAATAATAATATAATAATATATAAATAATGTTAACTCCAAACATTTCTCTGTTTTAGAGAGAAAAAAGTACATTTATGTTATGAAAAGGTTTACATCTACAAACTATCCTTTCAGAAGATGTGAATAAC
This sequence comes from Sphaeramia orbicularis, assembly GCF_902148855.1. Lineage (NCBI taxonomy): Eukaryota > Metazoa > Chordata > Actinopteri > Kurtiformes > Apogonidae > Sphaeramia > Sphaeramia orbicularis. Next base: position 22,528,659 of record NC_043966.1, read on the forward strand.
ATGAACAAACTGAAAAAATAAGTGTAATTTTAACAGTATTCTGCCTCAGTTTATCATTTACACATGTACATAATAACTTACAGATCACAGTGGATCTACAAACACACAAAACATTGAGTAACAGGCAGAATATTGGTAAAAATTGTACTTACTTCTCTTAAGACATTTCAGGTTGTTCACATTTGTTCAGGTTATTCACATTTTTTGCAAAATTATACTTTGTTTTTGTGTAAACACATGAAAATATTTACATTTACAAAGAGAAAAATTTGGAGTTGTCATTATTTATATGTTATTATGATAGTATTTTACTGGTCCTGTCCACTTGAGATTGAATTGTTCTGAATGTGGAACCTGAACTAAAAGGATTGTTATTATCAGTATAATTTTTGCATTTCACAAATTCATCCCAAGGGCTGGACTGGACCCTTTGGTGGGCCGGATTTGGCCCCCGGGCCGCATGTTTGACACCTGTGACATATACTTTATTATTCAAGAGGATGTAATTTGCAGCTTCACCACTAAATATTACACATTAAACCTTCTCAATCCATAAAGGAACACTTAATCATTCAGTTTATTGCACACATTCAAGTGATATGTGGATGTTGACAGGAAGGGGATATGAGAAATTGTGGAGTAAAGAAGTGGAATAAATCATACAGTATTAGTAGTAGTTGAATAAAAGTGGTCGCACATGGCCAGACTTATCTCCACACCTTGTTAACACTGTGCCAGCTCTGGAGATACATGTGACAACCTTGATTATAGTTCTGGAATAGGGGTCAAAGGTCTATGGGTTATTTGACTGGTTCTTTAAACAAATCACAAATGTCTCTGGAGGATGCAGCAGGGTTTGCCAAATAATATCAGCAGTGCTAATGTAATTCCAGAAAAGAAAAATGCATGTAAAATGAGGGGTGTCTTTGTCAAAACTTGCCATGTTTAGAGTGTAATTGCAGCTGCGAGTTTGTTGTGAGTGGGATTTTCTCACACAAAGATAACAGAAGGTGAAGGAGAATGCCAATTCAATAATGTGCAACTGAAAAAGTTGCGTATATTTTGGCAGAGTACAGACTGAAGTAGAAGTAATCTGCTAAAAAAAACTAAGTATTCAAGTTAAGTACAAGGAGCTCAGAATTGTGCTCAACTTAAACGCTTTAGTACTTGGTTACATTCCGCTATTGACTGTTACACTGTGCTCACACTGGGGATATTAATGCTCTATTCTAATTTTTGGCTAAAATCTGAGTTTTTTTGCACAGTTGTTGACATAATTCAGATGTGATGGCCATTAGACTTGTGAATAGTCTACAGTCCTGCAGTGACCCACATGGACAGAAGAAGACATGATGTCACATGTTGCACAACGTGTTTATGGAAGTAAAAACAGATCTTGCTGGGTCCCATCTCTTCAAGTGCAGAATAAAGACATCTGTTGCATTTCAGTGATGTAAAAGTCAGATAAAATGCAACACAACTGTTCAGACTGAAATAACATCGTAAATTTGTGTATCCGATTTAGGCCCACATACAGTCGGGGAAAACATTATTAGAACACCCCTTGTTCTCTTCAATTTCTTGTTGATTTTAATGCCTGGTACAACTAAAGATACATTTGTTACGACAAATATAATGATAACAACAAAAATAGCTCATAAGAGATTACCGTATTTTCCAGACTATAAACCTCTACTTTTTTCCACGCTTTGAACCCTGCGGCTTATGCAACGATGCGGCTCAAGTATAGATTTTTACGGGCTACGGGCCTACAGGGGGCGCTCTAGCAGGAATCACAAAAGTGAGACAGACAGGTGGAAGAGGTGATGTGAAGAGGAGAAGTTTTAAGCTTAACTTTTAACAATCATTTTGCAGAAATCTTCATCATGGAAAACACACGAAAAAAATGCATATGATGCAGCTTTTAAGTTAAAAAAAATCAATGTGTCTGTCCAAGAAGGAAATAGAGCTACAGCATGGAAGTGCCATTGAGAGCGACAACGGAAGACAGACTGAAAAGGTGTGTGATGGAGCCTTTCTGAGGATGTTCAACTCTGAACACTGAAGAAGACGACTTCACTGGTTTCAATGCACAGAAGGAAGATGAAGATAGCAATCAGTGACTTTTCTGGGTTTTTTAACAGCCGTGTTGCTGCCGTTTTACCGCTGTGTTACAGGCACTGTTTGGAAAAAAGCAGTTAAGGTATGGAAATAAATATTTAAATAATCTTTCTGTTTACCATCTTTCTGTGTAAATATCCCATGTTACAACGTGGACACCTGCGGCTTAGTCAGGTGCAGCCTATATATGTACAAATATTTTTTTCTTTTAAAATTTGGTGGGTGCGGCTTATACTCAGGTGCGCTCTCTAGTCCGGAAAATATGGTAATTTCAGTGCTGCTATCTAGCCATTTTCCATGTTTTCCTGATAATAACCAAAATCACTTCAGTTCTTTCATCAATAGCTATGGCATTGTACTGCCAAAAACAGTGCTTTTAGGCATTCCATGTTTTCTTTTCTGTCAATTTTAGTCACATGATACACACTGGAGTTGGTACTTGATTGCAGACCCATTGTTTTTGGTGACTATTGATGGTCTAATAATTTTTTTCCGCGACTGTATGAAAGTAGCCTGAATCAGATTTGAAAAAAAAAATTGACTTATACTGTTCAGACTATCATAAAAATATCAGATATGGATTCCATATGGACAAAAAGTCAGATCTGGGCCACTGTTACCTCCAGTGTGAACATTACTTGCTGCAGCAGTTCCATACTCACCGTCACACTGTGCAGGATCTCCATCCCAGCCCCTGTTGAACTGACAAACTCTACTGGACGTGCCTCTCCGCTCGAATCCTCCATCACAGTGGTAGTCGCACGTTGCACCGTAGTTATTCCCATCGGATGAGCAGGTGACGTAGCCGTGCAGAGGTGGAGGCAGCTCAGGACATCTTCTCACTGAAAGGAGAACAGGGCAGAAATCATAATGAATTCAGTTTAATTGAAGTGACAGTAAAAGAGTCTCATCTGTGTGATTAGTTTACCCTCAACACGGATGATGAACTTGCAGGCCGCTCTGTTTCGGGCTTGATCGTACACTTTGTATCGGATGACGTGCACTCCCTCTTTAAACTCACTGCCTGACTCCGGACCCACTAATATCACCCTGTGGAGAGACAGAGAAGAAGGTCAAATGTCTACTTTCCATGTTAAATGCAAACAGGAAGAGAAAGAAAAGGAAAGGAGTGACATACTCAAGTGATTTATCAGCAGTATCCGTGGCAACAGGGCGCTCCCAGTTGACTGTGGCAGACAGTTTTCCAGGTTCTGCGACCTTCAGCCTGGATGGAGGGCATTTGATCTTTGGAGGATCAGTGTCTACAGATATTACACAAAGGAAATGTATTATTTTCACAGTAATATAACTATAACAAGAAAACAACAGAGCAAAGAACAGAGCCACAGGAAATCTGCTTGTTTGTGTGAAACTGGACACATAGTGGATGATCTCATGACAGACTAATGGAAACTAGAAGGAAACACAGAGTGAATATTAGGCTGAAGTTGTAGGACACCCTTAAAATACTACACAATCTCAAATATTATCATGAAACATTTGCAGATTTTTTTTTTTTTTTGTGTTTAAAAAGGTGTGGTTGCATCAGACAGACATAAACAAATGCACATTTTTGTTTGTTTTGTTTATTGTAGACAAGAAAAAAAAAAACTAAATTGTTGACAGTTTCAACATGTCCTGGATGTGTTTCACTATTTTGCTGAAACATCCAGTTTTGACCTCGGTGGAACAGAGCCTGGTGGGTCTGGTTCTTACTGTGGCCACTCCACCAGTGCCTGGCCTGTTAATGTCCCCCTCTAGACCCCCACCACCACCACCACCCATCTTTACTCCCCTGCTGCAGACTCCAATTGGACTGGAGTTTGGATCACAAAATGGAGTGAGTCACAATAAACCGTCACCTTTAGTCCTGTGTAAAAGTCTATGGTCCACATCCATGTCAATACAAAACAAAATGAGGACCATTATATTTCTTCCTAATCTGTATGTTACAACACTAAATTTAGTCTGATCTGTGTGTTACACCAGTAAACTTTGTCAAGTCAACAAGTAATGTTAATGTGATGATGTCATACAGTAACATCACTGTAAAGCCCTTTCAAAGAAATAGAGCTGCAACCGATTAATCGACTCAAAGTGATCCAAAAAATTCATTCAACCACAATTTTCCTGAATCAAAGCTTTGTTTCCTTCATTTCTCGGCTGTTAAACATTGGTTCCACTGTTGTGTTTCACACGGACGTTTATTGTGACGCACAAAGAAGCTTCATTTCAGGAAAACTGCAATAGAATATCTCCCTTTAATCAATTTGAGTCAGCTGATTGAATTGGGACTTTTTGCCTTGACTTCAAGCACCTAGTTGATTAATCGCTTGCAGCTCTACAAAGAAATATATAATATCACTATGAATGCATTCTTTTCTGTTACTTTTCATTTCAAACAAAACAAAATAAGGGCCGTTACATTCTTTCCTAATCTCTGTGTATTACACCAGTAAGCTTAGCTCACTTCTCCATTTTATCAACTCTGCTGCTTCTAGAACCCATGGGATGCGCTGGTTTACTTATAATGGGTGAAATTTCACGTCTGTAGCAACAAAACTATTAGGTGAATTCATACAAAATTGAGTTCATAGATTTCCAGTGACACAGATTACATGTGGTTACATTGTGGAAAACGTAGGTCAAAGTTAAAATTTTTTATGAATTTTTAAAATCTTTTTTCTTCTCCCATTTACTTACAATGGGAGAAATTTAAAATGTCCATAAAAACATTAATTTTGTTTTAATTTGCTTCAGACTTGGTACATATATAGAGGCAATTGATATGCTGACATCAGCACACACATAGACATGATGTCATCAGGTGGATCGATGCCAAAATAAGCTACAATACGTGAGAGGGGCGGGGTGTGTTGTGCCTGCACCACATGTTTTCTAAACTTTCTCTCTGTTTTGAGCTGATGAAAAAAGTTAATTTCACCCTTGGGATCATTGAAAATTCATCAGTATTTTTATTTTGATCTCACTATATGCAGTACCTGCACATACTGGCTGAGCTCCACTCCATGACCCCCCGTGCATACAGGTACGTGAATGTTCCCCGTCGATGCGATATCCAGGGACACAGGTGAACTCACATCTGGAGTCCACCATGAAGCCCTGGGTGCAGGTGTATCTGCCGTATGGAATGAGGGGCAGCACATGGCAGCGCATCTCTGAAAAAGCATCACAACATGTAAATACATTTTATTACCCCGCCCCCCGAAGAGGCAAAGGGTATTTGGTTCTGTGTGTTTGTTTCTTTGTTTGTTAACGTTTTAGCAGAAAAACTACTGGTTGAATTCATACCAAACTGGGTTTATAGATTGCCAGTGACCCAGAATAAATGCAATTACATTTTGGGAAAAGTAGGTCGGAGTTAAAATTTTTATGAATTTTCTTTTCTTCCCCCCATTTACTTATAATGGGCGAAATTTCACATGTCTATAAAAACATCAATTTTGTTTCAATTTACTTCAAACTTGGCACATATATAGAGGTATTTGATATGCTGACATCAGCACAGGCATAGACATGATGACATCAGCTGGATCGATGCCAAAATAAGCTACAATACATGCGAGGGGCGGGGTTTGTTGTGCCTGGAACCACTTGTTATGTAGAAGAGTTGGATTTATTGAAACTACAAGTGTCTACGTACTGCGGCAGAAAGCTGTCCCAGACCAGCGGCGGTTGGGCAGGCACTGAATGGACCTCCTCCCGATCAGTCTGTACCCACGGTCACATGTCATCTCACAGCGGGTTCCCAGAGTGGTCTGTTGGTGACCGCCATGAGGGGAGCGACAGGTCACCTCGCCATTGGTCAGACCCGGAGAATGACACCAGTAAGGGTCTGCTTTCAAACAGAAATCCACACATTAGTATTTGATTTCATGGACCTTTAAGTAAAAAAAACACTTGTAGAACTATAGAGATGCACATGCATAAATATTGTTTCATACACACGTTTGTAGTCTAGTTGTGGAGTGTAGTCTTCCTCCACAAAGTCATTGTAGGTGTCGTACACTGTGGTCCCAGAGGCAGCTGAAATGACAGAAAGACAGTCTGACATGTGCCAACAGCAACCAACAAATCTCTTACACTTCATATGTGACCAGAAAAGGCAGAATTAGAATAAAAAATTAAGAATCTTTATTTGTCAGTAAATTGTACATGTGGACTGGAAACACACACCATAACAGACCCTCCACATTTAGCTGAACATGCAGGAACACACTACACACTAGGAGCAGTGGGGTGCCATGGGGAGCAAATAGGGGGTTGAGTGCCATGCTCAATGGCACATCAGCCACCAAGTTCTCTGCCAGTCTAGGAAATCAAACCGCCAACCCTTCGGTCACAAGTCAAATCTCCAACATTCTTCTAGAAAATGTGGTTTTCAACTTGATAAAGTGATTCACAATGAAGTTCTGAACAATGCACAGCCTATAATCTGTATCTCATGCAGACAAACGCTGACCTACAAATGGTTCTGTACAAAATCTTATTTCCACAGCTTCCTGTCAGGTTTTATTTTAACACAGGCTCAATAACATTCCAGTCCATAGACACCTGGCTTTGCGATCAGTGAACGGAAACCCCTCAGGCTTTAAAACTGCAGCATCAGAAAACATGGAAATCTTGAAAAGGAAAGACAGATGGGTGATGTTTTGACTAAAGAACTTAGATTGATGTTAATGTGTTTAAGACAGAGCCAGTACATGACAGTACATTCCCCACTCATTATGACTAACAGCATGTTTTCATTATCCATTTGGAGACTAGACTTCTGATTCATCACTTTCCATGTCATAAGTAGAACAAGAACACTCTGAAAGGAGATACTCTGCATAGTGAGTACTTTTCCTATAATACTTTAAAATCTATTTTAATACTTTCTTTCTTCTAGATGAGGTGACATTTTTATTATTTCTCCACTATAATATCACTAACTTTTCCTAATTCTAAGATCTGAGTACATCTTCCTCCTCTAAACAGGAACACTCAGTGGATCTGAAACTATGTGCTAGCTAAACTGTGCTATTTATAGTGTGATTCATCTTCACTACATCCTCTACTGTGCATGTAAAGTCAGATGCAGTGTGTGTCACTGCCTAGGCCCTAGGCATTCCACACACTCAGTTTTATCCAAAATGCAATTTAAAAAAAAACAACAACATAGTTTTAATCTCAATATGCGTGATGATATATGTCAGCTGTTAAGGATCCAGTGTAATGTGTGTATTGTCTGTCACTGCTGCAGTACACGACACAAGAGTGATGAGCTTAGCTTGTTTATTTCCTCTGTGACTAATTCTCTGTAAGACAAGACTGGGGAAGTGTTACTCACTGGAACACTGGGCTCATTATAGGAAAATGCTGATGGAAGCTTTAACCCACATCGCTTGAACAATCAGGAGCAGATTCCAGGCTGTAATATAACCTTCAACTTCTTTAGATTGCTTATTTTCTCTAAACAGCAGGCCAAGATCCAAAAATATTCACATTACTCTGAAAAATTAACACAAATGACCTGGTGGACATAAAGGAAGCTAGTGAAAATACTCATCTGTGAGAAATGGCTATCGGTGGGCTGGAGAGGAGGAGTTTCTACAATACTGACGACTTCAGCTGAGACCCACTGAAAGAAGAACCACTGTTTAATCCTGAAACCCAGGTTACATTATTTCAGTGGCGGCTGCTCGTCTTTCAGACAGGGGAAGCTCATTGTTGACTTACATCAAAAAAAAAAAAAAAAAAAAGTCAAGTTATTTAAACATAAATTTGGCCCTCCGTTCCTTTTTAAGAAAATGGTCATATCGTACCAAGTAAACAAGAAAACGCTGAAATTATGTTAAATTGAAACAAGGAAGTACAATGAGTGTGTTTAATTTACAGTGCAAGAAATGAACAAGTAATTTCGTAGCGGTTTCTCTCTTGATTTCACAGCAGAATGTGTGATGGTATTAAACTGAACTGTGTCAGTGAAGGAATAGATCTCAAACTAGCTGTCAATCAAACAGGATTCAGCCTTTTGACTGATCCTCCAATCAGCACGTGAAAACCTGGCGTCCAGCCCAGCTGAGCTCCGCCCACAGCTCCATTCACCCCCAGAGATGCCCGGCGTCTGGGGGCAGGACAACATCGTGGCATTTATCCAATTACCGTCCAGTTTTGAGGCAATGAAAAAAATTGTTCCACTCAGTCCCATTGAAGCCTATTGACGCCGGGCGTCTACGGACAAATGCACTGAGCAGAGATCGAATGAGAAAACAGCGCAACGGGAATGTATGAGAAGTGAACAACATCGCGTCCGTTGATTTGTGATAAAGCTGATTCTGAACGAAGTCATCTTTGGGATGAACGTGTTCTAACACATTTGGAGTCAATAAAATGTCAACACAACCGAACATATTTAACCATTTAATTTTCATAATTTTAGGGGAAGCCGGGCTTCCCTTGCAGTCTGTGAGAAATCACCTCCGCATTATTTACATGTTCCCTTACTCATAGGCTGTATTATTAGTTAAATATCTCTCAACTCACCTTTAGTCATACCAAAACCTATTTTGGTGACATCACTGAAAACCATCACTACTATGTTAAGTGGTCTACCCCCTTTCTATTCAGTTGGTGCCAACATTTCTTATCAGTATGCTCCTTCTTTGTCACCAAACTAAGGGAACAAGTGACTTTCTTTCTTCATAGCATGACTTTTCATACCCAATTCTGAATGAGCAGACATATTTACTCAACGTGGATGCACTGATTAAAAGAAAACTAGTGTGTTAACCCATGGGGATCTATGGGTTCTAGATGTGGTAGTTTTTATGCTGTTCTGTATTCGTGCATGCTGTACCACATTTGTCCAGCAGTCACTGCCAAAGCATTCTGGGCATAGCAACATTACTGTAAGGCTATTGTATTCCAGAAAAACTAATATCCACTAAATTGTTGGTTCTATCAACTTGTCATTTTTTCTACTGTCTTCCTTGACCATAAGTATGCCAAGTATATGTAAGTATGCCAAACTGCAGCAGTCAGCTCTTTCTGGATTTTGTGTGATTCCCGAGACACACACACACACACGCACACACACACACACACACACACACACACACAAACAAACATGTGCATGTACACAGAGGTTTTTATAATACAGATACATGACTTAGAGTGTTTTTAATACCTTCTCATGAGGCCATTCAGTTTCAGGACTTTTAACTAGGCTGTTTGCATGATTCAGAGAGATCCCAACATGATGAAAATGCAAAATATATCCTTGCCAGCATGGTTTTAAAAGGTTTCAGGTGAATATTTGCGCAACCATATTCTCTGTCATCGCTGATACAGGGATAATTTAGTTGCTCAGTGTTATGATGTTGCTTTCAAGATGCCTAAAAGCTATGCATATGTACAATACACCCACACGCAAAAGGCCACTAGAGAATCACCAGACCAGCCACTATTACTGTATATCCACTGCTGACAAGGAAGAAAATATCCTGAGTGTTTGGTGTTGAGGAAGCAGAGGACGAAGGAGCTTCTTTTCTCAGCGAACAGGCCTATGGTCTATTGACACAGCTCAACACACTGAACTTATTTGATGTTGGCAAATCCATCCTCCATGTGCTCGGTGCAATGAAACCAGCCAATTCTGCATTCACAAACAAACAGTGGACTATGCGCCGCAGGGTGCAGTGAGATGAGACGTGGCTCTTTCTAGGAGACTCATTTCTCTCAACATTAAAGCACCCTCCTAAAACAACAGTCAAATCCCAGGTGTGTTTGCAACTTCTAAGCATGTGAAGCATGAGACTAATGCCAAACTAACACTGCAGATTAATCTTTTAGGACAGCAATAATTGAGCTATGATGAAGATGGAGTCAAGATGCTCACAAAAAAGATGACTTAATGAGAACCACATCGTCTGCCCTGTCAGAATTAACACATTTTCTTAACCGTTCTCCTTAGAAAACAGGCCAATTTTCAGTTTTGACAGAGCATTTTCCAGCTAAACAAACACTATGTATTTTAGTTCATCAACAAACAAATGGGATGCTGAAGAAAAACTGTAATCTGAATGTGTGTGATTAAATCTGCAGAGAAAAAGCCTCTCAGATGGTGGAGCTGAAGTATAAAGCTGCATAAAGTGTAATTAACCCTTCCCTGCATAGTGGTCACTACAGTGGACAGCTATTCTACAGCTGTTCTCTTGTATATTCATGGGTTTTGTTGTTTTAGTTCCATATCAGCCAACACAGTGGACACTCATGCATATGTAACTTTGCTGTTCTTGATAAACCTGATCTGCAAGAACATGTTTGGGTGTAATACAATTGTTATTAGACTGTAATTATCATTTTTCTTTAACAAAATGTTTTATTTATATATTATCTCCATGAAGTGAGTAATAACTAGTATTACAGTATGTTTAAATATGAGAAAACATCAGATTAGCAGCATTAAAAGTGTTTATATCTCATAGTTTTCACTGTATATCAGTAAATACATGTTTCTTTGCTTCAAAAATTAAAAGCATCGTACCCATTTGAGTGGACATTTTTGCAGCTCTATGAAAAATAGGTTCATAAAAAGCTGTCAATTGCTTTTTTTTTTTTTCATGCCTAAAGAGGAATAAAAAAGGGGGAAAAATCATGATTAAGGTTCTCATAATTCATGCATGAAAGGGTTAAAATACTTGTGTGAATGTCCTTAGTTGCATTCCACCACTGTTAACATCTCAAAGGCTTCATTTATCTGCTGCTAATGACAAAGGTGAGATAATGACCCTCATCCGCTCATTCTCTGCATCATCTGAGCTGGGTGCTTCTGGGTGGATCCCAAGTCACATCATTATCTTTCAGGATTAAATGGAGGCTTGAACACACTTGGCCCAGAGGACGACTCAGTAATTAACCGGCTGTGATTTAAGATGAGCTGTAATTAAACCCATATCTGAGAGAATGGTCGGGACAGAAGCAGAGAAGCACCTGAAGAGTTTATCTGCAGAATTTGGTCTTCCTTTACTCTGGATGGAGGCCAGTTTGCGTGTTGAGAGATGTTGGTTCAGAGTGAACCCTCTCCTGCCTTCAGGAAGTGTCAGCAAGCCAACGGAAACATACACCAAAAGTCCTAAATCCAAGTTGAGAGTAAAACATAATGCAAAGGGGAATTAAAAAAAACATCCATGCCAATACAATGTGATTTTGTGGGAAAATCCACAAGAATTAAAATAATCTTATTAAAGGGCTGCAGAAAACTAACTAAAAAAACTAAAATCCACTGGAGGAATGGAAGGAGTGGGATCCATTTGTATTCATCCAGTCACTTCCAAAAATCCAACACATCTGCATCTAATATGAGAGTTATTACAGCACAGATGAAGGATTTTCACTATTGAGAACACAGGATGTGAAGATGGAAATAAGATGAGCTGTCTCTAGTAATATAATACTTAAAATAATAGCTGGAGCACATTTTGGTGGAAACTTTCAAGTGATCTGCTGACATTATGAGAGCCATAGTTATAGTTAAGTCAAAGAAACAGTAACACACATAACACATAAGGTAGAAAATGTCGATGAGTCTTCCTTAACTTTGATTATTTGGACTCATTAACTCACCTTTAAAGTATAAAATGAACACAGGAACAAAGTGGCTGAGTAACATGCTCAGATCCAGAACGCAGAGAGAACAAGGTAGAAAAAGATCCCAGAGTCCGACACTTATAAAAAGTTTTATTCCAGATGTTTTTCAGTCAGTCCGAAAAGGCGCCGCGGAGGAGAAAAGAAAAGACGCTCCTCTGTTCAGACTTTACTCAAAGTGAAAATTCCTCCAGGAGAAGGATGAGATCCACTAGATGGCGCTGTTTGACTCATGTTTTAGTCTGTGTCCTCCCACCTCTGAAACCTGAAAACAAACTACTACTACTACTACTACTACTACTAATAATAATAATAATAATAAGGATAGATAGATAGATAGATAGATAGATAGATAGATAGATAGATAGATAGATAGATAGATAGATAGATAGATAGATAGATAGATAGATAGATAGATAGATAGATAGATAGATAGATAGATAGATAGATAGATAGATAGATAGATAGATAGATAGATTCATGTTTTTATTCACCACTGCTATTGAAGACTCACCCTTAGGCTAACTGGAGTCAGGAATTTGCAAACCTGAATTAGATCTACAGGGTGTCCCATAAGTCTCCATACATAGGAGACATATGGTTCTAACATGTATTTCTTTATATTTCTTCTTTATAGTTCTTCAGCAGTGGAGGACACGCATTGAAATGTGTTCCCGACAAAATGGCAGTCATATAGAGTATATTATATAAATAAAAATGGTTTATGTCAAGAAATGTTTATTTTTCCTATGTATGGAGACTTATGGGACACCCTGTAGATCAGATCACATTTTATGACCAATTCATGGTAAATGGACTGAACTTATATAGCGCATTTTCTACACCTTCATGGTGCTCAAAGTGCTTTACAATTCTTCACATTCACACACACACACTCATACACCAGTGGGCGACTGCTGCCATGCAAGGCACTGCCTGGCCCTACTGGCCCTCAGGGTTCAGTGTCTTGCCCAAGGACACTTTGACATGTGGACAGTCAGAGTCGAACCGCCGACCCTTTGGTCATTGGACGACCCGCTCTACCAACTGAGCCACAGCCCTGAAAACTCCTCAAAAATTCATGCAGAAAACTACACAATTTCAAAGGGTGCACATACTTTCTCTTGCCACTGTAGGTATGGATCATCCTGTTTTCTTGAACCGGTAAATTATACTTGTTAATTTCAGTAAATATGCATGCTCATTATTACTAGCTGCTGTTGATGTGTTATAAGATTCTTTTATATTTTAACACACCGCTTTAGTTATGACAAAGCCAATTTATCAATTATTCACATGACAAGAGAAAGATATAAGGAACCGTGCAGTGTTTGTAGTTTGGTTGTAAACATGTTGAGAGTAAAACACGATCTCAGTGAATAGTTCCTTCTCAAATCAAAAAGGCTGAATAAGAAGCTTAAAAAAATTGTACTATGCCATGAAGTCATTCAAAAGAGATTGCGTGACAAAGCCATGAAAAAATTGTCAGAATAGAGCACATGTAAAATATGACACAAAATTCCTGTAGTCCAGTCAGTAGGATGAGGATTGAGACTGAGAAGTCTGTTGCCAAACACATTTTGTATAATATTTTAATAATAATATAAAACAATCATTTAGATCCACACCTCCTTTTGCAAGAGGAAGTCTTATTTTGCAGTCTGTGGTCTACAATGTTTAGTTTTAGTCATAACAAGCACATCATATCTCTATAAATACACAATAAGCATGAAGTATTAAATTATGACCAGACATGATTAATGATTAACCACTTTATGGACTTCTCTAACTGTAACTGCTGTTAACCCATAAAGACCCAAACAGCCACCGGTGACCAAAACCATCTGCTGATCTGAACTGTTAAGTACTTGTTGATCTTTTAATCCTGTCAATACATGTAAATAATAGTTACAAAATGCAGTTTGTTACCTCTTCATAGTCATCAGATATGACCCATTTGGACGCTCAGAGGCTCTGTAGTTACCATGGAAACACCATCATCTTCTACCACATTGATTCACCAATAAAACCCATGGAGTTGGATCAATGACAGTGGATGGACACACTTGTTTTATGTTCCATTAATGATACATTTGCTGAAAAAGTACATTTTTTCTTAAGTTTTCCCTGTTTTTGATATAATTACCCTGAAATGTAATCTCATCATGATGATTAAAGTACATGATCAGTGAATTAAATATAGGAAAATACCTGATTTTCACTGAAAAAACACAAGATATAGAGGATAATATTATGATATATGGTGATAAATCACTTAAAAAATGTAAAATATGGACAAAAAGTCATTTGGGAACTTTCACAAAAGCCACACTGGGTCTTTATGGGCTTATGTGTGGACAAAAGCCTCCGAATGGATACAAGTCATTGTATTAACAAAATGATTGTAAGTGGATGTAAATTGATTATTTTTATACTTTAATACTGACTTCTGAAAAAGTGCCATCATTGTCAAGTGTTGCTTAAGTTCTTCTGTACAGTGAAATACGAGATTTAGTCTACATCTTACACTTTGTATCACTATTTTATTAATAATACTTTTGTTTTCCTGTAGGGAGTGATTTTGTGGTTTGAAAGGAAATCCCTTATCACGCACAAATATGCACCATGACAGATATTGGCTTCCATCTTTATTTTTTCAAGTATTTCACATGCATCTACAAAAAAATAACAATTTAACACTGAGACTTTAATATGAAGTTGGCAGAGATGCTGTAAAAGGCACATATGACTGCAGGCGTCCAGAATACCGAGCCTACACGATCAATAAGGCTCATTTTCAACACAACTTCTAAATACTTACACACTGGCTTGAAGTGCTCACCTCATACCTGCCGCTCAGGTTAAATAGGTTTCACACAGAAGTTCACTTAGTGTTGCAGAAAAGTTTAACATCTATCAGCTTATCTAAATTTCACCTGCTTAGCTACAGACTACATTTAGCAAAATTACAAAATAAGGCAGCTGCATCATAGAAACATACTGAAAATAGAGATAATTTGGTACGTTTCCAAAAAAGAAGAAAAGTCACAATATCTATGTATCAACATCCAAGTGAGTACTGAATGATCCCTAAAATATCCAGGTCCCTTTTTGGTTAATCTACGCCGCAGATATCAGCTCTTTAACATTTCCTTTTTAACATTCCCTTATGTTGGCTTGTCGTTGATGAGTTTAAATAAAAGAAGCGTCTGAAGAGTGTTCTTCTTCCCTCTCTAAAATAATATGAACAGACACACACGCACAATATTAAAAATCACAGGAGGTTCACAGGACTGGTTTGTATCAGAAGTTCCCCATCAGTATCCTGCAAACACAGAAAACATTTTAGACATTACTGAATAAAACACATCTCATACATGCATTTACACACTCAAACCATAAACGGCTGCTCTAGATGAGTACTTCACTATCCTGACAGTGAATATTCCCACCTGTGGAGGGTCATGGTTACACCATCTCGTATTGGTTGTTGGTTATGTATCGAGACAAGCAGCAGGCCAGGAATATTCCAATGAGCTGAAAGGAAACAGATTAATACAGATTTGTAATAAAGACTGATCAAAACACTTAAAATATTATAACTCTCTGTCATGATTGAATGGGAAGCAGTGTTTTTTTTTAAGCTGAAAGAATATCTATAATTCCACCAGTCTTTAAACTATTCTTTTATTTATGATCACTTTTGACAAATTAGATAGCATGTTGTATTGATCATGCATGAAGTATATGGTCACAGTGAAACTATTTAACAGTAAAAATTCTGCATTAAAAATCTTGCCACTCGTAATTAAGTGAATGTGGACCAATGTGGGTGGGGGGTAGGGGGGACTACTTTTCTCTCTCTCTCTTTTTTTTTTTTTTTTCTTAGTTTAAGTTTTTGTTTGTTGGTTTTTTGGGAAACTGGAAAATTGGACATGCTTACACCTGTGCTGAGAGGATATGTACACTGAAAATTTTTCATAATAAATAAATAAATAAATAAATAAATTTCAAATTTTGCAAGTATTATCAGGTAAATATGCATGAAATCATAAATCATAAAAGTAGTCATTGTGCAGTAAATCGTTCCTGTGAGGGTTTTACTGTTATATATGATATGATATGATATATATGATGGTTTTGGATTTCTTTTATTGCTGCATTCAGGTGTATGTTACATTTTATTCCGATTCCAACTGAGCTTATTTTAACCAGTAATTTTATCTACAGCGATGCATATTCTGTGAAAATTATCTATAAAACAGGCCTGTTTTCAGCTTTGTGAAAATGCATTTTCCAGGTAATTGAACAGAACTGTCAGTTTAGTCTGAACTGTGGATCAACAAACAAATTCAGCAAAGATAATAACATCTCATAACAAGTGGTGCCAGGGACACCAAACCCTGCCCCTCGCACGTATTTCACTTATTATAAGTAAGTGGGAAGAGTTTTAAAAATCATTTTTTTAAAAATTTGAACTTTGACCTACTTTTCCCAAAATGTAATGACATATATTCTGGGTCACTGGCAATCTCTAAACTCAATTTGACATGAATTCAACCAATAGTTTTGCTGCTAAAGTGTTAAACAAACAAACCAAGCCAAAAACAATACCCCTTGCCTCCCCTTTGGCGGGCAGGGTAATAACTTTATACCACAAGTGTGATTATCAAACATGATTTCAGCCTAAAACTCCATTCTTCTCATTCAGAGCTGTGTCACATGGTGAAAACAACAACAGTATTTCTAGATTGTGTCACTTTCTTTGCCTCTAAAAGTTGTTTCTTGGTGGTTCTCATCCCATCTTGTCACTTTTTGATGTTTTGGTCATAGGCCCCTTGGTGTTAGTTTTTGTTCTCATGGGAGACCAGCAGAATGACTCACTTCTCCCTCTAGTGGTCACATAAATCTGTGCTACTATTTATGTTAATAAATTCAGTTCATGTCTCTACTATTTATTATGTTGGCGTATTTGGCATAACTTCAGGGCTATTTATTTACAACACTAACAATAATTTTAGGCAATTTTTTGATATTTGAAAGTAGAAATACTACATTCAGCCCCTTTAAAAATTTTCAGTAGAAAAAACTGGCACTATTAACTACAAAAATATAACGTACAAGTCCCTGATGCACGAACCAAAGGTTACATTCCATCACTGGAAATTACACCTTCATTTAAATCATATCTGTTCCATCTTCTGATCTGAACCGTAACTTTCAGCAAGTTTACAAACAGATTAAGTAGTTTAAACCACCATGCACACCAGTCTGAGACAATAAAAAAAAAAAAGAAAAACATGTCACGTACCTGGAAGAATGCAATTCCAAAAGAGATTCCAGCGACAGTTCCCAGGTTGGATTCCATTACGTTGCTAACCTTTGTAAAACAGGCCTATGAAGAGGAAAAGTATTTGACAAAAACAACTCATCAGTTTTTAAGCTTTACTGACCTGATAAACATAAATGAATCAAAATGTAACTGACAAAACATCTCATGCTGTGGTGTTAACGGTGAAGTTGGGACAGTTCGGCGTACCTTGTCGTACACCTCCGTCGCAGCCTTAGAAATGTTTTTCATGACTTCTGGTGAGCAGTAGGTCGTCTTACAGCAGCTCATAGGAATGCCATTCTCCTTAAAGTAGTCTGTGGATTCCCAGTCAGTGTAGTTGTCTACACCACAGCATTGAAGCTACATGAAGAAAACAGCAAAGAGAATACAATTATATGTAATAATAGAATATACAATAATATAAATTAAAACATATGCAAAAATGACCAATAAAAACAACAAAAAGGTACTGCATCACCTAATCCCTCCACAAACTGATGAAAAAACTCTCACGTCTACACTGTTTTTAGAATGTCTTTCTCATGTCCTGTCTCATGTCCTGTCCACACTAAAGTGGATGTTTTGCAAAACTGATATTTTTCTCTACGTTTTGACCTCTCATCCACATGTATACAGTGTTTTAGGTCACAAAAAATATCCGTAATAGTGTGGACAAGACAAATGTGACAAGTTTGCTCTCATTTTGTGAATTTCATTTACAATTTGGGGATTTAATTTATCATTTGAAAAAGGCAACAAAAGATCCAAACTCTCTAAGGATGCCATGGTCTTGCTCCCCCATGACCAAAAACTTCAGAATATGGGTTTAGTCAGGTTCTGCATCAGGACAGGGGAAAATCTATAGCCTATTTTGATCAGAAATAGCAGATTTTACTTAATTTCATGACTCTTCTAGGCCTGGAAAATTACATTTTAATATTCTATGACATTTCCTGTTAATGGGAATGCTGTCTTTAGTGACAACTAGCAGTGAAGTTACAGATTGCGCTGCTTTTCTCTCAACTCAGACTCTTGTACTGTGGTCACAGAAAACACGTCTCCCTCATTAAAGCAAGTGGGTCATCCCTTCAGAACTTTCTCATTAAGTTAATATTAGTTCTGGTCAACATTTACATAGCACATGACAGTAATAGTTATGTAACTTAATCACAAATAATACCTTAAAATGTGAAAAGTAAGACTAAAGCTCTTAAAAGTTAAATCTGTCAAACTTTCCACGGTTATTTCTAAGTGGTGAACCTGCCCTTGATATCAGATCTGAGGAATAACATCAGTAAATATGAGTAAAAAACAGACTTTACTTATCCAGTGTGTATGCACCACACACAACACAGATGTGAGGGGTTAATTTCCAAATCACACAAGGTCCAAAGGTTACACTAGTCCCATGTGAATAAGGCTTAAGATAACTTTTCAGGTCACTATACCCTAATAAATAAAGTTATGAGTATTATATTCCATTCGTGTCATTTGACCCTTAAATCTTACACAATGGACCTTTGCAGGGTGCAGCAAAAGAACTAGAGGTCACATTAAGCAAATATATCTCATCAGTAACACATTTGTTTTATAACTAACCCTTACTAAAATTCTAATGGTGATAATAATAATATCTAACTGTAGTTTAGTAATTCAGCCTTTATACTATCAAGATTAGGCTAATCTTCTATGTGAGCGCAGCCATCGCATTGAAAAGCTACAGACTGTGGGCTATGGAACATGTCCATAACCACTGCAGGCCGTGGACGGTGAAAGCCTCTCAACATGTCACAGACAGACGCCTGGTGAGGACCTCGACTTATCAGTTTTCACCTCCCTGGGTAAAACACATAACAGACTATTCCACTTACAGAGTTGTTTTTCAGCGCTCAGATAATCAAACATTTAGAGTCTCACCGAGTTCTGATCACTTTTTTAAAGAAACGTTCTACAACTAATCTGAGGTTTTGTTTTTTGATTATCCCCAATAATCAGTTTTTAATTTTGATTATCCCTAATCTGAGGTGACACTGGTGATTCTGCTCCAGTTTGGTGAAAGAGCACAGGTTAAGTATTCATAACATAATAAAGCATGTAGTCACCTGAGTCACTGGTCTGAAACCTGATGACATTTGATTTTTTAGTTGAATGAAACTGCATGGTTCATATTTGTCTGTTTAGACACAATTGCTGTTGTGTTTTAGTGTTTCCACTGTTACTGTGGAAAAAAAAAAAATTTAATTAATTCAACCATTTCAACTGGTGTTAAACAGCAACAGCTTCTTTCCATGTTCTTATAAATACATAATCTGCAAATTTTCTGTGTATTTTAATTATTTTTATTTTGACTATGCTACTCATGCTTCATTATTATAAATAACGACATTAATTATAGATTCTGATGATTTGATGCATAGCCTGATTAGTGGCATATAAATTTTGATTAGCCATGTAAACAGCTTAATATGAACACTGTCTTTGTTGGAATGATGGGAAAAAATGTGTCATATTTTTGTAGAAATAAACATAATCATTGCAACAAGTTTTTAAGCAGCATAAAAGTGGGTCATAAATGTGTAACGAAGTAAAAAAAAAAATAAGGTCATGTTATATTTCTATAATAAGTTAACTATAATGAATGAATCACAGAACTGTAGATGTTCTGGATCAAACACCTGCAGTGATTCTGCATAAGAGACGTGCCTAAAAGCTTAAGCGGTCTCTTCCACTCTCTTTGGTTCAGTGTTTAGTTACCTTTTAAAAATCTTACATAACCGTGAGTTTGTACAGTCAAACTCAAACAAAGATAAGATCAACACCATTAGTGTGACAGAAAACCTCCTACTCACATTACGCTGGATGAGGTTCACTACTTCGCTGGTGCCGTCGGTGTCGTTGTATTTGGTCAATGCAGCTTTAAAGCCACCTCTTAATTTGTCCTTAATCTGGTACAATTAAACATAGACAAGAAATTTTAATAGCATATTTCATAGGATTTTTTTTAAGAATACTGTTTTTTACTAGTTGCTGACCTCATGCCTGAAGATGAAACCTGAAATGCCAGCCACCAGTTCAGCAAGGAACACCAAGGTCAAGAACATGGCATACTGATAAAACAAGGTGTGAAAAGCAAACCAGTTACACACACAGCGTCACGTCTGACAGGGAGATTTCTTCAATAGTGCAGATTCACTGACCAGTTTGAGCATCCATGGGCTGCCGCGACATGTAGCGAAACAACCAAACAGTCCAAAAATAACGATGGTGGCTCCTGTCCCAATGAGGACATATGGTGCATTGGTGTTCTCATCAACAACCAGGGAGAGATATTTTTCCAGGTTCACCTTCCCCCACACCCCGACGGCCAGTAAGATCACTCCTGTGAACTGGAACAGCACAATGAGTCAGCTCCAACATCAAAGAATCAAACACAGAGATGACAGGATTTTAGACCCGCACTCTAACACTAAACCTAAGATTAAAGCCTCAAAACCATTAGCTTAATTACACACTGGACACGTTAAGATTTAATAGCAGGTTATTACATTATTAAGTACATATTAACACCTTTACTTTCAGGGTAAATGACTAAAACTCTTCCACAGACAAAATCTCAAATCCTTTTCATGATCCCGCAAGAAGTAATAATATAGTTTATATTATTGTTCATAAATATTATAAAAGGATTAGACAGGAACCCTCTAAATTCTCTAAATGTGGATTATTTTCATAGTTAGCCTCTGTCCGTACATTGCTTTAGTACAATAACAGCTTTACAGTCACTCTGGATCGTACAGGCTTTCTGTAGGCTTTTTGAGACCACTATGAATTTACTTTAAGGCCTACTTCATTATTTGGCAAGAAACAGTGAGTAAGAGTGAATTATTGATGAAATGAAAGAGGAATTAGTTGCAAAGTAAATTAATTTATTCTAGTGCTGTCAAATGATTAAAACTTTAATCAGATTAATCACAGAGTTGCTGTGGATTAATTTCAATTAATCACGATGAAAAATTCATTTTCAATCTATAATAATCGCATTTCATTATCCATGAGTAAACAGACTCAAGAAAGAAGGGAATATATATGCACTTAACGTGTTTATTAAACACCTTCAACAAAACAACTTGAAACAACTGTTCCGTCTTGGATTTTTGTACTCATATTTCCATCCAGGGGGCCAACGTCCTCCATCTTTATGGGTTGGTTCTGCTGCCTGTCACTACCGGATCAACAGCCCATTTGGTCATGTGCGATGGTAACTCTACTTGGACAAACTGCCCCAAATGCATTGCCAGAGACGTTCAGAGTCATTCTGCGCTGCATATGGGTTAATTGCATTCACATTTTTAATCAGATTAATCATGTTGATGGATTAATCCATATTAATGCATTAATTTTGACAGTCCTAATTTATTCACATTTTCTTAGCATTATTTATTTTTTATTTTCTAACTTACTCTTAATTTTGGTTTTATAGCTCACTGGTTCACTGTTGGTTTCATTTTCTACTTTTGCGTGTGATTAGAGCTTCATGGATCTATATTTATTCAGTGTCATCAACGATTCACAATCTTAATTCTATTTTTTTTTTTTTTAATTCAAGACAAAATATGATTTAAATCTTGTCTGCTTTGCTAAAATTGTATAGCATATATGTGCAATATCAACAAAGAACAACCACAAAAACCAACACTTCCAAGGATGTCAATGTCCATTCTTTGTTTAAAAATAAATTTAAATTAAATAAATCACCAGTTTTAGGCAGTGACAAGAGAAACAGACTAAGAATGAATAAATAACAACAAACAGGATGCTGAATTTTAGCTGAGTAAGATCGATCTCCAAAGGAAGCACTAATCTCAATTTTGCATTTCATGTAATCATCACAATTTTCAAAAAGCAAAAACACAGTTTATCAAATTAATACAATATATGACGCATTTCAAATTTTACACATATTCATACATGTAAAAGTGATACTGAAATTAATACATGTAGTATTTCAAGTGTAACTATCATAATCCGTACAATTTCAAAGCCTGTGTCTTTCATTTAAGATGAAAAACACATAATATCTTCAGTCATCTGAGCACAACATGCTATAGTGCATTTCTGTGATGCAATGTATTTGGATGGCTTTGCACTGCAATTATTGTGAACCATTTGGCACATATTTAGAAAATGTGGAGCTCCAAGGACTAAAAAGTTACACCCATAAGAAACTGAAACAGCTGCATCTGAGCAAACTAACATTTGGTCACCATGGTTTGATTCTCAAATTTCTCTTCAGTCTTCCTGTCTGCCAGATTTGCCCTTTTGTTTTTCTGAATTTCATTCCAGACAAACTTCTACAGCATATTTCCAGGCATAAAAAAAGAGGTTTTAAGAGATTTTTGGTAATCCTTTGAACCCTGTGGACATACTCTAGATTTTAAAAGAGGTATATGTAATATTTCTGCTTAAAACAGTTCAAATATGGTTTAAAATTATTGTTGAAGTGTTCAGAATAAAGAGTCCTGGAATTATGTTAAAGAGGCCAGTGTATTGGATTACAGATAAATGCACTGAATCTATTTACTCTGACACATTTATGTGACTACTAGAGGGAGTAGTGAGTCATTCTCTCGGTCTAAAGCATCAGAAAATATTAGATGTGATGAGACTCTCTAAGAAACAATTTTTAGAGTGAAATTAAGTGACAAAGTGATAAAAGCTGGAAACACTGTAGTTATTTTCATTACTGGACACAGCTCTAAAGGAAAAGAATGGAGATGGATGCTGAAATCACAGCATTTCTTCAACATCTGTGAGTATGATTATGAAGCTGATGATACCACATTATGAGCAGTCATGTTACTACATTTCCTAAGTTTGGTCTTTGTTGAGCTTTTGTTGACCTAGTTTAAACAATTCCAAACAGATGCAGCTGTTGACAACACAAACCATACAGAAAACTGAAGTGATTTGTGGTTTTACTGTGGTCGTTCTCTGTCTATAAACAGAGCTAAGCTAACAGCTATAATGTAAACTATCAGCTGATGGAGCACATGATAAAGACACAGTGATATTTTGAGCAACTGTGAAAATAAGCAGCTATGAGTTTCGGTTTTGAGGAGAAAAGTTGATGATCCCATAATACAGATGTGTGGAAACAATAAGCTTTATACTTTAATCAGTGAGCGGTATAGTCTGTGGATCCAAAGCACTGATTCGGTGGTGGTTTTGGTAGTCGTAGGTGTGTTGTGGTAGGAGAGTTTATAACATCAATATTAGATTTTACTAAGTGTTACACATACCAAGCAGGAGGCCATTTTAATTTACATTCACAATTAAGAGAATCCAGAAAAGATCACAGTTTTATTTAACGAGTTATTTGGCTAAACTGCCTGTTTTCAGAAGATGAAGTGCAGAGGAAGGGAAGCACATTAGTCAGGGCAGGATGATGGCTTCTATGCCGTATATTTATCACAGTCAGTGCAGATATTATTTAATAAACTCTGGTTCCACATGGATCATGAGATAATTCATTTTCCTGTCAAAATGTGGGTAAAAGCACACCTGGGACGAACCCTGGATCCCTCTGTTTATCACCTCAGCGTCTTGTTCTTTGACAGTGTCCTCTTTAGTCATTAGCCTGAGGGGAAGCATCAGCTCGACCGACTCAAAGCCATAAATGACCAGATAAAAGCTGGGAGCTGAACTTTGTGTTAGCGGCGGATGGCTGTTTGTTCGGAGCAAAGATTAATGGCAGCACACGGGGACACGACAACTACTCATTTTCTCCTAATGACTAGAGCAAGGTATGTTTATGTTTCCACTCTTTAATAATTAACCCAGAGTACAAAAGAGGAATATTTACTCTTATAATTTTATATATTAAGTTACAAAATCGAGCTAAAATGTTTGTTTGTAAGTGATAGTACTGCTTTTTACGAGCGCACGCAAACGTTGCTAAACATAAACATTAACCGTCTCTATTTGTTAAATTTTACAGAAACAGTTATTTAACGCAAAACTAAACAAATCACCTCTACTTGTGGGTATTTGTGTTACACATTTCACTCGGTGTGGGTGTTCTTTTGTTGTTGTTGTTTTTTTTTTTTTTTTTTTTTTTTTTTTTTTTTTGCAGAAGTGACTTGTTGGCATCGCCGCTTAGCCCATTGTTGCTTCTTTAGCTTGTTGTTCCCGTTTGGAGTCCAACTCACCCAGAAAATGAGGCTGTAGGAGATGAGGAAGGTCTTCAGGCAGGTGATCACAGGCTTCGTCTGGAGCCGACGAGAAGGCGAAGACATGGTGGCGTTTTCACTCCGGAGAGAAAAAAAAAGAGACAAAAGTTTACTTCACAGCGGTCTAGAGGGGAGAGAGGGGAAGGGAAAAAAACTTCAGAGGATGAATCCAAGGAAAAAGGGGGAAGTGTCGTCACTAACCCAGACTGACTTTCCTGAAGCCGGCGGAGCTCAGGCCACGAGCCCGGGTCTGAGGGGACCGTCTGCAAAGTGCAATAACGAAAAGAGTAGGGGTCTGAGGGGACCGTCTGCAAAGTTTTTTTTTTTTTTTTTAATTTATTTTTTATTTTTTATTTTTTTATTTGAACAGTTAACATTGAACAGTAAATATACGTAATAATATACAACAACAAGGGTAGAAAGTTCCATAATTCATAAAATCTTTTACTTTATATAGAGAAATACATGTAAATAAAAACATTAGGAAAAAAATAAATAAATAAATGTAATAAAAATAGAAAACTTGCTTGAGGAATAAATAGAAATTATACAAATTGAATAAGATTATACATTTGACTTTTTTTTTTTTTTTGCTTTAGAATTTATACTGTTTCTCAAATTGTCTACGTAATTGGAAAAAAGGGCTTTGAAAACAGTGATGTTTGGACGTTGATGTGCAAAAATGGAGCAATGGATGTGAAATTTGGCAAAAATAATCAAAAGTTCGATAATATATCTTTTTTCTGGAGTTATTTTATCAATGTGTGATGGGCCAAATAAAATGTGTTGAAAGTTCAATTTACACGAAGAGTCAGTTTTTGTGTTTATAAAATTATTTAAATCAATCCAAAACATATGTGTGTAGGTGCAATCCCAAAATAAATGACATATTGTTGACCGTCTGCAAAGTGTAATAACGAAAAGAGTCCGTGTCTGAGGGGACCGTCTGCAAAGTGTAATAACGAAAAGAGTACGGGTCTGAGGGGACCGTCTGCAAAGTGTAATAACGAAAAGAGTACGGGTCTGAGGGGACCGTCTGCAAAGTGTAATAACGAAAAGAGTACGGGTCTGAGGGGACCGTCTACAAAGTGCAATAACGAAAAGAGTCCGGGTCTGAGGGGACCGTCTGCAAAGTGCAATAACGAAAAGAGTCAACAAAAATCAACTGCAACCCTGAAGCACTGAAATCACTACTCACTAGGGATGTAATGACTACCGGTGTAACGATAAACCGCGGTAAAATTCCCGATGGTTAGTATTACCATTTATATTCTAATTATCATGATAACCATGTTGGATTACCGCACTTTGAAAGAGAGAGAGAGATGTTGGAGAAAATGTGGAAACGCCTTTGCAGACCATTTTCACATTTTCTGGGATTGTCCAAAAATTAGACCTTACTGGACTGAAATGATGAAAATGATTAACTCAATAATGGAGTTTGAAATTAGACATGATTTCTGCACAGTTTATCTTGGAAATCTACCACCCACAGTTAATTCTAGAGATAAATACCTGATTAATATAATGCTGGCAGTGTGTAAAAAAGCCATAACAAGAAAATGGCTGCGCGAAGAACCCCCAACAAAGAAGGAATGGATTGGAATTATTAAAGAAATATGTAATATGGAAAAACTAACTTTCTCATTGAACTACAATTTGGACAAATTTACTAATTATTGGCTAAAATGGACATCTATCCCAGAAGATGTAATGCCCCAATAGGACAGCACCTTGTTTTTCTCATGAGAAATACACATATATGTCAACATCTGTGTGTTTTATTATCAACATATATAAATATGCATTTCAGGAAAATGTACACCAATGTTTATGAAAAATGATGGATGTAACTATGTCAGCAGGTTTACGGGACATGATTGGATGCAATATGAGAATATATCTGAATCATCTGACTTGGACTGACACAGGACAATACCCAAACTATTTCAACCTTCTTATTATGATGGGATAACATTGTGACTCATTGACCCACATATTTATTGCATATTTATTTTTGATACTACCCTGTCTGTGCTTGTTGACGTCTCTTGTTTTGTATGTTTTTACTTTTTGTTTTATTATCTGTTTGTTAAAAAATGCAAAACCTGCTAAAAATAAAGTATAAAAAAGAGAGAGAGAGAGAGAGAGAGAGAGAGAGAGAGAAAGAGAGAGAGAGGAGAGAGAGAGAAAGAGAGAGAGAGAGAGAGAGAGAGAGACCCTAAAACAGGGGTGCCAAACTCATTTTAGTTCAGGGGCCACATTCAACCTGTTATGATCTGAAGTGGGCCGGACCAGTAAAATAATAACAGTGAAAAAAGTTAAATTAAATTCTGATAATGAGTATTGTAAAGAGGAGTTGATAACATTATTTATCTTGTTGGTTTTTTTGGTTTGTTTTTGGGTTTTTTTTTTCTTATTTTTTGGGGGGTTTAATAGGTTTGTAGGTTTGTTGTATAATTTGTTTGTATATATTTTGCCTGTGTGGTTCCTTATGTATAAGTACATGTTTATGTAAATGTATAAATTAAGATAATAATAATAATAATTCTGATAATGTTCACATCTACAAAAATCTGAATAACATGAACAACTAGAAACATCTTAAGAAAAACAACTGCAATTTTAACGATATTCTGCCTCAGATTATCAGTTTATCATTTACACACGTGTTACAATTTACATTGCAATTACAAATGCACGAAACATTTAATAACAGGCAGAATATTGGTAAAATTGCATTTACTTATCTTGAGACATTTCAGGTTTTTCACATTTTTTGTAAAATAACAGTTTTTTAATATAAACATTTTCATGTAATTTTACTTTTTTTTACACTAAAACAAAGATAAAATTTGCTGTTTTCATTATTTATAGGTTCAATATGATTGTATTTTACTGGTTCTGACCCACTTGAGATCTAATTGGTCTGTATGTGGAATCTGAATTAAAATGATCTTGAACATCCTCGATTGTTAATATCTTCAGTGTAATTTTTGTATTTCACAAATCCATCCTACGGGGCCGGAGAGGATCCTTTGGCGGGCCAGATTCGACCCCCGGGCCACATGTTTGACACCTGTGCCCTAAAACAACTCAAACTTGATATGGAAAAAGGTCAAACAATGGCCATAAGGTGCCATCTTTGGTGCACATTTGTATGTTTGATGTTTACATGTTAATATTTGAATGTTTCTGCCAACAGAAAGTACATTGTGCCTATTATTATTATTATTTTTTTTTTTAATTATTTTTTTTAATTTTTTTTAAATTTTTTGTTTGTTTGTTTGTTTTTCAAAATTCAACTTGGTTAAATTATTTCAGTGTGTGTACAAGTACTTTTTGAACATTTTGAGCAGATTTCAACAATACTGTGATAATAATAATGACCATGATAATTTTGGTCACAATAACCTTGATATGAAATTTTCATATTATTACATCCCTACTACTCACATTCACCACGGTATATAAGCGGATGCTGTGTTTTTGAGTATAGAGAGTTAATATATACATTGAGTTTTTTTTGTTTTTATCTTATTTGACTTTTTTATTATTATGTCTGGGATTTATAATTTACTACAGAAACAACATCTACCTGCAAAGAATTCCTTGTAAAGCCCTGTATTTTTTTTTTTTTTATCTTATCTCACCCTACCATGTTAAACAGCCTTAGGTGTATTGTAAACCCTATAAGGAGTACACCATTATGAGAAAACAAAAATCACATTTTGACATTATTTTGGTGATTTCCAGCCCTTGTATTTGGGTGCTTCTATGAAACTGGGTTCATTTTGTTACCTGGCACTTTGCCTGCTTTTTTAGACCCAATAATAAAAGAAAAATTCAGACTTAGTTCCCCCCAGGATGTGCTTAATGATGACCTCAGATAAATGCAAAAAAAAATCATACTCTTGCTCTGAGCTGTCCCAAAATTAATGAATTTTAAGAAAATACTGGGGCCAAAAATAGGACCAAAATTGGGATAGGAACAGCTACCTAGGTGTCAGTGCATTTTGTCTAGAAAACATGGCCTGAAATGGTCTTATATACTGCTATAAATAAAGACACTGTTAAATTTGAGGATCCTAGTGGTTTTTGTAATACAGACATACAGGTTTTTCATGAATTGGCAGTCTCATTCCAGGTTTTGTGTATAACCCATCGAGTCCACTCGCATTACATGCGGAGCCTTGGCGTACTGCTGAGGCATCCAACAAATTGGGTCATGTTTACTGGTTATTATCATTACAAATTAGTGGGAAAAAAATCAGCATTTCCCCTAACAGGCTTCTTCCAGATAACATTTTAGGTATTTTGGTGGCCATATTGGAATTTTGACGGCCATATTGAATTTGAGGCAAAATTCAAGATGGCTTCAGAGCTTATTTTGAAGAGCATATCTCAAAGTACCTGAATCCAATGAGAAAACCTTGACTGGAAAAATTGGCAGTTATTTCCTGGCCTGGACCTGTCTATCTGAGGAACTCATCCTCTACATCAGAGCAAACCCTTGGTTTTCCTTTCTTGGGGCAGTCCTCATTGGAGCAATTTCATCATAGTGTCTGAAAGTCTTTGTTAGTGATGTGCAGATCAATACTGAAATATCAATACCTCAGATACCAGCTCTTTGCACTCCAGAATTGATTCACAAATCAAAATATCAATACTTTTGATACTTCACTCATTTGAGGTAATTTATATCAGGAACACAGTGGAAAGTAGCTAAACTTTTGGAATCTTGTCCAAATGATACATGATTAGTGGGAACTACTTCTTCTTCCGCCTGGGTAAGTGTGTACTGTGACATGCTTCTCAGCCAGTCCTTCCCAACCTTAAGCAAACTAGCAGTGAGATACCTGGGAATGACTGCTACTTCTGTAACAGCAGAGAGTCTTTTCAAAAGCAGGAAAGGTTCTGAGCAAAAAACAGAACAGACTAAAGAGGAAAACAGTAAACATATTATTGTTCCTTAATGAAAACTTGTGAATGAGGGAAAGTGTCGATGTTGGATGTTTTTGTTGTAGTGTTACATGTTCAGTATTTTCATGTTTTATGTCAACACATTCATGTAACGTGAATTAATATGCAAGTTTTCATTTTTATAATAATTCTTAAAGATGAAACAATAATTACTCTCATGTCTTGTATTCTTTATGAATTTATGATGTGAAATACACTTTTTTTTTTTTTGGGGGGGGGGGGTCCAGACGTTAAGTATATTTGTACAAAGTATCAGTATTGGATCGGTATCGCCGATACCAGCCTGAATTGTTCTCTTTATTGGATCGGAAAGGAAATCCATGGTTTCAAACATCGCTAGTGTTTGTGACTGCACTTGAAGTTATATTAAAAGTCTTAATTTTTCAGACTTACTGATCTTTATGTCTTAAAGTAATGATAGAATGGTGTTTCTCTTTAATTACCTCCGCCAAGGAACGGCTGAGGTTATGTTTTCATCAGGGTTTGTCTGTTTGTTTGTTTGTTTGTTTGTTTGTCTGATAGCACGACAACTCAAAAAATTATGGATGGATTTGAATGAAATTTTCAGGAAATGTTGATACTGGCACAAGGAACAAGTGATTAATTTTGGTGGTGATGGGGGGGGGGGGGGGGGGCTGATCTGTCTTGGCAGAGGTCTGCGCTCTCCGAGTGCTTTTCTAGTTAACTGAGTGGTTCTTCCCATAATATGAGTTACAGTAGTTGAATGAGGGTATTAACTGTACAGAACTGTATATCCTTCCAACTCTACTCCTGTACAACACACCTCTCAAACTCATTTAGAAGGCAATAAATTCCACAAATTAACTCCTGGACCTTATCCCAGCTGGCAGGTGGGGTACACCCATGGCATGTCATCTGTTGAAACAGTGATGATCAACTATTCACTCTCATTCACACCTTTCTACATGGGGGGTCTATTGGGACTAATTTACTTTTGAGGCCAATCCCCAGTGGCTATGTAGAATACACTAACAAGACCATCAGAGGATTATGTCATGAAGTTTACCTGTGCGTGATTACAACACTGCGGCACAGCATAATTTAGCTGCAGCAGCTATTAGCATTAAATCAAGTATCTGTAATGAGTGTGTTTATACCTCTCACAACCTTGACATTACTATTATCAAATAGAAGCACTCGGAGAGTGCAGACCTCCACCAAGGCAGACCCCCCCCCCCCCCCCCCCCCCGATCACCACCAAAATGTAATCATTTGTTCCTTGTGCCAGTATCAGCATTTCCTGAAATTTTCATCCAAATCCATCCATAACATTTTGAGTTATCTTGCACACAGACAGACAGACCAACGCCGGCAAAAACATAACCTCCTTGACGGAGGAAATAAAAACAATTTGTGTTAACATTTATAAAGGAATTGGAATTACTTGATAGCATTAATTATGACAGTTATTGGATATAATCTGTGTTTTCAGTGAGTCCAGGTTTCATCCCTTGCTCTTCTCCAACTCCATCCACTTGTTTCCATAAAACGAACACAGTCATGTTGTGTCTCTCAAGGCAACAGATCATGTCACACAGGGTTCATGCACTATTTATACAGTATACAGTCAACAGGTTAGGCTCAGACTTTAAGACCAGACATTAAACCTGCTGTCTGGAACAGGGCCAGGTGTAGCCAGTAACATTAAACATGCCACTGTCCCAGCATGTGCCACACCACTGGCCACACCCTCTAACTAATTAACTTCATTAGACAGATCTGTGCTGCTGCATTATGATATGACTTACTCTTGCTATTGTCTTCACCAATGCATAAAAACTAAATGACTGTCACTGTTCTGGGGTTCATAGTGAAGCCTCTCCTCAACATTTCCTAGTAAGATTAACAATTTCTTCTCAACAAACCAAGACTGTAGTGGGTTTAATGTACCTACAGTGGCCAGATGGGTCTGCACAAGCTTGAATTTGTCAGTGTTTTGGTTCTGCTCTTCTAAAGATGGGTCCTGATTAAGGGTTGTATCAAACTAATAGGCAGCTGTCAAAATGAGTCTGTTTCCCCAAGCTGTTTGGTTATTAACTGGGATTAGTTTACTTTGAATTCTGGGTAAATCAAATCATTTTAATACAATGAATGTGGCTGCTACTTTTGCAAACCCTTTGGTTAATTTCATTCCAGCAAAAACTCCTGGTTTTAGGGGGAAAAAAAAGAAGCTATATGATATATTCCCTCCAAAACTCATGTACAGTATGTTTTAAAATGCTTTAAAAGTTACTCACACTTAATGTTGTGGGGCTTAGCTCTCAGGAGTCAGTGGGTTGTCTGCTTGTCCTTTTCAAGAAAAAAAATCCTGAATATCTATTTATGAAAAATAAATAAATAAATAAAATAAAATAAAATAAAATAATAATAATAATAAATAATCATGAGAATTCATGATAGTCTTAACTTTGATTTTGAGAGCTCTGAACTGCAACATCTTAATTTTAGCTGTGTTTTAAATTCTATTTTCAGTATAGGTCAAGAACTGAATGCTGTCTTTTACTTCATGTTTGGACTTGACTTCTGATATAACTGAATATAAACAAAATACAATGATTTTTAATGTTTTCACTGACCAATTTAATGACTTCACTAAATGGACACAAATCTAGGTTTCAATGCCTGTGATGCAGTCAAAGTCAGGACAGAGACAAAATACTGACCTAGTTTACTAGCTAAGTTTATACAACTCTCAAGTTGCACAGGTCTGTATGATTCTACAAATACAATAACATTAAATTGTAATGGGTCAATGATCATAATTGACCACAGAGGAGCATCCACCAAAGGTTTAGGACCAATCTTGTCATTAAATCCTGATGATTAAACGCCCAGACTTTACTGACATCAGTGAAGTCTGTAGGCTAGGGTGAGACTGTAAAGACGTGAAATGCCAGGGCACTTGGCTTCATATCACGTGACATTACCTGGGCAATTCCAACACGTGAGCCATGAGACCTGAGATTAACTTAATCCTGTTAAAATTCAACTGATGTACAGCTCAAAATACAACAGATTAGATAAATAGTTAAATTAGGCACAAAAACTAGTCCCGTAAAATGTTTTCTGATTTTTGAATTTATTAAATTATCATCTTACTTGTTTTTGCTGACAAACTATCATAATTGAAGGTGATGAATTGGTGTGTAATAGTATACTTTCTGTCCTGTGATTTAATCTGCTTCCATCAACCCTGTCAAATCAATAATGTTGTCTCGCACTGTAAATTTTAATGCACCAGTGCACATGTTCTGTCTCTTCATGGCTTCCCAGTTACCCCTGAGTTTATGGTCTTTACACTGAGTCGTGGGTAATTCCCTGTATAATCTGCAGGAGGTGCTGACTTGCAGAAAGTAGATGGCCTCAAAACGTCTGCAGTCAAACCCACAGTTGCTTCATGATTTTTACATTGGAACAGACCAAAGCCTCAGGGACATACTGGGGGCACACCTCAAAAACCATGAGAAATTCTAGGATAGTGGAGCTGGGTTTTAATATTTGCAAGGTTGGGTTGTGGTCCACAAACTTAATGCAAGAATTGTCAGTTTTAAAATTGTAGCTCAATTCAAAACTGCCAAGAATTTCGGTATGTCACCATCTACAGTACACAATGTTATGAAAAAAATTTAGTCTGCAGAAATCTGTAAAGACAGAAATATTCAAGGCATTTTATGAAAAAGTCATGCTACCATATTGAATAACACCACATGAACGTTGGGTTGAAAACTGTTGTCACTTAACAATTCAATGCAAAGTGAAAATGTATAATAGAAGGACAGCCCACATTAATTCTGTGTGGAAATGCCATTCTAGGCTTAAGATCATCTTAGATGGACTGAACAGATATAAGACTAGATTATACATGCATGTAACCCAGTGTTTCAAGTGTGTTGCAGGGATTGATCTAAACTTTTTTTCTTTCTTTTTTTTTTTTTTTTTTTTTTTTTTTAAACTTTTAACAGCTAAAGCTTTAAGCAAACAAATACTATCTTTGCTTTTGCTAATGTTCTAATGAGGCCCCGTGGGGTTTTCTGATCTCACCTGCACAATCTGTTTCTTTGCTTGTCCTAATGTTTGATTTGTCATGTACAAAGCAAAAAATTAAAAAAAACTGTAGATAATATCTCTGCTGTCCTGGAAATGGGGGTTTTGTTTTTGATTCTCTTGTCATTCCATTTGATGCCTGCCTGTCATGGGACCATATATTATATTTACCTGCTACTTGAATGACCCCAGTCAGACTCAGGGTAATTCTGTTCCTAAATAACTGTCACTTATGTCTGTAAATTTCTAGATTACAGTTCGTTCTAAAAATGTCTGCTCATTACACATAATCAAATTATGACCTTGTTTTCCTCTTATCAGCTGGAGCCACTAGTTTGTGTACCGGACTTACCATGGCAACAAAGATTTCAGGTCTATCTGTCTTTGAAGCAACATTAGCACTTCAAACTTCATTCTTAAAAATAAGGATTAATTAATTTAGAGAATCTCAGTTTTAGTTGCTTGAAACGAGAACAAAGCGGACTCTAACTCTTGTCCTGCACACTTTAACCACCAGGGGGCGGTGCAGTGTAGATAATAACCTGAAACGGACAACAGTACTGAACCCGGAGAAGTGAAGCACAAGCGATAAATATACCTTTAGATTTGACGCTCACGAGGCCTTGAATATCTTAAGCTAAATATACAGAACAATCAATCCGTGCACTTGGGAAATTTACGGTACGACGCCATGTTTGTATATTACATCCGAGCTGTGAACAAACCGGAAAATATGAGAGTTAACCGGGTGCAGCCGATTACAGACAGCCCATAAACCCATCTATTTGACTGGCAGCAATTATCTGATCTGTCATTGGTCAGTTTGGGATCAGATGCTATTAGAGCCCGCCTATATGTCCTTCTGGCCAATCGGCTGGGCGGGGAATATAAAAAGGGCGGTCTGACTTGTCTTTTGTCGCTGCAAACCGGCTGTCCGGTATAAATAGCGGATTCACTTCTAGTCAGTTGGGGAAATTTTCTACTTTCCTTCCTGGCGGGTGGTGTGCGGAGCCGGAGAACAGCAGGGTGTTTATTTTAACAGCACGCCAAGAAACATTTTAATTCCGTCACCTCGTCGTTCAGGTCAGTCTACATCTTTTATTTAGAAATAAAATTGTCTCGAGGCTTTTAGTACCAGGAAGTCAATATCGCATTGATCTTTTTTTACACACTAATGCCGCAAAATGAACATTATGTTATGTTTAGTAATTCATTTGAACTCTGTTTTGTTTTAATCTTGGAGTTCAGATTATAATTAGACACGAAGCCCGGGCTGCTGGTGTTTCATCATCTACAGCAGCCGAGTACTGCCTGTACTGTAGTGTGTGTGTGTCAGTGTGTAGTTTGTGTGCACATCATTAAGTGGTTTGCCTTTTGTCCGAGCGGAAATGATTCACTTGCTTTCAACTGTACTTTCTCATTCTGCATTGTCTTTCCTGCTCAAGCTTGTGCAAGTATATTGAGTATTGTTGTCATATTATGTGTTTCAGTTGGAGAATGCTCTTGCAAACTGTGCAACCTTTGATGCATTCTCACTCTTGTCTCTTCCTCTTGCAGATCAGACACCTCTGAACACCAGTCAGCTCTGCCTTAACTTTACCTGCCAGCCCCCCAAGCCAATCTAAAGCCTTCAAAATGATGCAGATCAACAGCGACTCAGCCAGCAACAAACACTCCCTCATCAACGTCATGCACCGCTTCATAGCCGCTGCCAATAACATGGATGAGACCATCATGGTGCCCAGTCTACTGCGAGACATGCCTCTGGAGGAGCAGGTGGCGAGTGAAGTGGAGGCCAACAACAACGAACCACCGTGCCCTCAAAAGCAGAGAGACATGTACGAGCACTACCTGCTTCTAAAGTCCATAAAGAACGACATGGAGTGGGGTCTCCTGAAGAGGGAGATGAGCAGCGGGGCCAGCTTCCTGGAGATGGCAGTGAAGCAGGAGGAGCAGCAGCCAGTGACCGTAGATCTACATATGGATGACAACACAGACCTGGAGCATCAGTTTCACTACCACCTCAGGGGACTGTTTGGAGTTCTCTCCAAGCTCACAGTGCAAGCGGACGACCTCACCAACAGATACAAGAGAGAGATCGGAGGAGGAAACTTCATGAGATAGGAGTAATGTCTTTTCTTTTTTTTTTTTTTTTTTTTCTCTCATTCCTCTGGACTGCTTGACTTGCAACAATGGGATGTGTTATGAGAAGGGCTCCATCTCTTCTAACATATCTCAGTGGACAGTGAACTGACCAGGGCAACCACTTTGTGACTTGTCTAACTTCTGAGTAGCACTCCATCCCTTCCCCCTTTCTCCTGCTGCGCCCCCCCCCCCCCAACTCCCAGTAAACGCCTTTTTAAAAACCGGTGATGCCTGCATGTGTCCCTCTGCATGCTTGTCATTGCAGCAGTCGACGCTAAGTGTTTGGCAGAGGTTTACTGAATCTGTACCCAAGTCCAGATGAAGCACAGCTTTAGTTAATGCAGTTTTCATTTCAAATTTGATGACAAATGTCACCAGAACGATGCGTTAATGAATAAAAGGT